>NC_033794.1:115107062-115129710 GCF_001876935.1 Asparagus officinalis | reverse complement strand
TTAATCCGAGTTAAAGAACTTTTGTCGATAATATTGCATTCTATCCTCGCACTTATACGGACACTCCGAAACCACATGAGCGCGCTGTTTTCGATTTACGCTGCTGGTTTCGACATCGTGACAAAGAGAACACGGTATTGGCACGCGGATAACTTATCTTGTTCTCGAGAAAGATGTTGTTTGTGGAGCTTGATTTACATGGAGATCGAAATAAAAATAGAGAGGGCGGGAAGGCGAGATTAAAGTTCGAGCGACTCCAATACAACCCTTCATTAGTTACAACTGAAATCGTGATCTGGTTGTACTCTAAGAACGAACCTGTGTAATTACACTGATTATCGCGGCATCATTACTTTTCACATAAAAAATCAAAGAATAAATACAAGCAAATAGAATACATGTAGTTGAAAAACCAACATAAACGAGCATATTTAAAGCTTATTTTCAGATATCATTCCACTTCTACCTCTATACTTCACAGGTACAAAGTAGAAAAGAGAAGAAAAAAAAACTCTAGCATTACTCTGCAACATAATTGATAGCCTTCAAACAAGCATCAAATATCATCAGTAAGTTTACAGATACTAAAAGTAGTGGTCCTTTCAGTCATGTTAATTTTTCCCACTAATCTCGTTCATAAGGCTTAATGATCACAAAGACCAAATCCTTTTCAGGAGGGATTTGGCTCCACTCTGGTGTCTGAAAAAGAGCAATTTGATCGTATGTTGCCTCTACATGATAACCAGTAATTATGAACAAGCCTTCTTCTGAAGTTTTTAGAACTTTTTCCATCTCATCGTGCTCATCATGCTTCATCATGCTGATCTTCACAGCATGAAATAAGTGGAAATGGATGGTATGAAATTTTGAGGGGAGAGAGGCAAGGAGAGCGAATAGTTCGAAAAGCTGATTGAAGAGATCTATCTCTGCTGTATCAAGTGTTCATTAGGGTCTCTGTAGACTGCTGTATAAAAATCTCAGTCTCATTTATGTAGACGCTACAAAAAAAAGCTTATTGAAATAAAACCGACACGTCCATATGCTTATTGAAATATGTTCTGCGACATAATGATGCATACCTCTAGAGTATTATGTATCAATGTACTTTGTTATGTTTATGGTCTATATTGTTGTCTTATATTCTATTTTGCTCCGGTTGAGAGCTTGAAATAAAATCTCATTTATCCTAATCTCTGTTATGCATAATCTACAGACTTTCTAATCTGGTTTAAAAAAAGTTCAAGAATAAGAAGAAATGCATCTGCTGCCTACAGAGGCTCTAATCTGTTTTCGAGAGTAGAGCAATGTCTACCTGCAAAGCGCATGATCTAATTTTGAAAAGTTCAATAAGAAGAAAATAGCATACCCACGATCTACGTACAGATTTGCTAATCTGGTTTCGAGAGATGGAGAGTTGTCGAGCATGAATCCTCTCTCTTTAGGAAAAGAAAGCAGTATAGCTATATATCGACAGGAATTCCTTGTCATATATCACTCTTTAGATGAGTAAAATTTAGAGAAAAACACAATTCGATAGACCCTTGATTTTTTTTTTCTCATTGCCAATCACAGCCTTACAATAGTAATAACGACTGGTTCAAATGTGTAGAATACTATTAAAGGCACACAAGCCAATATGGAAGAAAGAGATTATGCTGCATGAGAAAATAGAAAGTCATGGCCTCATGCACCTCTCATCTTTTGAAGTTAGATGCATAAACGTTCGCACGAAGCATGACTACTGTCCAAATTGATGGATGATATAGCTTGCAGATAACTACAGTTAAACTTCACACCACAAAGAGCCCTTGTACCAACACAGATGAGCAAAGCATAGACGCACGCAGCAGAAAAAATGTGGCAAACCGAAAGTAAGAAGCTAGGGGAAATCCAAAATGTAAACCCCATTTAACAGCAGAAGTCACAGCATATTCTGTACAGGCTGAGCAAGTTGCTTGAACTGGAAACCGATCTCACTTTGAAGGACTCCCACTGTGTCGGACCTCTGAAGTTCCTGGGGACTCCATATGCTCAGCCTACATCAAAAAAAAAAAAAACCTTCATATGAGTTAATCATTTCAGAAGGTTTGGCTCCAATGGCCAGTGCAGGAAGAGTGTTTCATCTGGTAAAAGAGGGGAAAACTAAAAGAAAATTCTACATATATTCCTCATCCTAAACTTTAAAAAAGCGAGACAGACCAATCCAAAGCTTAAAATCTGCATTTATGATGCATATGGAAAAGATGGCATCTTTTTGTAGTGGTATTTCCTATAGGCACTTGAAATATGTAGATATAGGTATGCATATGAATGTGCAAGGATAAATTTTCAAAAGAGACCCATTTATATTTTTATTACCAAAAAACGACCCTATTCAAACAAATTTACAAAAACCGACCCGGTTTCAGCCTCAGCGCTGAAACCAGGTCGGTTTTTGAAAAAAAAAATCCGAAACTTCACGGGAGTTCAACTCCCGTGAAGTTTAGTAGATCTGCTAAACTTCACGGGAGTTCAACTCCCGTGAAGTTTCGAATTTTTTTTCTTCAAAAACCGACCTGGTTTCAGCGCTGAGGCAGAAACCAGGTCGGTTTTTGTAAATTTGTTTGAATGGGGTCGCTTTTTGGGATTAAGTTCACAAATGGGTCTCTTTTGAAAATTTGTCCGAATGTGCAAATATTATATGGATCTGTTTGTGTGCCATGCATGTATGTACGACTGTAAGCAAGTAGTGACAACTGTTGGATTTGTCTCAATTTATGTGGATAGTTGGATTATTCACACTAGAGAAATGGCTGTGGATGAAACTTTTACTTGAGATTTGTTGTTAGAAATAGTGGAAAAACTTTCTTTCTTTCTCATTTAGCATTGGTTGTCTATCTAGGCTAAAAGGGTTACCCCACTTTCTCCAAGAATTGGCCATCACTTTCCAGAAAGGGGAAATGGTCAAAATATATCCATGCCCTGTATCAGCTAACGATGGACTAACTTTCTTCGGTCAAGCCAAAACTAAAAGCCAATCGATGGTGATTTTGACCAGAATTCGGAACAATTCATGAATCAAGTTTTGAGATTGATTTGGTTCACTTGGACTTACCAGTGCAAATCAGAGTTTCAGATCTCTGACAAAATGATAACTTAAAATCCTAAAAAATAGAAAAACTGCTAAAAATGCCTCTCTGTATCCTAATTCACAACTGGTTCGAAGTAATTCAAAAAAGAGCATTCAAGAAATAAAAAATTCCTAGACAACTTAATTAGTAATTTAGTATCCATTCTAGGCCAACACCATTTTCTTCAACTTGCTTCAGATTAGTCCCAAAAAAAACTAATAGGTGATTGATGGCTTTGGTTGTGAAAGTATTTATGAGCGTTATCAAAAACTATTGTGTTAGCATGCAAGTGAAACTACTGCTGCTCTAGTATACTCTGGTGGAGTACGCTTTTACTAGTCACACCTATGTCCAAGAATCGGATAAATATTTGGAATACAAAACTAACATGCAGCCAATTTAAACTGCCTACACTAATTCGACGAGCAAGCTATTGTAAGAGACTGGTAAACTTCAAGACGAACAGAAGATAAAGAAATTAAAAGGGATCAGATGATATAAAGGAGCAGTATTACCTCAAACTCTTCCAGCAAATCTATCGTGTCTTCCAGATCACCATTATTGAAATCAAGGAGCTCAGCAAGGGTTTTTTCAGAATATCCAGGAAACCTGGTCATGAGGAAACATATCTCCATATTGGTGTCATCAGTCATGCTTTGCTTCTCAGTTGATATCTTGTAAGAATGAACGGACGCTTCATCAGAAACATGCAGTTTCTCCAAGCTTTGCTCTAGAGAAGCATTGTCTGGAAGCTGATAGGCCGCGGCCTCACCACAGTCATGCTTCTCAGAGCCCACTATTTTCTTGGTAGACTTACTCTCCATGTCAGATGATTTCTTCCAAGAAGGTATATAGGGAACAGCACCCGCATTCAAGCTAGACTTTCCTTGCATCATGTTGTCGGCTGGATAGAACTACCAATACAAAAAGAAAGCATCATTAGCAATTACATATCCGCTCAAAACTCAAAATTAGAGTGGCTGTAGGTGAAGGACATGAACTACAACAAAAGAGATGCTGCAGCTGAAGATACAAAAAGGAGCTTAGAGGAAGAAATTAGAGGTTCTTGTTTGAGAAGTTTATCATAGTAAATATGATAAAACATTGAGTTTAGCATCAACCAACAAGAGAATTCATACTTTCCTTAGAGATATATGAATCAGTGTTGGCACATTAAGTTGATTTATGAAACTATTCCGCAATGAAATATTTCAGTCTCAATGATGAACATATGAAATATTTAAAAAGGGGCTTAGAGGAAGAAATTAGAGGTTCTTGTTTGAGATCATAGCAAATATGATAAAATATTGAGTTTAGCATCAACCAACAAGAGAATTCATACTCTACCTGGAGATTTATGCATCAGTGCTGGAATATTAAGTTGATTTATGAAAATATTCCGCAATGAAATATTTCAGTCTAGATGATAGAACGTATGAACAGTCAATTGCAAACTCTGTTTGGAGGTTGATCTTTTACCTACAGTTCATTATATGCAATCATCATTTTTGTAAGGCTATAGGGCCAAAGTTATTTACATAGTCCGATTCTCTATTAATCAACACAGGCAATTTGTTTTGTACCTGTAACATCATGATATATAATGCAGCATTTAGAACTATGAGATGAAAGATTAACATATAGATGATCTGATTTTCAGTAATCTAAACAAGACACTATTTATCAATATCGTAGCCATCATCATTTACACATTTTTCTCATCAATAGGATCGGTAACAAAAGTTGATGAACCTTATGTAACTACAACATTAGTCAATGAATTGGTAAAGTCATTCATGATCATAAATACTAAACATTTTGGGCAACTAAGGGATATAAAGTTCAACGAATGTGGGACAAACAGAGAATATCTGAAAAGATAGGTTTCCTTGGTGAAAGAAAACTTGCATCGTGTATGCTTCCTAGTTACGCCACACAATAATGGTCATTAAAACTTCAGGGTACTAGGAACATCCTCCAAAATGTAGAAACTTGTAAGAACTAATCATTGGAGTTTTATTCTTACGAAAGCTTTCCTTCAAACATGCACACTCAACATCTAATTTTGTGAATCTTGGACTGATCCAAACCAAAATTGCATCCAGAATAACTAAAAAGTTCCTTTAAACAGCAAGGAACAAGACAATCGAAGTACTGAATGTAGCATGTTTTTGTTCTTGTAACATTATAATATGGACCAATATAATTGTCAATTTGAAACTGAACAAGTTTTTATGAATTCCATTATAACTTTCAATTTTGACATGACCACATAAGGAACACGTCTTGCCTTTGTAGAACTATAAAAAGGAGCAGAACTTAATCAACTTGAAGACATTCATGCTAGTCTAAAAATGGCAAACAAGAGACAAATTTATTGAAAGAACCAGACTCAATGTTAGCCTTAGTTTCATCAACATATACTACACATAAGAGGTGACTTTCAGACCAGTAAGCATATTAACAAAAACAAATGACCAAAGTAAAGGGGAAAACCAAAATGTAAAATAAATAGAATTCTAAGATTTACTCCTAAATTTAAGTGCCAGAATTGATATATTTTTTCACACAAATCATACTTTTGCCAACAGTTTATTGCAGATAGTCACAATCACAATTTTTATTATTTTGAAAATACAACTTGCAAATGAAACGGTAATCCTGAATGAGAATACAATTCAGGATACTAGTGATCCTAATATCCAAGATCAGACCTATGTCCTCCATGCAGATCAATGATAACTAATGTAATGTTAATAAGACAAGAGACAAAGTGCCCACTGAAAGAACAAAAAGGAAATGCTTCAAATTGACACAAACCATAAAAGTCAATTTCGGAGTGTATACCGATGCAGAATTGGATGCAATAATGACCTAAAATATTGTAGGTCGTTATTGAATGAATCAATTAAATAAAAAATTCTCTAAAATTTTCGTAAATAATATAACTTACTCCAAAAACTACATGTTTGCTAATATGATGCAGTAACGGAAGAAACGCCCGGGACCTAATGAGAAGAAGTATTTCATATTTGCAAAAGAACATGATGCCAAATGTATAGACTATATTGCCGTTCATAAAGATTTAAAGAAAAAAATATACTACCTTATTAAACCCTAATGAAAGCCGAAAATAAAGTAAAAGAAAAATATCTAGAAGATACAATAAAAGTTTTAGAAGAAAAAAAAAATCTATGGGAGAATGTGAGAACCTAAATAACTCAAGCATTGAGAAGACATCAAACAAATATTTGATAAAGATAAAGAAAAGCCGCCTAGCTACTGTTGATTCATACATTCAAAAGTATTTAATTAAGTGTTATTGCTTATAGATAAAGGATAAATTTAACTTGGTTTTCCCCCCAAGTAACAGATAACGCAACAAACCAATATTTTACTGTGAACCATAAAAATAAATAAACAAAACCAAGTGAAAAACATCCAAGTAAAAGATAGTAACAGAAGTATCTGCAATAGAATAGGGATTAAATTATATGATACAACTCAAAAAATTAAATTAAAAAAAATTCAAGAAAAGGTAAACCCTTACTTCTCAATTCTTCTCCCAAAGGGCAAACATATAATCAAAAATAACAATAAAGAACCCTACAAGTACATCAACAAACTTTGATAACAGAAAGCAAACGGCAAAAAAAAACCCTAAATCCCCATTTCTCGTCGTCTTCAAGAACAATGAGATCTTAGAATATAATGGAAGAATAACAGATCATCATGATCAATCGCGAACCTGAAACCCCTTCAGAAGACCTAAATCGACATTTCCCACGTATTCGAGATCACAAAAACCCTAATCGTACGTGAATCTGAGATAAATCAGAAATAACTGCTATAAACTGCTGGATGTCGACGAGTAGATAGGAGGATAGAATGAGAGATCAAGAAATTACCAGAAATTTTGAGCAAATCAGTAAAGGATTTTGAGAGCTCCAAAAAATCCTAGCTCAAGATCTCATCAACTCCTCGCGATCGAAAAGGGGAAATAAAAGGGAGAAGGCGAGGAGTTTGTGAAATGAGAGAGGGCAATTTATATGGGTGGTGGATCCGTGGAGGGAAAAAAGTTTCGGTGCGAGTCTTGTACTGTTCCGAATGGCGTATTAAAACTAAAAGTTACCATTACATATAAGAGAGGCGCTACATGCACGTTCTAAGGCACACCACTAATCACACTCCCCCTCTCTCTACAGGAGGGCCCATATGTGAATTTTTTTTAAAAAATTACATGTGGGCCCTCCTACACTAAAAAATTCACACTAAAAAATTCACATGTGGACCACCATGCATTGTAGAGAGAGAAGGAGTGTGGTTGGTGGTGTGCCTTAGAGTGTGCCTCTATCATTTCTTTACATATAACGAGGACTACAGCAAAAAAAAATTGTTTTTAGGTCACTTACATTGCATTAAATAAATAATATACCCAACACAAATGGTTTAATATGAACAAGTGACATCTACACCTACGAAAAATTCAAAGATTTATTATTTATACTATAGTAAATATTGTAGCATAAACAGTAAATTAAATATGATCCCTTATACTTGATGTTACTATTTATACTATAATAATTTATTGTAGCATAAACAGTAAAACAAATCAAATATATTAAAATTTAAATCTTTCTTTAAGTATAGTTAAGTAGATATGGTTTCTAATTAAATGTATTAAAACTTGGATCTTTCTTTAAGTATAGAGGTGTAGATATGATTTCTAATTTTAAGTATATAATAATTAAATTAAATGTATTAAAACTTAGAGGTATGCAAGATTAAAATGCAGTGCTTAAAAGAATATGGGTTCGTGCTTTGCACGGGAGTGCTCACTAGTAGGTTATTATACTTGAATTAGGGTTATAAGTAAAAGTAATCATGATATATATGTTGTATGCATTTTTAGAAATTGTTAGATAATATCAAAATTCAGAAATACTCAACACTAATGAATATTGCGCAAAGAAAAATTCCTCAAGGACCCAAAATATAGGACCAATAGAGGGGACAAGTGAGGTGTCTCCCTCCTATTGGATAATGAGTTGGCCATCATTAATGATGGCCAACTCATTATCCAATAGGAGGGAGACACCTCACTTGTCCCCTCTATTGGTCCCATATTTTGGGTCATTGTAGCAAAGCTCTTGCGCAAAATCAATTAGCTTTTTCTTAAGCCTTAAAGGATCCTGATTAGTCATCCCAAAAACCGATGTGTTTAAACTCTCTCTCTCTCTCTCTCTTTTTGGTGGATTGAGTGTGTTTAGGCTCTATTTGGTCTTTTAAATCCAATTTTGAACATCATCTATAGGGGTGGAAATGAATCAAATATTTAACAAATACTTATTTATTCTCTTAAATATTCGGTATTTATTCTGTTAAATATTCAGTCATATTTGATTTGATAGTTCATTTAACAATAAACGAATAGTTTTCAGTATTTGGTTCATAAATGAATAGAATTTAACCATAACCATATTCGATTAGTTTGTTTAATAAACAATTCAATAAAAAAATCTTTACTTATAACTGGTATTAATTACACATGTGATGTTATATTCTTGACCCACCTACATTTGCTTAATTAATTATATACTAATTTTGAGAGACTTAACAAGCCCCGAATCCATTTTTTTAACCAAATATCCACATTATAGATTTACCTATCATAGATATTAAGGAATAATTTTCAATTATGAATTTTAATGTTATCTAAATTATCAAATTATTAGAACAATGAAAATACTGCTTTGATCAAATAAAAGTATCTACTTAATTAAATTGTTTAATATACATAAAACATAAATTATTAATAAAACAAATATACTTTAATATTCGATACGTATTCGTGAATATTCGGCAAATATTGATATTCGAATTCAAATTCCAAGACCATCAGAGAACGATATTCAAATTTGCATTTCAATCTGGAAAATTTAAACGAATACAAATACAAATATCTCAATATTTTATTTGTATTCAGTTCATTTCCAGGCCTAATCATCCATATAGAGATTGATTAATCACTTGATGCCCACAATTATAATATTTATAGACTATTTGGATTAATTTCCATTTGAATGAAGTATTTGGTATTTTCAACAATTATAACTTTAAGCTTCAAGGCGGACAAAAAGCAAATACGATTCACGAAAACAAGTTAGAAAGATTTGATATTAAATATATATATACATATATAGAATGTGAAAACTGTAGAACTATTCAGACACAAGAAGAATGTTGCAAATTTATTTATTTACTTTCCTCAAATAAAAAATTATCATCCGTATACTTCATCTCTTTCATTAAATAAGATATGATGAAACAATTTACATGAAAAAAACATTAAAAAAACCAGACTTAGACTCCAAGAATAAAAGAAACTAAACTCATGAAAACCTGTATCCAATTCTTGAATCAAAACCCTGCCACATTGTAAAAGCATCTACAGACAGACGAAAATACCAAGTATCATCAGTTCATGAAGCTTACAATACAGAAACAGTATCAGAGCTTGTGGTATTTGAGCAAACATTCTACAAAAATATATCAGTCATATATGCATGAAAAGAATATACACGATGAAACAAGAAAAATAAAAAAAAACAAATTTACACTTCCAAGAACAAAATGAACTAGGCTCTATTAGAACTTTTCTCCACTTCTTGGATCAAAATAAAACACTTCAGGCCCTAAAACCAACATTATAGGAACTGCAGTACATCTCATGGTTTTCCAACAAACATTCTCAAGTATCCGCAAGACCAACAGAAAAACAACATTAGTACTAAACTAAGGAAAATCTACCTGAAAACTTCTACAGAGATTAGCATACAGTCACTATTCCGGGCTCTGTTTCTTTGTTGTAAAAGCGGTAATTAATAAACGAAAAACTTTAGTGTTTGATAAATGTTACAGAACAAAATAACATCCTAGCCCATGAGAAATGGTCTCCCTACAAATAACAAAAGAAATATAAATATTGGCTCCCAAGACACTGCGTCTTCTAAAACAAGTGCCCGTTGTGACTCATTTAACATCCATAATCTACATCGAAACATCTGGAGCCGAGGAGCCTCCGTATGAGATGTTGGCTTCACAGCCTCACCTCCAATCTCTATTACACCCAATCCAAATGAGGTGAAGAGGCAAAAAAGAATACTGCTCAAGGCAGAAGTGGCCAAAAAATGAACTTCTGCGCGATACACGCCACTACTTGCAAGATCTTGATTGAGACTTCCACTCAGACACAAGTCTCTCCATCAGAACCCTAAATTTCTCAGCCTGAGGCCCGGGCTTCACAGAGTTGACATTTCCCCACTCAGAGCACGGATCACTCCACCACCGGTCCTTGGCAGAGCACCAAGCCCCGGGTGTCACACGGTTATATCTCCTCCTGAGCACTTCACCGTCAATCATATCAAGTACTTGATCATTTTTGTGGAATTGCCGAGCAAAGGGCACACCACTTTCTACTATTTTCCTATAACTGGACACGTTAAGAAAGTGAGGATCCATCCCAGGAGGATTATCCCATTCTACATAACGGAGATCACTGTTAACTGTAGTGTTTTGGAACTCCGGTGAGTTGCAAGCCACAGAGTGGAAATAGCCTTCTTGTGATAAAAGTACGTTTGTGAAGTACATGAGGAGAGTGCGAGGCAAATTATCCCAACCCATGATGCAGTAATTCAAGAAGGGTCTGCTCAGAATTACCCATTGAGAGCCTGTTACATAGAAATGAAGGTAGTAAATCATCAAATTAGTAGAAATCTATGGTTTTTAAGCAAGAAGGCAAAGTGAGAGAAGAAAAGATGCCTGTGAAAAATTTGAAAGCCTCAGGAGTCTTCCTTTTCTCTGTTGCTGTGAAGTAATGGGACCTTCTTGCCAAGTAAATGCCCGCATCAACTATGATTGGGTGGACTCTCTGGGTTCTGCAAGAATTTAGCTGAGAAGTTTAGTCTGGAGAGGCTAGAGAGGTCAAAAACAAGAACTATTGGGGCAAATGGGCTTACTCTTTCCATCCAAGATCACTGGTATGATCTATGAAGTTGAGATGTCTAGGCACAGTAGAGAATACATGAATCAAATCTGCAAGAAAAGAGAAACCGGCATCACCATTTTAGCAAAAATTCTAAGAAAAATGCCACCAGCATATCTAAAAAGGAATATGTATACATGCAGATAACAAAAAAAATTATGTCCTCCAAAAAGGCTTTTGAATGTCAAATAGCAGTAGAACTACATATAAAAAATCATCATTTTGAATAATTTACCCCTTTATTAAAGTACACCAATAATTTAGAATATATGTGATCATGAAAAAGAAAATTTAGACAGGGCTCTGCAATTACTCTGAGTGAATACTTCCCAGGCTTTATCAGCTGAAACCGTAGAATTCATATGGCTGATCTTTTTATTCAGAGAAACAATAATGCCAATGGAGGTCTATATGCATAAACTCTGCAATTGCTCTGATCCTGTGCTTCTAAGACTTATTTTCAGAAACAAAGAATTTGGTTGATTTAGATCTTTCCTTTTTTGTCCGTCTAGAGACCCTGTAATGCTTATGGATATGGTAAAGCATCCAGTAGCTTACACCCTTCTACGAAAATAAAAAGCAAATGTTCCTGTCTTTGGAAGTTATCTTTCTAAAAAATAATAATATAGGTATCAAACCTTTATACTTTGTGTTGCATATGTGATTGCATCTGTTTTTGTGTGAACATGTTTGTGCGTAAACAAAAAAGAAGCTTCCTTTGATTTCACTTTGATGGAGATAGTGCATAGATGGCGATGACTATCAGCAAAGACAGTTAACATAGAATTGAAGATTAATTTAATATAAAGGAAAATTAATTATATAAAGCAAGAAACAATCATATGACATATCTTAAGACAATATCAAGAACAACAGCCATAATAATTGTGTGATGCAGCTACTGGCAAAAGCTCGAGAAAACTCCAAAATCTTGAATGGAAACTCCACAAGCTACAAATTTATGCACGGAAAATCATTTGGATTCAAGCACAAAAAATAAAGTAGAGATTTTGCAAAAACATTGGCAAATACCTCAATCAACTCGAACATACATTAAACAATAAGATAAAAACTTTTAACAACTTTGAACTAGAAACATTGCATAATCATTTCTCCTATTTGATGAAACATATATCTTTTCACCTGTTTAAGAAATGTGTTTGCAAATTCCAATGGATAATCACTCAAGAACTAATTGTTGCAAACCTTGTCAATCTAAAGACATGTGGTACAGTCCTAGAAATGTATCAAAATCAACAAAAATGGAGCCGAAACACTGACTTTGAGAAGCATAGAGCAATTTGTTGGTAATAATTCCACCACGCGACCAAACAGAAACTTACACGGTTTGCCACATGCAAACTAACAGAAACAGAATATTAACTGTGATTGTGTGTGTATGAAGCCTTTGATATTCAAGGGCCCTACGCAAAATAAACATCGATATTTAACAAAAAATAATTTGTCAAGTACATGTGGAACAATCCTAGATGTCTTAAAATCAACAAAAATTGAGCCGAAACACTGACTTTGCCAAATATAGAGCAACTTGTTATTGCTAATTCCACCAAGCGACCAAAGCAGAAACTTGCACAGTTTCCCACTTGCAAAACTAACAGAAGAATGGACTTGTCAATTCAGATTGAGTGCATGTGAAGTCTGTTATTCAAAGGCACTATGAAAAAGATAAACATCAATATTTAACAAAAATTAACACAATAGATTTAACATGCCTTTATGACCTCTGTAGATCGTTAACCTCGTTGTTAAATTATATTATGAAAAAGGTTTGTCTTCGATTCTCCAGAAACCAGAAACAAGATGGTAACAGATAATCTAGGAGATGCGAATAAGTGATCGCTTAGCTGCAAAATCTCCTGATGCAAAGTAATATCTACACTATGGTATATTCCTATCATATTCTTGTTATAATTAGTAATCAAACCGTATATGCAATCATAGTGTATAGAACACAAAAGCATATAGCAATTGCACATTTGTTAGGACTGGGGAATATTTCTTCTAGTTGTCGTAGGCTTGGCACTGGAAAAACTTTGCAAGACTTGTTTTTGCTAATTACCCACCAGGCAGAACATTTTCAAACTATCAAATAAGAACAACTGATTAGAGATTCTATTCCTTGCTGTGTGTTTGGAGAATCACCAAGAGGTTATTTGTACTGTAGCCTGCAGGCTACCTCGTCTCTAGGTCATAACCGGGAGCAAACTCATTCATCAAATGAGATCACGAAACTCACAAGAGTGCTTCTCTCTAGAACCCTAACCCTAGTCACTACTCACTAGGGAAGATTTTTCGGCTACCTCGTCTCTAGGTCATAACTGGGAGCAAACTCATTCATCAAATGAGATAAAGCAACTCACAAGAGTGCTTCTCGCTAGAACTCTAACCTACTCAGCAGGGAAGATTTGTTGTAGATCAACTAGGTTAGATCGAAGCCTAGCCCAGTCTATATTGAAGGGATAGAGGTGTGTGATCATAAAAACAATACGCAAGTTATGAGCAACTACACAGCAAGTCTAGCAATTACAAACCTTTTTTTTCAAAACAATATTGTCTTAGGTAGCCAAGTTCCAAGTAATTGCAGATTACGAAGAAATTGTCATAACCATAATATTTATTTCACTGCAACTGCTCTCGATACATTGGTCTGAATTTGGACAAAAATTGATTGCTTCTTGTTGTGAGAAACAGCACTCCTCAAAGCAAAAGGACATACAAATGACAACTCCCTACCATCAAAGCCATTCATCCAATTGGTATCACTATATCCATAAGGGTTGCAAATCTATCTACTCATTGCACAGAACATAGTATGCACACCCACCCAAATAAAACATAACCCTCTTGACAACACCCCAATGAGCAGGTTTGGTGTTAGACTCGTATCGACTAAACAGGTCTACAATTTTGGAGATATTGAAGTACAGATTATTACATACATCAAACATCGGACAACACTCATAATCGACGTGTGCCACCTTTTCCAGTATTTTTTGCCATTCATGATGGTCTAGATGCACTACAGCAGAATAAAACCAGTACTTCAATCCCTCTTAGTCCGCAATGTCCATTGACTAGACATGTGTAAGTGCCTATCTGACAGAAACCCTTTGCTCAAGGTTCGCAGTGAAATTATCACTCTCACGAGCAACTACTAGACTATACCATCAAGTATCACAGATATCACTAACCAATTTCTTGTCTTTCAACAAGCCAGCAACAGATTTTTGGATGTGATAAAGTGTTTGTCTATAGCATACCTGACCAAACATGATATAGAAGTCATTTACCAGACAGGTGAAACAAACACATAATAGCCAGTTTGACCACAAGCCTCCATTAAATGTATCAGGAGCAAGTTATGCAAGATTGGAAGAACAAAATAAGAGCAACATTTTGATGAAGATCATGTGTCATCCTGCATGGATAAGAAAGTGCAGCACACACAAAAAATCAAATATAGTTATCAGCCAAAAACCCTCATGCTAGCAGCAGGCAACATTTCAACTAACCCCATGGGCCCAACTTAGCCAACAGATCAAGCTACACTCACAAAACCAAGTTGTGAACCCTCCTAACAGAACTAATAATCTGACCAAGCCTCCTAAAACTGCTCAATTTTCCACGAGAGGAGAGAGGGAGAATCTTTCCCACCCCTCCTGCTACTTAAATAACTTTTTTTAATCAATCTTTGCCAGTATTCCTTGACAATCAAATAAATACAACATACAAAAGCATAACTTACAAATAAATCTAAATTTAGCCTTAAGAAGTAAATGAATTTTACCTAACATGATGTCATTCCACAAATTCAGACCATACCAATATAATTTCCTGACTCTACTTTACAATCTAGACAATCAAGGTTACTAAAAGTGCTAGGCGGTCTAGGCGTTGCACCCGACGCCTAGAGCCTAGGCAAGGCCTAGGCGTTTTCCCATTTTTAGTTTTTTTTTATTACAATTACTGGTCACGGATGTCAATGTTATAGGAAGCTTATGCACTAGACTGACACTTAGGTGGATTTCTTAAGTGGCCATAGAGGAGGTTTTACTAAAGGTCGGGAGAGGTAGAGGAGGTCTTGGAGGCTGCAATGGAGGAAATCACGATCAACGCCTAAAGGATGCAGTCCATGTAGGCAAACCATGCTCGGTGCTCCATTGCTCCCAAAGCCTAGATGCGCAACCTAGGTACTGCATAGGTGCTAGGCGCTAGGTAGGATGCCAAGGTACCGCTAGGCCTAGGCGGAGGCTTTTTACAATATGACAGACTCACCAAATGCCACCATAACAAAACACCCACAAATCAAGAAGTAGCATAAAATGCCACTGCTCGTAAATCAATTCAGCATCACTTGTATTGACCCTGTTTACCAAGAATATATATTTTCATTTCGTGACTCTCCTTTGCTAAAAACAGGGGAAAATAGTATCTCAAATCATCCAAGACAACTATAAAGAAACCAACTTTTTGTATGTTCCATAACCATCCCAGAAAACTATCTCATGCATGTTATTTCAGTATGAAAGAAACCAACTTTTTGTATGTTCCATAACCATCCCAGAAAACTATCTCATGCATGTTATTTCAGTATGATTCATTTTTCACTATTTAAGCTGACGAAACCATCCCAGAAAACTATCTCATGCATGTTATTTCAGTATGATTCATTTTTCACTATTTAAGCTGACGACATATCATTATGCCAACTACTGGATAAAAACAAAATTTAGGCAAAGAAAGTAAACAAATCATACCTAACATGATACCATTCCACAAAGCTCATAGCAAACCAATATAATTTCCTAACCACTCCCAAGTTCCTACTCTTAAAAAGCTCCAAACTGCCATCCACTCATCACTTACCACTGAAACCAACCACTCCCAAGTTCCTACTCTTAAAAAGCTCCAAACTGCCATCCACTCATCACTTACCACTGAAACCAAATACCCACTAAAGAAATCAAGGAATAGCATAAAACCCCACTTCTTGTAATTTAATTCAGTATGTTCCCCATCTACAAGATATAAACTTTCAATCAGTGTGTTTCCTTTATCAAAATCAGACAAACAAATTACTCAAATCACCTAATACAACCAAAAGGAATCAACTTTTCAGTATGTTCAATCCCAAAAAACTATATAGTGTATATTCAAGCAAAATCCAACCAAAATATTATTCCTACCTAACACAATACCAAGCCAGAAGACCCAAACTAGAAAAACAATAGACCCAACCACTTCCCAGTTACCAACACTAGAAAACCCAAAGTAATCACCCACTCATCAACTGCCACTGAAACCAAATACCCCCTACACAAATCAAGAAATAGCATAGAATCTTAATTCTTGTAAGTTAACTCATTTGCAATGTCCCTGTATACCAAGAACATAGGTTATTAGTGTTTCGTCTTTTTCTTTTTCTTTTCTCCAGAAAAAAAAAATGTATCCCCCATCCTAGCTGACATCTCATGAACTGAACAGTTATCGGAGCAAATTAATATAAAGGAATCAACTTTCAGCATTCCTCTAGAATTTAATCCCAAAAAAAGCTTATTTTTGCACTGTGCAAGTTTACCGCAGCTTATACAAGTTAAATTCATGCAAAATAAACTAAAACCCAAGAACCATACCATCTTGCGAAACCACCGGATAATCCCCCGCATTCAGCATCACCAACCAATCCCACTCCCCATCAATCCTCATCAACGCCGCCGCCGCCCGAAGTACGCATCTCGTCAATCGCATCCGGCCTTCCACAACATCCACATTCCCAACACGCTCGCCGCCGGCAACGCCACCTCCACCGACACAGCTAGCGAGCTCCTCTCTTTATCCGAAGCCTCATGCGACAAATGAAGAAGGTACCGATTTCTGGTGGTAGACTGCGAGGGGAGCGAGGACTCGCTGGGCATCGCAACGAGAGCCGTGATGAGGTAGCGAAGGAGGGGAGGCGGCGGGCCTCGCCGTAGGAGGGATCACGAAGCGGCGGGAGGCGGGAGAAGAGGAAGTAGGAGGAGGCGGTGAGGCCGGAGATGGCGGAGAGGAAGAGGAGGAGGGAGATGAAGGAGATGGAGATGACTGGGTAGAGGAAGCGCCGCTCCGCTGAGGGTGATGCCGCCATCGGAGGAGGAGCTAGGGTTAGGATTTGGATCCTAGACTGGATGTTGGCGGCGACATTGGAGGCGGATCTTGGATCGGAGCTGAAGTTAGGGTTCCGATGATGGAGGATGAGACATTGAAGGGGAGATCTTGGATCGTACCTAAGGTTAGGGTTTGGATCTGTCGTGGTTTTTTGAGCTGCGAGGTCTTGATCTGAGATTTGAATCGTTTTTATGGGAGTTGGAGAGAACGAGGAAGACGAGAGTGTGTGTGCGTGCAAGAGAGTATTATTGAGTAGGGAGGAAAATGAATAAAGGAGGATTTGCGTGCAGTTGCGGGAAGTTTTTTTGCATATTGGTACCTGTTATCTTATTTTATATTTTATTTTCGAGTGAATTGCACATAACCCCCTGCTTCTAGTTAGCTTGAACAGCCCTTGACCGCTTACTACTGGGGGTGTTAAACTGTATCCGTATCCAAAGAAATATCTGTAACTGTATCTGTTAGGATACGGATATGGTTACTTAATTCTATAACCGATAAAATATGGTTATAAATATGGTTTTGTAATGAAATATTTGTATCCGTATCCGAAATATCCGAATACATATTAGTCATGCTCATGCTCTTACCGATAGTTTCTATTATTAGATTATGAATTTGTGGTTAATTTTAATGATCAAGATGTCTAATCTTAACTTTTCAGTTATAATGAAGATATTAACGAACTTTTTTGTATCACATGAACTATATTTTTCTCGATACTATCCACTTTTCTCATATCTATTTTGTATACATATGCATATCCGCTTATATATCTGCATGTATATCCGTAACTGTATCCGATTTTAGCGGATATGATTATAAATTTTTCTTACCGAGATATATTTGTATACGTATTCGTATCCGTATTCGAGATGAGTAAACGGATATGGATATGATAAGCATCATCTCCGAGCCGTATCCGGACCGAATGCACCCCTACTTACTAATATTTAGTTAGTTTACTAAAGTTTATTTCTAAAAGTATAAATTTCAGATGACACCCCTCTTCCTTGTGAACAGGTAGGGGTTAACCGCTAATAAACGAGTTGAAGCCTGTTAAGTGTTATCAGATTTCTAGATGAGAGGGGTTAGATGCAATTTATCCTTTCTTCTACTGTTATGATTACTTAACCAGTAACAGAGACGAGGACTCATAACAAACAAAACAAGTTAAAGCTGGAGAAGGTAACAGATTATAACATGAACTACTTATTTGAGATAATTTACAGGATTTGAATGACTTGTTAAAATATTATATTTGTTGTGGGCCACTTTTCAAGTACTTTTTAGATTATGGGTGGGGCAGAACTTGGGACAATAATAGACTTGGATTTTGGTCAGCCTGGTGTTAAAATTTTGCCTCTAGAAATCTTCTCCATAAGCTCAATGAGAGCAGCGGCTCTTACCTTTTTCTTTTTGCCTTTTTAGTAGGGGTGCTAAACCTAATATGTATCCGAGGAAATATCTGTAACTGTATCCGTTAGGATACGGATATGGTTACTCAAATCTATAACCGATAGGATATGGTTACGGATATGATTTTGTAGTGAAATATCCGTATCCGTATCCGAAATATCCGAATACATATTAGTCATACTCTTACGATAGTTTCAATTCGTAGTTTATGGATTTGTGATTAAATTTGATGATCAATATGTCTAATCTTAACTTTTCAATTATAATGAACATATTAACGAACTCTTTTGTATCACATGAACTTTATTTTTCTCATACTATCTAGTTTTATCATATCCGTTTTGTATCCGCATGCATATCTGCTCATATATCCGTAACCATATCCGATTTTAGCGGATATGATTATGAAATTTTCTTACCGAGGTATATATGTATCCGTATCCGAGATGGGTAAGCGGATATAGATATGGTAAGCATCATACCCGACCAATATCAGGACCGAGTGCACCCCTACTTTTTAGTGGTTGGAGTGTGCACACATAATATGAAATATAGACTATATTCATACAAAATAGGACTTATATACCTTATTGTTTCAACTACTTCTTATTTACAGACCCCAACTTGTATTTGCTAGCAAAAACATACACTAAAATTTTTAAATTTGCATTTGTAAGCCTTCACTTTCTCTAACGGCACTTAAATACTCTAAAGTTTTTAAATATGACACTTGAACACCCTAAGGTTTTTAAAACTAGAACTTAAATACCTTCAAGTTTTGCGAGCCTTAATAATTTTAGGGTATATAAATGCTATAAAAAATAAATGAGGATATACAAGTGCAAGTTTTAAAAAATTTTAGGGTATTTTCTTGCTACGAAATAAAAATAAGGTTATATAAGTGAAAAGTAGATGAAACTCTAGGGTATTTAAATCTAGGGTATATAAATGCTATTTACTCTTATATTTATTATGATTTTAATGGATCCTCATTTATATCTTTCGAAACCCAAAAAAATGTATTTAGATATTTTCTTCTGAAAGGTGCTGAATTGATGAATGATGCCGGTACAAATTCTAACATATGAGACTTTGGCCCGGACCATAATTACTACTCATCTGATATAGAAATTTTGTTGCCATAGGGCATTAAAAATTTATTTATCTTTTAAGACAAAATTAATATTTTTCTACCGTTAGGTAATTGATTTTGATGCAAATCCACGTGTTTAATATTTTATATTTAATATACAACAAATAACATACGAGTTTATTGCCCCATTGTGACTAATCGAATAAAAACAAGCCCATGTTAAATAAATTAGTGTTTACTTTGTTATAAATCCCCAAAGCAAATATATATAAAACCATATCAACAATTTCATATTGTTCAGCTAATAAACATTTAACCAGATACTACGTGGCTTCTAAATTCATGGTGGAAAAAAAGTTATTGCTTCAATAACTACTGCAAGGCTATTACACTATAGTATACTAGATTCAACATTGTAGATAAATTGAAATTATTTCCGAGAAGATTAGGATAAACAATGCATGTGTGATGAGATTGAGCTTGCAGCATCAAGACTAAGTAAAGAGAGGAGAAAAAAATGAGAGGAATTTTATTTAAGAAAAAATGATTGATTAATGACTTATGTTGAGTGTAAACTTATAATCCTTAACTTCCATCAAACTTTTAGAAGTCTTGATGTAGTGGCAAGATCTTTTTGACGATTTATCAAATCAATCTAGATTAAAATTCTAGTGGCCACAAATGTCAAAGGGGATTTTTAAAAAAATCATTCGGTGACTCCAGGCTATGGTCTATGAAAAAGCTCTCAAACTACATAGCATACTAGAGTACAAAATCATAACCCTCCGGGTCTCACAAAAAATTTAGAATAGTTATACATTTTTATTAATTACTTTGGGACATCACTTTTCATAAATCTTGAACTCATCTCTGCGATCAATATAGCTACGTTAAACACTGGAAACCTAAATATAATTCATCGTTAAAAAGAACAAAGAATAACCATTTAAACGAGTGCAAACTCGTCAATGGACCCTATTGGCTGATAAGTTAAGTGATCCAATGAAAAAAAAAATTGAACCAAAGCGATAATTTAAATTCAGAAAAATAGATCATATTATTTAAAATTCCAAAATAAAACGGATCCTCCGAATATATTTTCAAGAGTCCTGCTACAGGGATCCCAAATAGAGGACCCTGTAGTGGGACAGGTGAGGTGTCAGCCTGGGAGGCTCTGATGCACTGTTTATAAACAGTGCATCAGAGCCTCCCAGGCTGACACCTCACCTGTCCCACGGTCCCACCCCAGGGTCCTCTATTTGGGATCCCTGGGGCATTTTTCTATTTCCAAGCCAAAAAAAGGGGGACTTGGATCTTTCAGTGATGGGATGTGAAAGGGACTAATAACTGATGAGTGATCTCCCTGTAAATTGCCAATATAATTTATATAAAATTTGTCCCCATCTGAGGGTGATTTTAGGGATTATTTATTCATTTATTTATTAGTGACAGTATTTTATGCCGTTTGGTGATGGATGTTCAACACAAGTTTGGAATTGGGAGGAGGTTCATCACTTATTTAATAAAGACACTTAACCTTTGGATTCAATAATAAAAGAAAAAGTTGAATAAAAAGAGGAAACCTAATTAAATATATTTATCAGTTAATTATCAAAAAAACCATAAGCTTTTTTGGAGGGTTGCAGTAAACCTCCACCAACATTTTTATTAGACTAAACCCCTCTAAAATTTAGAAGTTATTGCGCATAACTCAATGAATCATTTTATTTCACTAAATATTACCTAAAATTTTATCTTTTAATTTTCACATTAACTCTAACATGTTACTAGTAAGCACATGATGAAAAAAGAAGGTGAAAATTTCTTTATTGGCCCTAAAAATATTCGGTTATTAAAAATAAAAAAAAGTCATTCTTTGCGGCGCATACTTGCCACATGAGATGTTAGAATCGATAGCGCTAATTTGAAAATTAAATGAGGAATTTCATGTGAGATTTAGTGGAATAAAACAGTTCATAGGGATTATATGCAACATCTCCTAAAGATCAAGGGGTTTAACGTAATAAAAAGTTGATGTGAGTTTACTTCAAGTCCCCAAAAGTCAAGGGGGGTTTTCTATAAAAATAATGTTAGAGGCACACCACCCACCACAACCCCAACCACACTCCCCCATCTTATTGCTACAGTAAACCGGACCCCACATGAGATTTTAAAAAAAATTTAAAATCCCATGTGGGACCTGGTTTACTGTAGCAATAAGATGGGAGAGTGTGGTTAGGGTTGTGATGAGTGGTGTGCCCCTAACACCACTCTTTCTATAATTGAAATTGGGATCCTCTACTCATGCATAGTGATTCCTAGTGTTTGCTAGTGCATCTCCACCCTTCATTGTGTGGACCCCACCTTCCACTTTGTACTCATCCACACAATGAAGGGTAAAGATGCATTAGCAAACATTAGGAATCACTATGCATGAGTAGAGGATCTCAATCCCTATAATTGACCTCCTGTTTTTGTGTTCCAACTTTTGGCTAATTTAACTTGCCCAAAATATTTCCATCGCCAGTAGCTCATGCAACATTTTGGGCCTCAGAAATACAAGCCCAGGCCCAAAACATCCAACGTTATCTCTTACACCAAGAAGAACCGAAACCGAATCAGCCACAAACTCTCCTGCACTGAGAGAAAGATAGAACGAAAAAGAAAAGAAAAAGGCCAAAATAATAATAAAAAATAAAAAATAAAACAATGGGGGGCGTTGATTTGAAAGGCCTCGGTCGAATCCTGGCAATGCTGGCAACGGCGCTCTTCGTCCGCGCGATCACCGGCATGGGCCCCGCCCTCCCTCCGCCGCCG
>NC_033794.1:115041426-115107052 GCF_001876935.1 Asparagus officinalis | reverse complement strand
GCGACGGGGAATATTCCGGCCAGGTGAGCCCCGTCACTATCCGGTGGACCAACATCACCTGCTACCTCTCCGACAAGCGAGGGAAAATGGTAGGGCTCCTCTTTCTTCCTTTAAAATTTCCCCCCAAATTGTCCGCCATGCGTAGCTTAGTAGAAGGGCATTGTGCCCGCTGACGTGACTCGGTGGGATGCGCACGGTAGCCTCGGGGCTTACTGTGTGATAAGGCGCGCTGGGGGTAGAGGTTTTGGGTTTGAGGTTCGGTCTCACATGCGCCGAATGCGCATGTTATTAGCGTTGGCAAGGGACTCTACCAAGAGATAACCTAGCGATGAGAGATGAGGTGCCACTCTTTTGCTAAATGAACTACCAAGAGATAGACCGGTGGCGAATCCCACACGGACTCTTACCTTGGAGCATGTGGAATTCCCCGTTCCTATCTCTTATTGCTAAATGAGGTCGTTACTTATACCCAATACGCCATGCGCGCTTCTGCCCTTTGAGTAGTTAGTCTTTTGAAAGGAATGCAGGGTAGACGTTGGTGTTAAGATCTTCGGGACACGGTTATATCAGAAATGTGAGGGGCACATAGTTTAGCATAAGGAGATTTTGCTAAAATCATCGTGGAATTCGGTTAGGTTGGGGTTGGATGTGTTGTGCATGCTTAATTTCTGCGACACAGCCCCAGGTCCGTAGGTTCGAGCAATCTGTTTTCCGTTACCTACTATTTTATATATTTCACTATTTATTTCGTTACGGTCTAGCAAATGCTTGTGTGAATTATTGCCATTACTAGTTTTTTTCGCTCATGCAATGAATATCAAGAAAACTTCCTAAATGTCCTTGATCCAATCATGATCTCTGAAGCCACAACTTCTGAATATAGTCGGTGGCTGTTTTGTAATATCATTTTCGAGATAGTAAGGCTATGAGACAAGCATAAACAGAATTAAATTTCAAAATAAGTACACCAAAATGTTTGCTAATAATGGTGGATAAATAGAATTTTGTGATCCTTGTCCATTATTAGAGGACATACCGATACTCCATTAGTTCAGTTGGCCTTTTGCCCGTTTGTCTTTTTCCTAACTTGGCTGTAAATCTGGCAAGACACTTCTAAGATGCATATATTTAACTAGAAGCACATTTGCTTGCATATTCTGTGAGTCTGTTCCAGGTGGTTAGATTGTAATTCTAATTCAAAGGTTTTTAACCTTCTCAATACAGTGGGGGAGTGAATTCTATATCAATGCATTTTAATGTTAGTTTAAAATTTTGGTCTAACTATAAAATGAATGCAGTTTTTATTTTTCCATATTACTTCAAGTTTCCTAAACTATGGTGTAGAAGTGAAAAGTGATGGCTTTTTAGTCTCCATACTAAAAATAGAGTCGCCTCTTCTTTTAGTTAATTGTATTGTTTTTCTAACATGTTTCTTTATAATCTGGTTTGAAGGCTTTGACCATTTTCTCGATGGGTTGAACTGATTGTTAATTTATAAATCTTTAACTTACAAGTTTTCTGAGGGGCTGCAAAATGGTCAAAAGGTTACGAAAGGTGCATTATTTTGTAAAGTGATTCCAAATTACCTATTGATGAATGTAAAACCTGTTTCTTTTATTCTCATACTTTTTTTATCGAAGGACTTAGTTTAGCATGGATATCTATTGTTTTGCTAACATACCATATCCTATATTTCCTTATCCTAAAGGGAATAGCGAGTTTATGCATCTCTTGACATGGTTATGTATCCTAACATGGTAAATTTATTGTTATTCCATAGATTGATTCACCTTTAAAAGCATTGCATGTGACTAGCAAAAGATATAGCATTTCATCCCAATTCTCTCCTTTCTTCCCAATGCTATTTAGTTAGTGATTTAGGAGAAAGACACTCTGTTTTGAGGGGGGAAACGTGAATGATGTTGAATTCTTTTCGCTTTTGTGGTTTAGCAGCTATAATGCTTCCTTATTGTTTCAATTAATTTTCTCAATTGTTCTGATTTTCAATTTGTCTCCTTAGCATCATGCCATTTCAAACCAAAGAATAAGAAAATGTGTCTGTTTCCGATATTGTTTCAATATATTAAGTTCTATATTTTCAGGTGAAATTTCTTCTTACCAATGTAAGTGGGGAAGCACAACCAGGAAGATTGCTTGCAATCATGGGGCCTTCAGGATCGGGGAAGACTACCTTGCTCAATGTGCTAGCAGGTCAGCTTGCTGCATCACCCCGTTTACATCTTTCTGGACATTTGGATGTTAACGGCCGGCCTAGATCAAGCAGAGGATACAAGTAAGATTTTGAATTTCTGGAGTTGGTCAATATAAGCTTTTGCCTAGTCAATTTTCTCAGATATGGTCAATTACTTTGTGAAGCATTTTATTTTTATAGATGATTCATGCAAATAGACAACTTGGTCTTGCAGGGTTGCATATGTGAGGCAGGAAGACCTTTTCTTCTCACAGCTTACAGTGCGGGAGACACTTTTACTAGCTGCAGAACTCCAACTTCCTGATATAACATCAGTGGAAAAGAGGGATGAGTATGTTAGGAATCTCTTATTCAAATTAGGCCTGGTAAGTCCTGTATTATGACTAAAAAACTGAATGAAATAATGGATTATACATCATTCGAAACTCACTAGAATAATTAACCTGAATAGTATGGGTTTTGATATTGCTGCAAGGACGATTTCTTAGTTATGGGTAATGAAGCTGTTGAAATTTGGTCCCAACCAGAGTGGATCTTGATTTCATATTCAAGACATGGGTAATGAAGCAAGCATATAGAATCTTTTGAAATACTTCTAATAGTTTCATATATTAGAATAATTATTTGGACTGAGAGTCTAACAAGTTATTGCAAGGTTCTGCGTAAAAAAAGATGTTTTGCATTTAGCCTCAGGGGGCAGGTTGTTAGGTGCATTTTAGCGGGCGATTTTTCTCCCGCTATTGTGCGCCTCCGCCTAGATCCACGATGAAGAAGAAGAAGAAGAATGGAAGCAAGAGAATCACTAGTACTGCATTGAGGGATTCTATCTTCGTCTATCATTCCTCATCTCCTATGGTTGGGGGATCTGAGGATATTCCTCATCTCCTATGGTTGGGGGATCTGAGGATACAGTGGAGATCGATAGAAATGAGGGAAACAATGGAACAATAGATGGAGATTCTACTTCTTTGAGCTCAGCGATGATGATGGAAAGTACTGGTCCAAAGGGTGCTAGAAAGAAGATGCTAATGGAGGAGGTTTTAGCTAAATCTTATCCATTATCTAATCCTCAGTCTCCACTTTTGAAATCTGGTATCCTGATCTCTTGTCAACTTGGTAATTCCTCTAACTCTATCAATTGGGCGGATGATCTTGAGGAAGATATTGAATCTGGTTTTGTTGAAGATGTTTATCTAGATGAAGGGAAAAGTGAAGATCTAAACTCTCATGTTGAGCATAATATAGAATCTGATAATCGAAATGTTGATTCGGATCACACTTTAAAGGAGAATGAAAAGAGATTAGATAATCTTGATCCTGGTAATCTGAAATCCTTTGTGAGTTTATTCACTGATAATAGGAAGCAAGGAAATGGCTTAAATCTAAATTTTATCCCACCCGCTCAAGCTAATTCTGTCACATTTACTGCAGATGAGTGGAAAGAGGGTGAATCTTACTGGAAGTATGCCTTAATTGGGCATGTTATTGGGCTAAATGTCAGGTACAAATCAATGGAAACTTATGTTAACAAGCTGTGAGGAAAAATATCTATCCCTGAAGTGCATTTAATTAAACCTGGAGTCTTCCTCTTTGATTTTCAAACTGAAAAGCACAAAGATGGTATTCTAGAAGCTGGACCATAGTTTTTTGGCTCAAGGCCTTTAGTTCTAATGCCATGGAAGATAGACATAGATATGAAGAGGTTACAAGACTATAGTTACCCTATGTGAGTACAATTCCCAAATTTGAGGTTAAATTTATGGTCTGCTACTGGGATAAGTAAGATTGCTAGCCTTATAGGGAAGCCAATCACCACTGATAAACTCACAGTAACAAGACAGAGGATTTCCTATGCTAGAGTGCTTCTTGGGATAAATCTCCCATTAAAAGCTCCCCTGCCTGATCAACTTATAATACAAGATCCTGATGGGAAATGTTATACTCAAAAAGTAGTATATGAGCTCAAGCCAAGATGGTGTGATTCTTATAATGTTATTGGTCATATGACTGAACAATGTAAAAGGAAGGCTGAGAGAAAAGTTTGGGTTCCTATTAACAAGATAGCTACTCAAGCCCCTGGTGCACGTGCACAACAAAGTGCTGAAAAGATACCTAAAAAGGAAAATGATATATCCAGAGAACAAGCTCAGAAAGTGGTAGAGCATGTTATCACAAGGTAACCTGGAAGTGTAGAGCAAACTCCTGAAAAACATGCACAAACAGTTAACATCAATTGTGAAAATGCTGGCCTAACTTCTGTTCTTCAATCTCCAATTGTGAATGCTACAGGTTTTACCAGTATCAGCAGAGGGAATTATGCCAGAAGAGCAAATACAAAAGCAAGAACAAATGTTAAAGGGGTATCATATTCTCAGGTATCACATTTCCCCCTCTTGGATCATCAGGTGCAAGAATTAGACCCCTCTAGTATTGATAGAGGTGGCCCTATATTTTGATGCATCTAGCTATTTGGAATGTTAGAAGATTTAATAAATCCTCTAAACATATGATGGTGAAGCAATTCATATATCAATATAAGCTTCCTTTTATAGCTCTCTTAGAAACAAAAGTTGTTGGAGAAAAATTACAATCTATTGCTAAAAAGTGGTAAAAGACTGGAATTGGATCTCAAACTGTCATCAAGCAAATAATGCTAGGATTTGGATTCTCTGGGATAGTGATATTTTATCTATACAGCTCATTAATTCCTCAAATCAATTCATGACATGTGCAATAGAATCCAAAGACAACAAATTATCAAGTATCATAACTGTGGTATATGCTCTTAACGACATATCTAGAAGAAAATCCCTTTGGCATGACATTTTGGCTTTCAAACAATCTGTTTCCTGTCCTTGGATTATTGGAGAAGATTTCAACTCAATCATCAATAATGGAGAGAAAATTGGTGGTGCTTTAGTAACTGATTCTGAAACTGAGGATTTTCACGATTTTATCTCCTCATGTCAGTTTGTGCATCTCAAAACCACAGGATGCTTTTATACTTGGTGCAATAAGCAGGATAAAGACACAAGAATCTGGAGTAGGCTTGATAGAGTTCTTATCAATGAAGAATGGGTGCATCAATATACTTCAAGCCAGGTGGAATTTTTAGTACCATCTTGTTCAGACCATTCATCAGCTCTAATAACCATTGATGATGATGTTTTTGAGGGCAAGAGGCCTTTCAAGTTTTTTAAAATGTGGATTAATCACCCTGATTTCCTCTCATCAGTTTGGGATCAGGATGTTGTGGGTTACAGAATGTTCAAGCTTCATACTAAACTAAAAAAACTCAAGACTGTCTTAAAGGAGCTGAATAAAAAACATTTCATGAACATTAGTGAATAAGTTTTGAGAGCTAAGGATCAACTTGCTGAGGTTCAAAAGCAACTAAACACTGATTTGTTCAGTCCTAGATTGATTACAAAAGAAAAGGAATGTCTCAGTAAATATGTCAGGCTTCTCAACTGTGAAACATCTTTCTATAAACAAAAAGCCAATATCAAGTGGGGGATTCATGGTGACAAGTGCACTCATTATTTTCATACCATTATGAAAGCAAAAAGGCACCAAAATAGAGTTCTATCTCTATATTCTGAAAATGGAGAAAGAATCATTGAAATGAATGATATCATTACAGAATTCACTGAATACTATCAGAAGCTTCTGGGCACATCTACTCCTGTTACCAAGCCTGATTCTGAAATGATTGCAAATGGTCCTATTCTTTCTTCTTCTCAAAGCAATGATCTGATCCTCCCTATTTCCAGAGAAGAGATAAAACAAGCAGTTTTTTCTCTGTCTGAGGATAGAGCTCTTGGCCATGATGGATTCAATGCCTCTTTCTTTAAAGCAACTTGGAATGTAATTGATGAAGATCTATACCTTGCTGTGGAAGAGTTCTTTTGCTCTGAAAAACTTCTGGGTACTATAAATACTACTTCAATCACACTGGTACCTAAGGTTATAAATCCTAAAGCTCCCTCTGATTTTCGTCCAATTTCTTGTTGTAATTGTGTTTGTAAAATCATTTCCAAGATAATTGCTTCCAGAATTCAGAAAGTAATGGGTTTTCTAATTAGTGAAGTTCAAAGTACATTTGTTAAGGGGATAATTATTTCAAATAATATCCTTCTTACTCATGAACTTATCAAACACTATAGAAGGAAGCATTCTTCACCTAGAGCTACTCTCAACATTGATTTAAGAAAAGCTTTTGATACCATTAGCTGGGATTTCATTGAAGCTATGCTGGTGGGGTTTGGTTTTTCCAAATACAATGGTTAAAAGGATAATGGAATGTGTCACTACACCAAAATTTTCATTGTCACTAAATGGATCTCTTCATGGATATTTTCAAAGTGCTAGGGGCTTAAGACAAGGAGATCCTCTCTCTCCTTATCTCTTTGTGCTTGGTATGTAATACCTGTCAAGAAAGCTTAACTCTCTCAGACATGATGGGTTATTTAAGTTTCATCCAATGTGCTCAAGATTGAACATTACCCACTTGTTCTTTGCTGATGATTTGTTGCTGTTTGGGAAGGTTGATATGAACTCTATTATTAAGCTTCACAACTGCCTCAAAGAATTCTGTCAGGTATTTGGTTTGGATATTAACCCCAATAAGTGCTCAATTTATATGAGTGGAATTGATGAGAACCTTAAATCTCTGATTTGCTCATATCTAAATTTCTCCGAGGGGTTTTTACCTGTGAGATGTCTTGGTATGCCACTGATAACAAAGAGATTGTCTTGGATGGATTGTTCCCCTTTGATTAGCAAAATTGTAGAGCAAATTCAAAACTGGCAAAAGAAGAGAACATTATCATTTGCTGGCAGACTGCAACTGATAAAATCAGTCATCCTGGGTGTATATATATACTGGACAAACAATTATCTTTTGCCAAAAAAAGTTCTTCAAAAAGTTGATAGTATGTGCTCTGATTTCCTCTGGAATCATAAGATTTCATTAGTATCTTGGACTTCAATTTGTCAAGAGAAAAAATCTGGAGGTTTGGGTGTTTTCTCTGCAAGCATTTGGAATCTTTCAGCTACACTTAAACTCTTATGGATGATTCATCTTAAGAAAAACATCTTATGGATTAAATTATGGATTAAATGGATACATGGTCATTATTTATAGAGAGTTGATATTTGGTAAGTTAAAAAAAAATCGAATGACTCTTGGATGTGGAAGCAAATTATAAAAACTAGAGATAAGTTGATTAACAGGTTTGGAAATGTCAATAGTTTGCAGGAAATCATTGGTAAATGTTGTATTGGTGAGAAAGTGCATATCTCATCAGTTTACAGGTTTCTGAATCAACATGCACCTCTAGTTGATTGGGCAAATACAATATGGGAAAATATACATTATCCTAAACATTCCTTCATCTTATGGCTAGCAGCTCAATCAAGATTATTAACACAGGACAGATTATGCAGCATGAGAATTCTCAATGCAAATCAATGTATTTTCTGCCCAAGTCAACAGGAATCCTGCTGCCACATATTTTTTGAGTGTCAGTTTTTAAATATTGTTTGGAATTTGCCAATTTGGTGATGGAATGGCTGAAGTTCAACTGGAGATCATGTGATTGGGGCTGTTTTATAAATTGGTACAGTTATAGGCTGAAAAGGAAGGGTTTCACTGAAAAGCTAAAGATGATGGCTTTATCTGTTTTAGTATATCTGATATGACAAGAGAGGAATCAAAGGATTTTTCAGAGTAAATCTCGGCAACCTGAGGCAATATTCCGAGCTATAAAGATTTCTATTTTTTCAAAAATTTTGAATGAAAAAATCTCATCTCATGTAAGAGAAAGAATTGAGTGTCTGTAAATATTTTCTTGAGAGTTTTGAGCTCGAGGTTTTATCTGGTTTTGATATGATGTAATTAATACTTCCAAATTGGTAAATGAATATAAAGATTTCATTGACCAAAAAAAAAAAGGTTCTGCGTAAACTCATTTTTTCATTTTATTTTTCATCATTTAAATTTAGGTTACCTTTTGCTAAAGTCCTGTTAGAAAAGTCAAATAATTACTAAAGTTTTAAATACCCCAAAACCGATTGATTTGGTTGGTTCTTTACTTCCTCTTTTGTTGGTTTGGCTATCTCAAAAGGCAGAACTACAAGGGTTTATAAGGATGAAATAACAGCTAATACATTGTGATGATTATAGTTTATGTTCATTACTCATTATTATCTTTCAACAGTGAATAATTTATCTAGTGTTCGAAATGTGTGCACACTTAGTATTCTTGAACAATAATTCCTCTTATCTAGTGAAAAGAATATTGAGTTAGACTTGCTAATTATTCCTTTATTTGATCTCTAGAATCCAATAAGATTTGATTTATACTGATTATTGTCATTCTTTGGTTGTTCATGCTATTTTATGAAAAGATCAACTGTGCCGATTCTGTAGTTGGAGATGCAAAAGTTCGTGGAATTAGTGGTGGTGAAAAGAAACGGCTGTCACTTGCCTGTGAACTGATAGCAAGCCCATCTGTCATCTTTGCGGATGAACCAACAACTGGTACCTTTCATCCTCATGTCTTTTCTTCTGCAAAGATTTGGAGGGTTTTATCATTTCTATGTGATAATCTGGATATCCATATTTAAAACAGACTTCTGAGAAGATTAAAACCTAAAGTCACTATAGTACCTTCTAGGTAAATGATAGAACATAGAATTTTGCTGCTCGTTTTCTTGTGTGTGATGTGAACTGTTGATTAGTTTGAAAACTGAATAAGTCGAGCAGCTATCTTAGATATCTCAAATTATAGCTTTTTTATCAGACTACCTCCTGGGCATGACATTTTAGATTATGATTCTTTGGCACTTTTTTTTAAAATATTTTAGAGTTGTGAGGGCTTATTTTGTAGTTATTAACCTTTTCCACTAATAGAACTTCTATGAACAGCTAGTTCAGTCTCACATCTCCTTTGGTTTTGTTTATAACAACAACAAGGCCTTCATCCAAAGCTTAGGTTCCTTCTAAAGATATTTTTAATTTCGAGCATGCATCTTGAGACTGGCATCCGTAGATCATTGTTGAACTAAGAAAATTATTGATAATACACCCGTCTTTTGTTGTATTGCCTTTAGACTACAGCACTGCAAAAATCAAGGCAATGATCTCAATCCCACTTGTGACATGAAGCTTATTAAGTCTAGTATAATGTCCCTCCTTCCTGGAAACTTGCTCTGAGTATGTTCCAGGTACTTATATATGGACATGGTACATGTGTAAATAATGACTATGACTCACCATGATACTTTACTTTTTTTTGAATTGTATTGCTAGTTTGCATTGAAATTTCCTTAGGAGGGAGGGGGCTAAATAGGGTATTTGCTAATCTAATCCGATTTAATACTAATTTAAAACTTATTAATAATATCCTAGCAATTATGATATACAACAAGATATATGAGTAAGGATATGTAATTAAACTAAGGATGATATAAACATGAGACAATGACGATATATAATATAATAAACAATGAGCACAAATAATATGCCAATGCAAACTCAAACACACAATGTGATCACGGAGTTCGGTCACTCCTGACCTACGTCTCCGCTCCCTACTCTCGAGGAGAATCTTCACTATCATAATGGATTTTCAGCGTTCACCGAAAACGTTTACAACTCACACAATTGGTTTTCTAGCTCACCGAAAAGTTTCACAACTCACACAATTGTAATCACACAATATACCCTCTAAGTGTTGGCCTAGTCCGTGTCAACTTTCTCAAGTGTTTGGATTTATTACCTCTCCCTAGACTTTACTACCAACGCCACTCCTCTTGGAATTGATCCCGTCTCTCACCAACCACTCCTCTCAATGTCATTGTGTATTACAATGTGATCTCATAAATTAAGCACAAATAAAAGTGTTTGTTCTCTAAACAAGATGAGAATATTACAATGTGATCTCATAAATTAAGCACAAATAAAAGTGTTTGTTCTCTAAACAAGATGAGAACTCAATTAAGCTCACTCTTCTCATAAATTAAGCACAAATAAAAGTGTTTGTTCTCTAAACAAGATGAGAACTCAATTAAGCTCACTCTTAATGTTATAACTCCCACAACTCAAGTATACAATATGTGAAAATATTAAAAGCTCAAGTGAGTTATGTGTGTAAACAATGAGTATAATGAAATGCAAACTCAATATAAAAACTAGCTTCATGAAATTGATAATCAACAAATAAATATATAAAGCTAGAATTGAGTTAGCAAAAACTTCTCTGCAGCAAGAGTAATGGAGATGAGAAATTGAAGCCCAAACAAGAATGAATAATCTTCTCTTCCTCTTGTGAAAACCACTTCACATAAACACTTGGAAAAAAAAACAAACAAACTCAAAACACGCTTAAACTCTTGTAAACTTGTTTTTAAAACTTTCTTAAGTAGTTCAGAAGATTGAGAGTATGAGATATATATAGGTTCATGAAACAAAGCCCAAGATTCAAGAAAATCCAAGCAAAAGACAAACGCCCCAAAAGTTAGGAAAGCTAGAAATATAGCCGTTGGAAGCCATCAGTTGACTGATACTGTTCATCAGTCGATTGATGAGCTGACCGTTAGAAGTATAATACCTAAACTATAATATACACGGATGAAGCTTGAACTTGTACTTCACTTGAAATGCAAAACTTCATTCCGATATTCCTCCATCCTCCAATGGATATGATCGTGTAGGCGAAAGTCCATCCAACCTCCAACTTCGATGTTTTTCTAGAATATCTAATAAAAAAATACAAACACTAGACAAATGATGTTAGGGATTGTTTGTAAATCATCAAAACAAGATTAGGTCATAGGCTCATGAACATGAGACCTAACATGCATATCTCCTATTAAGGGCTCCTTTATTGTTCTTGTTGACTTTACTTTTAACTAAGTTCTTCATCAAATATTGAACTAGATTTGCTCATAGCCAGTGTAGTAATTCAAGCTGAAGAACTTTACCGAATTACTGTGCAACCGTTTTATTGTTCCTATGAGAGTCATGAGACAGCAAAATGCATTTCCTGTTCACACTGTTTCTCATTGTTGGTACAGAATCATTTTTCTTTTACAAACAACTGCGCTATGGAAATATAAGTATTTTTCATCTTTTTCTATTCTTATGCCATTTGATGAATCAATCCAGGTCTTGATGCATTCCAGGCAGAGAAGGTTATGGAAACTCTTCGACAGCTTGCACAGGATGGGCACACTGTGATTTGCTCTATTCACCAGCCTAGAGGTTCTATATATAACAAATTTGATGACATTGTACTGTTGTCTGAAGGTGCAGTTGTTTACATGGGTCCGGCTAAAGATGAGCCTCTGAATTACTTTGCAAAATTAGGGTAATTTTTTAGCTCTAGGCATTTTAGAGAACACATAAGTTACACAAGTCTGACTTCAGTGACCATTTATATATATATATTTTTTGTCTTATTAATGTTCTGTAATATTCAGAACTACTATGACATGATAGAGACTGCAAGTATCATGTTACTGCTTGATATAGGAGAAAGAGGTTGGCTAACACTTTCTTGTATGTGGAAAACTATTTTGTGAAGATAATAGTAGGAAACAGTGGTATGTGGTTCAACTACTTCCACGCCACTCATGAATCCAACCAGTGATTCCCTAGATTCAACCTATACCAGTTATTTATCTTATAAATTAATAAAAAGGAATACAAAGGTACAATTCACGAATTCAGCACTACCGGCTTTGTTCTAGTTTTATATTATTCCCAAGTCCCAACTCATGATAACTTGACGGACAGCTTATGTCATCTGGATACTTTGTTCTTGTTCTGCTTCTTGTGGAGCCCATGTCTCATCTTCTTATCATAGGCCGTTCACAGGCATTATTTGTTTGTGGTTTTAAAAAAATTTCCACAGCAAGGAACCTCATCCTTGGACTAAACTAAAGTAAGCAGTCCTGTTGTTTTATCATGAAAGGTGAATTATAGGTTCAGAGTTGAATGTAATTCATGATAGCAAATTTGTTATTTTACTACTCTTTTCAAGGGTGAAGCATGCAACCATTGAAATATTTTAACAAACTTTCACTGTCAACCTTAATGCTACTGTCAAAGTTGGTGTAAGTTCCCATTCCAAGAACAGAAGAATGTAGCTCGCCGTGTAACCTGGTTAGCGGGTAATAAAATGTATATTATTGGTAATAAAATTTATATTATTGGTAATAAAATTGAAATCCATTGAACTTAGCAAGCAATAACTCTTAGCCTCTTACTCTGTTAAGGTAGGAAAAGTTATATTTTATAGGACTTAACAAGTTCTTTATTTCAGCTTGCATATGTAAACTTTTCTTACAAATAGTTTGAAAATTGCCTCAAACTAAGTTGTTGCCATTATCTAACATCTTGTTTTCTTTGGTAACAATGGGATGCCCCAGTAATAATATTAATGAACTGGGATTTCTTTCACAGAAAAGAAAGAAAAAGGGAAAAGATAAAAAAGAGTACGGTTGTACCACTTGTATGAGAAAATTTCCAGCCATCTCTATGTTATTCCTTTATGCCTCCTCCTCTCTTGTTTTTATGACCTCATTTCTGTCTAAAAGCTTAGCTGATATATTAATGGATGAGATAAGTAATCCTTAAGGCTTCTAGATTTGGTGGCTTTTACGTGCCTCCAGATCTTCTTGTTCAGCAATTTGGGGTTACCATGAATTTGAAGCATAGAGAACCCTATACAGGTCTTTGAACCTAGGAATCGTATATGCATCCTCAAATACTGACATGACTGGTATTCTTTCAATACACTAGTTATGCTCTTATTTTGTTTCGTAACCCTATACTCTCCATCCCAATATGAGGTTTACCTTTTTTTCCTTCCCCTCTCTATGCTCCGCCTTATTTGGTATTCAATATGTATGGAATAGTCCCTGGGGAAAAACATTTATGAGTGATTTATGTTAATGTTAGTGGTATAATGGTTTATGTGTTATGGTATTATTTCATGTAACGACTATATGTATTGTTCATGCTCTGTATCAGGTACCAGTTGCCAGATCATTTGAATCTGCTGAAGTTTCTAAGCCATTCATATCGGTCGATTACAGCTCTGCTGAAAGTGTACATTCTTCTCAGAAAAGGGTTGATGAACTTGTTGAAGCATTCTCGAGCAGGACTCCCATCATTCCATGCGTAAGCCCAGTCACAGTTTGCAAAGACTTCAAGGTTCCATCAAAACTTGGTCGGAAATCTTTAGTTAAACGGAGAGGTGGTTGGTGGAGACAATTCTGGTTGCTCCTGAAAAGAGCATGGATGCAGGTTTGATTCCTCTCAAGTTTCCTCCAAATCTTCAAAATGTGTTTCACTTTGCCATATGCTCCACCACCACATACCTTACCTTCATATTCACCCAAAAAGAAAGGCGGAAAAAGCGAACTTCCGTTTGTCACTCTAGCAGTGACTTCCATACAGAGAAGAGACGCCGTAACATAGATACACGTATTTCAAAGAATGTGAAATAGTTACTGTGATGAAAGTTTTGGCCTACATATAGAAGCACCTTAAAAATGATTTTAGAAACTAACCTAGCATTAATGGACCAAGGTTGTATGCCTTCGGTCTTAGAGAAGCTGACATGCATGTTGTATACTTATGGTATACTTACTGTAGTCTACTTGCTTTTTATGTTATGGTACACTTTAGATCAGATTAAGAATCTAGTTATATGTTAATATTAAAATAATATTTTTTTATTCTTACTACTGCTTAGGCTTCTCGAGATGGACCAACAAACAAGGTTCGCACCAGAATGTCTATCGCATCAGCAGTCATATTTGGATCAGTTTTTTGGCGCATGGGAAGAGCTCAAACATCTATACAAGATAGGATGGGGCTTCTTCAGGTTAGCATCTGGTCGTTGATCTTCCCTCCCAAGGAGCTGATTATGTATGTAGATTGATGTCTGACATTGGTAATTACTAATCTGAGACATGGATGTAAAATAGTCTAAAGATTGCAGTAAAAAAGAAAGGGTCAATTGCGAATAGACCCCCAGTACTATTGCCCAGTTTGCGAATAGAACCCTTGTAGTTCTATTTGTGTGGATAGACCCCCTGAGTGAATTTTTTTGACAGTAAAAAGAGTCAAAAAAGAATTGAGGAGGCAGGTAGACCGCTAGGTAAAAACTATACTGTAAAGTGTTCTTCGATGAGAGTGCCACTTTGGCAGCTGACCTCTAGGTAATCTTGCTTAGGCACTCAACTTGCTGTAGAATGTAGAAAGTAAGCTGGTGTGTTAAAAAGCCTACATTAACATAATTATTCTCGTCACCTTTTCTATATTAATAAACGCTGAACTTTACACAGAGAGTTACAGTTTCCCACTAGGGGCAGCAGAAACCATGCTTCTGAAGTCAGTGCCTAATGATGGAGTTACACTCATGTAACTCTGAGAGCTTCAAGACCTTGGCAAAGCTCTTCAACACTCATTGACACCTAAACACTAGACACTATCGTTCAAGAGATGATGCTTCAAGTCGCTGGAAACTGCAAACTTCTTGAGACAGCTCAACCAACACATCCTGGATATGAGGCAATTTATTTTAGTTGTAAAGATAAAGAGAAGGTGTGATCTGTTGTTTGAATCACATAGAACCAAAGATGGATAATTAAAATGGATAAAGTTTGTATATATTACCAGAACACACTTCGGTCTCTTGGACATCTGTTTGTTACTGTCAATTTTATCATAGAGTTGTTCAAAATGCAAAATTGCTGAGTATTTCTTTTGTCCGGGAAGGTGGCTGCTATTAACACAGCAATGGCAGCATTGACAAAGACTGTAGGCGTGTTTCCAAAGGAACGAGCAATAGTTGATAGGGAGCGTGCCAAGGGTTCCTATTCATTGGGTCCTTATCTGTTGTCCAAACTACTAGCTGAAATCCCTATTGGAGCAGCGTTCCCGTTAATGTTTGGCTCAGTTCTCTATCCAATGGCTCGTCTTCATCCTACTTTATCCAGGCAAGTTCTTGTAGTTTTACAGTTATTACCTCCTAATGACTGTCAATATTTAAACTAGCTCCCTTCTACTGAAATAGTTAATTAAAATTCTTTCAACTCAACATATATTAGGAGGAGCCATTCGGTGTAAACCAGCAGGATGGAAACAAACCAAATAATTAACAAATATTTCGTTAATTATTTGTCTAGATATTCGGTCGTATTCGATTCGGCAGTTCATTTTGCAATAGATGAATATATTTTAGCCTTTGGCTCATAAACGAAAGGAATTTGACCATATGTATATTTGATTTGTATGATTATTAGATACTTGTTTATTAATATTTTTAATTAAATTAATTTATTTAAGGGTACATTAGTTATTTTTATAAAATTTTAATTAGGTAAGGTAATATCTTAATTAGAAACCTGTTAAGTTGAGGGGTTAAATTGAAATTATGCAATGTAGAAGGTGTATATGGAAAAGTCCTTTCTAAAAGGGAAAAGAAAGATGCAATGCCTTGCGATGTGACCATTGGTTCTGAGCCCTTCGATAGAAAAATAGGGGGACAAAATCGGAAATATACCCCGCAATTTATGGCTCAGAACCAGTGGTCGCATGTGATAAATTTTGATAGGATCCATGATGCTATTTGAATCTGTGACCTGAGGTTAAACATAAAAGAGCCTTACCACCTGTGCTGAAGAGTATTCACAACTAGTTAGCTACTAAATCAAACTGAAAACAACTTCAGTATCCAAATCAAATTCGAATTTGAGGACGACAAAATGGACTGCTTTGAATTCAAAGAAATAGTATTTGATTTGGTTCGTTTCCACCCCTATAAACCAGTATTCTAAATTAATGAACTTATAATACTGAGAGGAAAGAAAGGGAAATTAAAAGTTTGTCAAACTTAAATATTATTCTTTTCTTAATTTTAGTCATTTTCTGTTTTGATATCTTTATTATGAAACTTAGTTAATCTCCAAAGTGAAATTGCTCATTGGCAGATTTGCGAAATTCTGTGGCATTGTGACAGTGGAGTCATTTGCTGCATCGGCAATGGGTCTCACTGTTGGAGCTATGGTCCCAACAACTGAAGCAGCAATGGCCGTAGGGCCTTCACTTATGACTGTGTTCATTGTCTTTGGAGGCTATTATGTCAATGCTGAAAATACCCCTGTTATCTTCAGATGGATCCCTCGAGTCTCTCTCATAAGATGGTGCATGATTCTATAACATAAAAAAAATCTTAGGCACATTTGCACGTTATACTTGGAACTAAAGGCAATCCCTTTTCCTTCTTTGGCTTTTCTATTTTCAGGGCTTTTCAGGGGCTTTGCATAAATGAGTTCAGTGGCCTTGAATTTGAACACCAGAATTCCTTTGACATCCAGACTGGAGAACAGGTACGTTAAGCTAATTTTCCTATATTGCAATACAATTTTAACCTTTATTTATTTATTTATTATTATTTTTATTTTTTGTGGAGTAAAAGGTGCACAGATGTCCATCAGTTTCATTAATAAGCATACAAGGGAACATACAAAGCCATAGATTATACGGAAAATAAACATCCAAGTTCAGCATATAAATTGCAGGTATCAAAGTACAGAGAGATTACGGACTGTCACAACTTGGGTGGAATTGACCCAAATCTACTAACAAACAAGATTGTTCTCTGGTTTAACTTTTCAGAAACATTATACATATTGGGTTCAAGTTCCTTCATCATATGTCTATAAGCTGTCAGTCAGTAGCCTGTTCGTGTGTTTATTATATAATCTATAAGATATTAATTTTTTATTATAAAAAGTTAACTGAATTTTGAAAACACTGGCAATAGTATGAACAGAAATTGATTCAGCAAAGAGGGGTTCAAGTTAGATTTGGTGGGAACCAGGTTGGGTTGGGTTGGGTTTGATTCGGCTCCAGCCTTAGACACCCATCAAAGTTGGAGCCTTATGAAGGCAAAATATTGTTGAAGTCTCCTAAGCATAACAACATATACTCCTAACCATGACAAAGTATTCTTGAAGATGTTGGTATATCATTATTCACCAGCAATAGCTGTTCGCAAATGACTTAATTCATAGGCATTTCCTTTGTGAAAGTTGCGAACAGTAGCCAGTTTGAACGGTTTAAATCATTTATACAATATCTACTTCCACATTGGATCTGAGACATGATCTTTCTTCTTATTGGTGTTTCTAGGTCAGTAGACAATTAACTAGATACTAACATGTACTCTCCACATACCCATGAAAAAAGGTAGTTAACTACTACATTCCTCTGATTCCCCAAGATATGTGTGCTCAATTTCTGAGTATTTTTATGATTTTGGAGGTGGTGTAATCTCTTTCTACTAGGCCTTTTACCATCAAAATTAGGTAAGATATATAGGCACATTTTACATTGAGGAGGACATTTATAAAGATCAACTATTTCTGAGTAGTTTATGAATTTGGATGTGGTGTTATCACTTTCTACTAGGCCTTTTACCATCGAAATCAGATTGGATATATACGGCATATTTTACTCTGAGGAGGACATTTATAAAGATTAACTAAACTATTGATCAGTTGTGAAGCTAAAATTAATCCTAAATTCTGCCAAACTTCTTTCTTGGTAAAATGTTGGTAAGAGACGTGCTTGCCATAATTGGTAACATATCCAATTGGTGGGTGGACCGTGGGAAACCTTTTATTAGTCAAGCAGCTCAACTTATTGCAGCATGTAACCACTTGTAAAATACTCCTGCAGTAGGAGACTAGGAGTGGTTTAATAACATTTTCCTGCTAAAAATTGCATTGACTCTGCTTCACAAGATTATCCAAAGAACTAGATTTGGTCATCTCCCAGAAGTCCAATGAGTTCGTTTGAAATAGAGAAAAAAAACATTAAAACAAAATATTTTCTGGATTGCAAATATAATAATCTTGAACCAGTTCGATCAACTATTGGGTATAAGTAATGAGCTCGAGGTATTTTCTGAAGTTTGTTCCTTATTGATTGTAAGTATTAAGTTTTTTTCTGCAGGCTTTGGAGAGACTTTCCTTTGGAGGAAGCCGCATCAGGGATACAATAATAGCACAGGGTAGGATATTAATGTTCTGGTACTGGAACACTTATCTTCTCCTCCAGAAGAACAAACCCAAGTATCAGCAGCTTCAACCTCCTCCTCTACAGCAGCAGGAGCAGACTGAAGGACACTGAGCAAACTCAACTGTGTTGGAGGTATGCATTCATTACCACCCGAGGCTTGCTTTCAAGTTATATTTATTCTCAAGAGGGGAATGCACCACAATCAATTATGAAGAAAATGTATGCATACTTTTATGATAACAATGAAGATGTGCCAATAAAATCTTGAGAATCTTCAAATGCACTCACCGCAATTTCTCATTCATGCTACTTTAAATATTCTCGCAAGTAACTATTCATTAACTTAAAGTCAACAATACACATGCACAAACATACAACAAAAAAAGCATACTACTATCTGCTCAACTAGAAGAAGAAAAAAAGAGGAAGATGGCATATATTGATTAGATCGTTAGCAACTATTGTTCAAAAGTACTCTGCATTCATGATCTTAGAAAAGTACTTAACATGCGCAGCTATTGTTCGATTTGGTCATTTCAGAAAGTACATAATATTATCTTCAACAAAATTTTGTTTATGCTTCATGCTTATATAAAGTTGTTGAAATAAAAGCATCCCTTAGCTCAAAAGGATACACAGAAGTGCTTTGCTTACCTGCTTGTGCTTAAGTAGTACGTACGCCCACTACATCACGTTCGTTAATGAGTTAAAAGTTGTTGATTAATTATCATTATTAGTCAATTTATAATTTCAGAAACTTGACATCGTGACTATTACTATTTTTTGTCTCTCTTTCACAAGTCTATGTCCATTTTATGGATGCTAGTGTTATCTCTTTTTGTTGAGGACACTGTGAAAGCCCCTGGATGTTTTATGAAGCCAGTTTAAGCTCGCGATTCTTTCAAATGTTGATCTAACGATAGATTTTTTTTTGGGGGTCCTTCTAGAGCGTCAGATCTGTAAATAATTTAAAGGGTTATTCGCAAACACGTCCCATGCACAATAAGGGGGTTACTGTTGCCCCTAAAAATTTTTATCAGCATTGAAACTCTGATGCCAAACAGAATTATCTCCCTGTTGTCCGTACTACAACAAAGGGCGCATCTTCAACACCCGGAAGAGAATTAGGGGTCTTCTCTGTAACGCTGAAATAACACGGGATCTCTCTGCACGTCACATGACACGCCCGCGATCGATTGGTAACTGATAATGGGAGATAACTTCGTTCGGGCATCATGGGAGTGATGGGTGGCTGAACCCCTATCGTACAGGGAGTGTATCTGCAGTTACCCGTAATTTTAAGCGGTGGAGATCCAGTCATGCATTTTTATTCTAGTTGGAGTTTCAGAAGCACTTACCTTGAGTATATGAAAGCAGAAAGTTTTATATCTGAGCGTGATATATCCTGTTGAATGGCGTGTTACACCGAGGGTTAGGGTATCTAAATTGTTCACAACGAGCTGTGGGCCTCGTACTCTGGAGTGTTATTTGCGGACTTTGATACTGCCAAAAGAGAATCCGCCACTGCACGAAAACTCTGAAATTATGGTTAATTCTATATTCCAACAAAAAATTGTCGGACCATTACGCGAAGGAAAAACAAGGGGAAAGAAGAGGACGAGTAACCGAAAGTATGGATGAGCAGTAAAGCCGGAATTTGATTGACAGAGTAATGGCTCTTGTGAATTGTTTGTGAATTTTAGAAATAATTTTGGTGTCATATGATGTCAAGTTTATTGATATCCGATGAATAAGAAAAAAAAAATATGGATTATCCATGAAGAATATTATTCATAAATGGACAAATCATATGGCTCTGATCTTGAAAGAGAATTGTCTCTGAAGAAATTATGCTACATGGTCTGACCTGTTGTGCCGACATCCAAGAGTCTAGACAAGCCTCTTCCTTGGTGCCTAGCAATTATAAAAAAAAAGTGTTGTGTCAAATTCCAAATAAAAAATGTTATGCGTTTCACTATTCTATTAAAATATGACATATTCATAATTAGAAAATTAAAACTATTCATATCCATAATTAGAAAATTCTATCCATAAAAAAAAGAAATTTTCAATATCAAATTAACCCTAATCAAATCATAACTATTCACAGTTAAAAATCTAAAAAAATTGTGATGTGGCCCTCCTTAAAATTTTTAAAAAGGTGAATTTCAATAAACAGCTCATATCTTTCAGTCATTTAGCACCAAACCCCCAAAAATATTTGCAACTATGAGAAAACCCCCCAAAACGCTTGATTTTTTGCACTTAACCTCTATAATGGCGTTACCCCATAATTTTACATTGACGAAATTGACCTTCAAGGCCAGTATATACCACTCAAATCATCCCTATTTGAAAGTTAACCCATAAAATTACGATCAATCTTAAAACATATAAAAATTACAAATAGCTTTAAAAATTTAAAAATCACAAACATGCAAACTTTTTTTGAAAGTTACAAAGAATCCCCTTTAGATTACTAATAATTATAGAAAACTTCCTGACAAATTAGGATATTGCAAACAAAGCCCCAAAAATTAAAAAATTACATATTTCCCCCTAAAAATCTAAAATTGTGAAAAAACCTAAAATATAAATATTTCTAAAAGGCTCTAAAAACTCAAAAACTATAACTAACCTGTAAAAAAATTATAAATTACAAATAATTCTTTAAAAAATTTAAAAACTACAAACAACCTCCCTAAAAAAATCTAAAAAGTACAGACAGCTACTTGAAAAATCCAAAATTTTCAAATAAATAGCTGAAAAATATGAGAATACAAAAAACTCCTTAAAAACTAAAAATGATAAATAGAACCCTGAAAAATCTAAAATTGCAAACAATTGGATTTGAAAATTATAAATAAAACCTTTAAACTAAAACATTACAAAAAATCGTAAAAAATATAAAAAAAACCCCTAAAATTTTAAAAATCGCAAACAATTCCCTGAAAAAACCGAAATTAGAAATAAACACCTTTAAAATCCGAAAACTATAGGCAACTAGTTAAAAATCTAAATATTACTAACCTCTGAAAATTTCTGAAAAATATAAAAATTTGTTATTGGAGTTTTCTGCCAAAACTGATTTGGGATTAAGTAACAACGTAAAACTTATGAGGTTTCCGCCAAAATTTATCGCGGGGTATTTCCATCATTTGACTACACATGAACTAATAATATTAATTTTGAGGGTTTTTTTGCCAAAAATTGTTTGGGTTTTATTGAGAGTTTCAAAGACGTTGAGGATTTAGTTCCAAACACCTAAACTGATTGAAGGTTTAGTGAAATTTATTCATATTTTAGTTTTGGATCTTTTTTGACCCCAAGTTGTATGTATTTTTAAGTTTGCCCCCAAATCATGATAATTGTAAGTTTACTCCGAGATTGTTTTGTTCCATGAACTTTACCTTTAACCTCAACTTAAGCAGATCCACCCGAGCTTGCACAGGAATAACATTTGTATTTTATGTGAGAAAGTTGATGCGAACTGTCCTGATCCAGCTGTTGAGTTAAAACTTGGAAAATGTTTATAAAAACTCATGAAAGCTAGTTTTCTCTTTAAAAATAAAATAAAAACTGAAAGCTAGTCGATCACAAGATGAAGGCACTGAGGAACATTAATGATTACTAGGAATGTGTTTGGCAAATTACCCTTTTAATCTGGTTAATTCCTTAACCAATCCAAATCTTACCTGGTTTTTGACGAACAATGTTTGAAAGAGAGAGAGAGAAGTTTGACAACAACACAGTCCTCATATTATGGGCCAAAGTGGACCATCAAAATAAAATCTAAGGTTAAATCTTACAGGGGGGTCTTTTGTCGAACAACTTAAGATTAGGGAGTCTAATAACTTAAAAAGGTTCAATATCATAAAAAAACCCCTTTTTTATTTTTTACGAAGGAAAATGGAGAGAAGGGAAATCAAGGGGGACAGGGATTAGCGTGTGGGACCCACGGGAGGTTGCTAGCAGTTGGGGATAAGTGACGATGACCGGTGCATCCGATCCTCCGTTGAAGGCGGGAAGGTGGCGCTCATGAAGTATTTTGTAGCTTCCAGTTTGAAACTTCAATGTTTTAGCTGTACCTTTGAATGTAACATGGCGAAATAAGGGAAGCTTCCTCCTGAGCTCATGAGACACTTCTCCTTAACGTGCAAGCAAGTTGCACATAAACTAGAATGTCACGGGGGAGCATGTGATGTTTCATGAATTTTCCGTGTTCTTATTAGAACCGAAGGGGGAAATCTAGATAGAGAATGTAAACTTTTCTAAAATACTTGCCGTTGAAATTGGTTTGAGTCGATGTGCATTCTAAAACGCGAAGTAAGATTCGGTCTATTCTGGTGTAAGGATCCTAATACCGAACTGATTTCACGAATAGCAACTTGGGTGTATTGGTATGTACCGGTCCCTCCACGATCACCTTGATCAAGTTCAGGTACTACGCGACCTCCTCGGTCTGACGTCGAGCTATGACCCGGCCTAAGACTTGTCAGCCAATTAAGGAGGGGAACTCAACAGTCTAGTCAGTTACACTCACTCAACTCATTGCACCATTAGCTAGTCTGTTTAATGAGTTCATCAAACAAATCATTTCAGAAGCCCAGGGGTCATGGTAGACCACTTAGGGGGACCATTTGGTCTGATAGAAGTAAGGGAAGTAGCCAGATTTATGAAGTAGGAAATAGTATAAGTTTTTTTTTTTTTTTGTTTCACGTATTTTTTTTAGTAGTGAAAATAGTACTTTTTATTCTTCGTTCCCTTTTTTATTTGGATAGCAATGAAAAATTATTAGGAAGTAACTAATAAATGAATATTAATAAGAAAAATAATTTATTTTCTAATTAATGTGCATTTTACCTATTTTCAGGCTACTTTCGAGTCTTGAGGGACGGAAAAATATTTAGGAAGTAGGGGTGATACGTATGCACCATATGTACGTTTGAAGAAGTATTTGAAGTAAGTTATTTAGAGAAATAAATATATTTTTTCGCTCATAAGTAGCAGAAGTCGCCTAATTCTTTCTTTACTTTAGCTACTTTGTAATTACTTTTGTGCAAACAAACAGACCCTTAAATAGTGTTGTCATGTTAGAAGCCTGACAATCATCCTCTAGCTCAAACTACGCTTTGAAATAGCCTGCCGTGCAGCCAGCGTCGCTGCCGATGGTTCGCCACGTCTGCGCACCGATGCGAACGTGCAAAGCGCACTTACAAAGCACTCATTGCCCTATCATAGCACCTCAGCCTGATTAGCCTTGAACCCGAGTCCGAGTTTAAACTTATGGATAATTATATTAGATTAAATGAGTTGAGACCTGACGAACAAGCCTTGAACCCGTGACATATGACTTATTTAAAAAGATCTTAGCCACTAAGCCATAATGTATATTTATTATAAAAATATATTATAATATATGTTGTTTGAAACTTAGCTCAGGTTTTGAAGAACTTTTTCTTTTTATTATTTAAAACTCTAACAATTCTACAGGTTAACTTTGATATCGATTTTATTTTTATCTCATGCATGGAAAACTTTGGGCGGAAGGAGATTCTTAGTATGTTACTCAAGCGGTCAAGTAGCGTGTTGAGCTTGGCAGTGCCATGATTTTGATAGAAGATATGCGTGCTAGGTTGAATTTTATGCAACACTAATTTATCACACATCAGATTCAAGATTACAAGTTTATGAGACGGACAAGCTTATGTCTGTAATTGAGAAAAAATATATCTAAATAAGTTAAAACATCATTAGTGAATGAGCTATTATTATATAATTAACATTTACTCTTAGCAATATTGTTATACCCCAAAAATCACAAATTTGATAAACTCTGAAAAATTGGCCATGTGACCAAAAGAAAGACCTCAATATGGACACAACCTGACCAACCAAGCTGATCCCTCTAACAATCCAAGTCTAAGTCGAAAGGCGTCTTCAAGTCAGAATCCACCATAGACAATTCAAGCTTGAGTCGAAAAGTGCCTTCAGGTCAGACTCCACCAGAAAGAACTAGTCTTAATGCTAAGAAAAAGAAATGTATGATAGCCTCGTCAGCACTACTCACATCAACTGCATGCGCTACCAGGCATGATGATGACTTCTCAGAATGCACGACCAGACCTTATAGTGACTCCTCGGATATTGCCCATACTCCTTCACCCTATCGCTATTACATTAAATACGATGAGAACGGCTCCTCAGGTTCGCTCTACCGACTGTCGACACGTGTAAAGCAAAAGTAAAACGTATAAGATCTGGACTATATATCTAAATACCGAACTAGATTCTGCATTTCTCTTCATACTACTTTTATCAATCATTGACTTGAGTGACAGGGAGCATGTTGGGAAAATTCTCCTCCGGGTATTTAGCGTCTACTATTCTGCAGATTTATTTCTCAAAGTTGTTTATCACCTATCAGAGAAGATCAAAGACCCATAAGCTTTTTCTCATATTACCCTAGTTACAAATTAACTTTAATGGCCTATTTGGATGGATGGTAGAGAGGAGGAGGGGAAAAAAATCTAATTTTAATTTTGTTTGGGAGTTCTATTTAGGAGGGTAGAGGAGGGGAATGGAGGGAAAATTTGAGTCAAAATCTTACACCCCAAAATGAGTGTAATGAAGAGGAAGGAAAGAGTAAAAGTCTTCCCCTTCCTTCCATTTCCTAAGGGCATCTCCAACCATGCCTCATTTCCCGCGTCATTTTGGTGCAACGATACTATTCCTTCTCCAACCATGCCCCATTTTCTGCGCCATTTTGGTGAAAATGAACAGTGCGACGTCATATTTGGCGTCGCACTGTTCATCGCTCTATTACTGTTCATCAAGTTATTTTTTACCGTATTTTATTTTCTGTTGTGTTCTTAAATGTAATATTTTGGTAATATCAATAATAAAAATAATAGAATAATATTTTATAATTTTACCCTAATAATATTAATTAATAAAATAATATTTTATTACAATATTTTATAATATTTTACCACAATAATATTTTATAATATTTTACCCTAATAATATCTTAATTAATTGTTGAAATAGTTAAAAATATAGGGAATAAAAAATAATAATATAAAAATAGATAAAAAAAATATACTGAGAATATTCTTTTTTGGTGCAAAAAATGATGTAGTAGGTTGGAGATGTATTACTGTTTGATGTGACTTTTGCATCATTTTAGTACAAAATTTGCATCATTTTGATGCGATGAGTTAGAGATGGTTTAAGTCATCTCCCAAACACACTGTAAGACATAAATAAATGTTAAATTCGACGTCATTAAGTATCAACACGGATACCAAGTTGTACAAAGTATGAACTTGGTCGACAGCGTAGCCGACCTCTCTGTATTTTATCAAGTTCGTTATCCACTGACACCTGTCCATTCCACAAACCCCAAACGCTCCCATCACAAACCGACACCTGTCCAGAAAAAGCCTCTATAAATACGAACTCAGAAGCTCCCTCATCCTCAATTTAAAATCTCAAAAAATCCAAAACAAAAAAAAAACAATGGCGTCATCAATCTTCTCTCCATCCTTCTCCCCTTCCAAATTCCCATCGACCCATCAACCCCGAACCCGATTCAGACCCGCATCCGCTAAGAAAAACCCAAGCGGGTCGGATTTCGGGAGCGGGTTCGGGTTGGTTGACGAGAGCATGATCGTGCTCCGAAAGCGGATCCACGACATGGAAGTCGCCGAGAGGAACTACGAGCCTCCATCGAACTGGACCCAATGGGAGAAGGAGTATTACATGAGGTACGGGGCTGACGTTTGCGGGTTCGCGGGTTTGGTTCAGGCGTTTTTGTTGAGTACCCGACCCGGTTTGGGTATTGGGTTGATGGTTTTGATGGCGATGAGCGTGCCCACGTCGGCGGTTTGGGTTGGGGTCCAGTTGGTGCATGCGGTGAGGACGGCGGGTGGGTTTGGAGGGTGAGAATGTGGGTGCACAGTAATGGGTGCGTTTCAACTGTGTGCACATATTATATAGGTTCGATATTTGTGTTATAGGGTATTGCAAATATTATTAATCTTTTAGGGGAAGTTCTTTTATTAGTGTGAAGATTGTAATTTTTTCAGAAGGAAAAAGGTTGTCGACAGTGATGTTGTATGCCTGGTTAATTTGGTTGATAAAATTGAGAAAGTCAGAATCAAACTTTTTGCCTGTCGAGCGCTGCAAAACCATTACTTTTTGGATCAGATCTTATCAAATTCTAGTTGCAATTAAGTAAAAAATATCAATTAAACTTAGCAATATAGGCATTCATTTATAAAGTACACGCCATGATAATAGGAAATAGAATCCACTCTTCTATACTTATAAGAGGATCCAAAGAACTACTGTTCTTGCTACAGTAAGTGCTACCGTGAATTGTTGTAGCATGAACAGAAAACTAGATCGGGCTCTTCCCGCTCGAATTTACTGTTCATACTACAGTAATTTAGCATAAATAGTAATCCGGTTTGAACATCTATAATTGAAGCTACTATTTATTCTGCAGTACTTTACTGTATTATAAACAGTAAAACAAATTAAATGTATTAAAATGTGGATTCTCCTTCAAGTATAGAGGAGTAGATATGTTTTCTAAATCAAATGTATTAAAACTAAGATCATTCTTTAAGTATATAGGGGTAGATATAATTTTTAATTTTAAGCGTACAATAATTAAATCAAATGTGCTCAAATTTAGATGAAGGCTAGTTCAAAATGCGGTGCTTAAAAAAAAGGGGACCGTACTTTGCACGGTGTGCACACTAGTTTATTTAAATCTACAATTGGCCTATGAAGAAATTAAAAAAAAATCAAAATTAGTGCTAAATTTCACTATAATATGTATACATAAAAAAATCAAAAATCAAAAATCTTATGGAGGCATTTGCCCATACTGGATTGTATGTGGCTTAGTGGCTACACCACTATTCTCGTCGATTATTTCTGAGTTTCCCAATTAACGCTTTGACGAGTATGTTAATAATTGAGGATACTGGCAAATTAAAGAGCTTACCCAATCATGGTTTTAGGATCTAATATAAAATCTAACCGTGGAACCAATTTGCATGATCCAAGATTCGTGGGAGGTGCGAGCAATTTTGAAGATTTGAGTGACTAATATGGAATTAATTATTGAGGATTTGAAGGACAATTTGAAAGACTAATGTCTAAATAACCCGTTTTATAATTAACAATCCCCCCTTTTTCCTTTTCTTTTCCTTTTTATTTTCCATCACTTCCATTGATATCTGTAGAGGTTTTAATTATAAGGGAAGTGAATGTTGCGTGGCATGCTACATGGTTTCTTCTGAGGCTTTATAAAGAAAGTGATTTATGGGCACCATGCTAAACGGCGAGACTCATTCTCACGCTTTCAAGCATTAGTTTTATTTAAATAAACAACTGAAGTACATAAAGACTATTCTACTTTTATACCTTTATTATTTCACTTTTGTCCGACTAACAATAATAAATCCTATCCTATTAGACATTTCGAGGCAAACAAGGGGTGTATGAGATAGTTTGGGCATCTCACTTCCTTCTATTTTGCGCACAATCCTTTACGTGTTTCCAATAGAAATCTTCAACTAAACACCCCACACCCATAACTAACAGTTACAATAAATTTTTAAAAAAAATGTCTATGCAAAACTTGCTTGAATGTGAAGAGAACACTCGCATGGTTTCACTCTTTTTTTTACTTTCATTCTCATTTTCGTCTGGACAAGAATAAACCCTATCAAAACTCCATGTACGACGCAGGCATTAATTTCGAGCAAATAAGGGGTGTACAGGACAGTTTAGACATTTCACTTCCTCTCATTTCGTTCAAAACCTTTCAGATTTTTCTTACAGGATTCCTACTCCAACTAAACACACTATAAGCATAACCAACAGTTGCAATAAATATTAAAAAAAATGTTTATGCAACTTGCCTCAACTTGAAGAGAACATTCCCTCCATTCCACTTTTATACTTTCATTCTCACTTCACCTAAACAAACAAGAATAAATCCTATTAGAACTCCATATAAACACCCGAGAAGCATAACAAGCAGTTGCAATAAATATGAAAAAATGTCTATACAACTTGCTTAAACGCTCCCCACGACCTCAAAAGGAAACTTCCCTTCTTTATAAGTTTCGTATAAAAAAAACACTAACTTTCTTTATTTAAAAAAAAAAGGAAAATTAGAAGCTGCCTCTGTACTTCGTGGCCACAAATTTCTTCCTCCATTTCAGGATCAGATGAACCTGTCACGGTCGCCTCACCGGAACTTAACTGTCACCCAAATCCCTACCGTGGGCTCCACACGCTAACCCTCCAGTTTCCAGAATTATCCCGAACGGAAAGGCCAAATTTTACATAAACTCCCCTGTCTTTTGGCTGGTTTTGAGATAAACCCTCTGTAACTTAAAAAAATGCCACTTAACCCCCTTAATGTTTAGACGTGCTGCAAAACCCCCAGACGTTTGCCACTTTTTCAACGAAGAAAAGGTAAAAAGCAACACGCCTCTCTCCTTTCACTTGCCGATGGAGGATCTCTATCTTAGTACCCCCAAAGGTTTCGTTATCACTTTCAGCTCTACTGTCCTTAGCTACCTACAGCTTTGATTATAAAAGTTAATTTGTAAATCTTCACTATGAGGTTATTTGGTTCATTTTCTAGAAACTCAAGTTTGAGAGATTACTCATGGAAAATAGATTGTGAGACTCACTTTCATATTTTCAAGCCCATTTCATGATTTTTTAGGAGGAAATGAGTTTCCTTAAATATGGGATGCATGACACTATTATCTTACTAGTGGGTGAGTCTCACATGCACAATATCTCTTTTTTTTCCTCTCTCAACCAAACACAAGAAAAGGAAATCAAACACATTCACATGAGTATGTCAGGTGTTTTAATTTCATTGTCTTAGTTTTTTCAGCCAACCAAACAGTCACTATAATGAAACTTTTTAAAAAAGTTATAATAATTAATGATCATGACTTTTGAGGAATAATGAGGACACTCTTATCATGGATGTTGCCACTAATTTAGAAGGCTACTATAGTTAAGCATGCGATGATCATTTCCCAAAAAGATGGATAAGGATAAAGACAAAAGTTGAGGAGGCTAGTCTAGTCAGTGGCGCAACTATTTATTCTACTACACATAGTTTCTTTCTTTTTTTTTAATAACAATTCTACTACACAAAGTGTTGAAAACATAACATACAACGAGGTAGAATATGCATATCATGACTAAATAAAATTAATCAAAAATTAGAAGAATATCTGAAACACTTTCTAAATTTATTCAAATAATCTATCCCAAAATAATTCTGAAATAGCTCCCTCAAGAGAAAAAAACATCCAATTAAAATCCACTCGCCATCGAAGAGGAGCAATACTAAAAGATAGATTCCTAAAATTTTATTTCTATTCTGTTATTTACTTATTCTCATAAGGCTACATGTGAATCTTATTTATAGGATTAAACTTGCCTTATAGATTTTAATTTTAAACAATTCTTAATTGTTCACAACTCTTTTCTATTACAATTAAAGATAGGATATTCTTTCCATCATAATTAAAGATAAAATACTCTTTTCATAACAATTAATGATAGAAATAGAATTATATTGCATGTATACCTTTTCTAATGATATTAGTGAGACTAAGTAGGTCTTATATCTAGAACCAATTATTAATCAATTAAACAATTTTAATTTAACAATTAAATTCCTATCTGACCAACTGTCATAAAAGCTCTTCCATAATATGGGATTAATTATTTATAAATAATATTTTACATTCAGTCCCCTTCAATATGATTTATTTTAGGCAACTATTTTGAGCAGGACAGTTCACCTCTTTGCTCAAGACTAAATTGTAATTCCCATAAACATAAATAAAAATCATTTCAAAGCATCAAAATATTTATTTTTATAAAAAACAAATTTTAAAAAATATTTTTCAAAACCTCCTGCCAACATGAGTTTAATAACTTCATAAGAATGCGTAATAAATTAACTCATCGTAATGAGACCTATCTAAATATCCATCATTTCTCTAGATGAAATATAGCAACTCAACATTTTCAGGTTGTGTAGCGCTTGCTAAACAAACTTAACTATCACATCGAAACATACTAAATTATCAGATAGGAAATGACGATCTCATCAAGTCAAATGGACCATGTAACAATTTGAATTTTCTGTCTCTTAGGTGACTCATCCTAAAGAATTCATATGCGGTTTAGTGCTACACACATCATAATGTGTGCTTATGACATACACCCAGGGAATCCTCATTCCCGTTAGTTGAGAGCCAACGCCACATGTAACATGTCAATGTCATGCATAATAACCTGCTATAATAAAGTTATTCTTTACTAGTTATAAGTTAAGCATAAGTTTAAGAAATCTCTAAGTTAGATCACATCTCAAAGCAACTGGCACATCACAATACATGATCTAACTAAATAATTTCTAAGGATATATAACAATTATAAAAAATTATACCCAAATTACATGTGCAACAATTAAATCTATTAATATTATAAGAATATGACATAATTTACATTAGACGTTCAAGTACATATTATTACTATCCCAGCACACAGTTATATAGATGAGTATTATACTATATTCAATCTCTTATGTTCGGTAAAATTTGAAATCTATAAAATAGAAACTATCCTCATCATTTTTTTCACAACGAGGAAAATTTGGTTACAGGACTCCTACGCCTAAGAGAGAGCCTATGTTCAACTATCACACTATCATGAGGAGTCAACATTTTCATGAAAACCCTAGAAATTGGGATGCACCTCATATTCATCCCAATTCCACAAAAACCGACAATGATATTCAAATTTGGGACCGTTGAGTAGGGAGCAAACCCACCCAAGCATCTTGATTGTTAGACCCTAGAGGAGGTGATTAGGGTCTTATGCTAATCTAATCCGATTATATGCTAATAAAAATTAATTAACAAGTTATCCTAGCAAGTAGGGTCTTATGCTAATCTAATCCGATTATATGCTAATAAAAATTAATTAACAAGTTATCCTAGCAAGTATGAAATATAACAACTATATAAGCTAGGATAAGCAATATGAACAATGAGATGTATCCTATATGATGAATATATATATGCAAGGATATATAAACTAACACAAGATGATATATCCTATCAAGGAGATATACAATATGATATATGTATATGCAAGGATATAAAACTAACACAAGGGGAAAACAATATGAACTAGATAGTGGATCATATAAATAATGAGCTAATGACAATGGCGACAAGAAATATAAACACAAGTATAAATAAACGCCAAAGCACACTCAAACACAAGATATGATCACGGAGTTCGGACCTTCCGTCCTACGTCTCCGCTCCCCACTCCCGGGGAGAAATCCACTATCACAACCGGTTTTCTACGTTCACCCGAACAACGTTTACACCTCACACTCGGTTTTCTAGTTCACCGAAAACTTCACAACAACACACTATTGTAATCCCACTCTACACCCACTAAGTGTTGAACTAGACGTGTCTCCCTCAAGTACTCGGTTACAACCTCTCCCTAGGTTCGTCAACCAACGCCACTCCTCTTGGGACGATCCCCGACTCTCGCCACACACTTCTCTCGGTGTACAAGTGTATTACAAAGTGAATCTCACAATAAGGCTCAATTACAATAATTGATTGTTCTCAACTATGGATGAGAACACAATGAAAGCTCACACTCAATGTTACAACCTCTCACCAACCCACAATATATTATGAATGCAAATACAATAAGCTCAAGTGGGTGTGTGTAACAATGAGATAAAATAAAATCTAACTCAAATAGCAAACTAGCAATAATAAAAATATGAAAATCAATAATGAAATTGTTAGAGAAAAGAGTTAGAAAACTTCTCTATGAACACAAAGAAGAGGATGAAGAAGATTGAGAATGAATCCCTCAATCTGCATTGAAAAACTTCATCCTTTGTAAACAGAAACCCAAACTTAAACAAACAGTAAAAACCTTAAACCCTTGTTTAAAAACTTTTCTGTAAACAGAAACCCAAACTTAAACAAACAGTAAAAACCTTAAACCCTTGTTTAAAAACTTTTCTTGGCTCTGATAACTGAGATCAAAGAGGGTATTTATAACCTCCAAAACCTCAGCCAACAACCCCAAGCAAAAGATAAAAACAGCCCCAGAAAATCAGCTCAGAAAAATAGCCGTTGGGAACCAACGGATATATTGACGGTCGACCGGAAATTCCTACGGTCGACCGATGGAGCTCTCGGTCGACCAGACCGGTCGACCGACAAACTCTCTGCTGTCCACTGACAGCTGAACATATGAGCGGTCGACCGGATCGGTCGACCGAAAACTGATACATGAAAATTTGATTTTGAAAACTGTTTCTGATTTTAAAACTCTGTTTAAAAATATCAAATAAATTCCAAAAAATAAAAAACTTTGGGGAATGATTATAGACATGATAATAAATATGCTACAATGACTGGTTTCTAAAAAGGACTTCCCAAATGAAAAATATCATCATTTTGCAAAATAGTCCAAAACACGAAAATGTAAACTTATGAATTTTGACATTTAGACTAAACCATGTTTTGAAACTCTGCACAATGATTATATAGACTTAATAAAATATGTATATGATTATTGTTAAATCCAAAAACTAAGAATATAGAATTTTCATAAAATTGCATATTCTATGCAATGTTTTCAAAAACACAATAGTAAATATGAAATATGTGATTTCATATTATAAACATGAAAACCCAAAACCATGCATGTATATATATATATATGACTATATATATGCATAGAAACTAAAACTTATAACTATATATATATACGAAAAAACCAATAAATGTGTGTGTATATGATATTGAGCTTAGAGTATCTAACACACATAATATAAAATCTAAACTAAATTACTCAAGTTTGATCTTGACCTTCATTGAGCTCAACTTGGTACATGTTGCGGATGAAGCTAAACTTGGATCTTGAACTTGAATTGTACGATGCTTCACTCCACAATTCCGCCAACCTCCTCTTGATATGATCGTGTAGGCTCAATCCATCCAACCTCCAACTACGTTGTTTGTTTATAATAAATAAGAAAACACAAATACTAGAAAAATAACATTAGTGGTAAATTGTTTGTTAAACATCATCAAAACAAGAGGGCCAACATAATATAAAATCTTATGTTAGTCTATATTATAATATTAACTAATATAATAGGATATAGTATATTAGTTAATACAAAATATATTATAACATATGTGTGTTATTTCATATATGATATTATTATAATATAATATACACGCATGGAAATAGTCAAACTAGTATTGACCAAGAAACTCAAAATGGTTTTTTCAAAACACTTAGAGAAAAAACACAATGTCATAATGTTTCTTTAGAGAAACACCGTAAAAGAACTCATAATGGTATCAAAAAGCATCCTAAAAAAAATGACAATCATTTGTGCTTCCTTTAAGAAATTGATTGAATTTGAATATAAATTAGCTCATAGGATTACGTGTGCGTGTATACATCTAGTGTGTGTGAAAGTGAGAAAGTTATTATCCTAACAACTTTTTTCTTTACGGCAATGATCTTTTTGCCTTTGATAATAATGTCTTGTTTGTCATTGGCGAAGATTGCATTTTTCTTATGATGTATACATGATGGAAAATATCCACCTTACATTATATTCTAAAAAAAGAGTTTGTAAACATTTAAGGATAAATTAAAGATATGTTAGGACTTTATAATAAATATTCAGTCTTTGGAGGCAATAATTTCTTAGTAAGGCTAAAAGAAAAAGGCTAAATGGATAAGATAATGGAGAAAGCACAAGCTTATAGATTCTATTTAGTCATAATTGAGAAGCGGAGCTTGTTCCGTTTTCTTATAATAACTATCACTATCAGCTTGAACCCAATAACTTATTGATGTAATTACTCAAGCGGCTCCTTCCATCAACCAAAGATTATCCTTCCAAATAAAAATAATATTATTAATATTTCAGAGCTGTGGATCAAGCTTTTATTTTCATACACACTTAGTTGTATCATTAATAACATTAGCTGCCTGCATGGCATTTTTTTTCGTTTTGCCTGTGAATATTTTTCTTCCATTCAATTCTCATGTAATCTTCTCAAAGAGTTAAATTTAAATTTAAAAACTGTCATAGTGCAGATTTAAACAAACTTCAGTGGCTTAATTCTCCCAAGAAAATTGAAAAGAAAAGGTTCAAAATGAAAGAGGCTCAGTCGGCAAATAAAAATAGTCAACTGGTCACACTCATAAAATTATCCAAAAAGATATTTATATCGTTCTGTGTCGTATCAGCATCAAGCTACAGTGTTGTTAATAAACACCATTAATCCCTTCAAATTCTTAGCCCCTAAGTTAACGTGTATACTATGCAAGTATCACTATTACTTGCCTCAGTTTGCTTTCGCAACTGAAACCGTCTAAACTAAAAATGCAGTTGTAATTTAATTATGGAAAGGTTGGAAGTTACTCATTCTTTGATTATATTTATCTATATGATCTTTTTTGTTATATTTTGATTATTTTCATATGTTTAATATACATCGATGCATATGCTATCAATAATAGTCATCCAGTAGTTAAATTTATCGAAGCTCTACTTTATCGTTAAATAATTTAATTTGTCGAAACATATTCCACAATGACAAAAAATTTAAACTTCAGAGAAGATACTTATATCACCCACCGCATTGACATAAACAGTTGTGAGATTTTCAATATAGCTCCCATGACATTGGTTTGATCCCGGGCTAGATCATATAATAATAATAATAAAATACTTATATCTTGGATAAAAAGAAGGGTGACATATAACAAAAGCTTATTTACATTTGTGGACTCTTTTTCAATGATTAATCCACTTAAGAGTTTGATTCGAAATATAATGAACATGAAATGAAAAATCAAAGAAACATAACTGTAAAGATCACAACTGATTCATTTACTTTTATTTGTTACAAAACAATAGTTTTAAATAACTAGATAGAAAACCCAGTTAACAATAACTAGCTTAATTAGTCTTTTCTTTAAAATATCCATACAAATAGTAGTTTTAATGACGAGTAATTAACAACGTGCACAAAGAAAAACAATCGTTATACAGAAGGAACGGGCATGCGGTCAAGATGATTATTTTTATTTTAATAATAAAGAATTAGTTGAACAACAAACACAAATGAAGTCGGCTATATTTTAGTAGGTAGATTAACATCTCATAGAAGGAATAAAATGTCCACAAAGTTTTGTCACAAATGCCCCCCTTAACTTTCAATATGTCACAAACCCCTTTTAAGTTTTGGCATAAACCACCAAGTCAGCACTGTTATCAGGGTTTTCTAGGAAAACGTCTAAGCTGAAGGGGCAAAACTTTTTTTGGCGAGAAATACTCAGAACTTAAGGGCAGTTTTGTGAAATTTACCTCTCATTTTGTAATGCAAATCTAGAAGTCAAAGGTACTGTTTGGCAACAAGAGATTGTGTCTTATCTAAGAGATTGTGTCTTATTGACTTGGTTAATAAGCTAGTAAAGCTGTTTGGTGACAAAAAATAGGAGAAGATTATTTTGGAGATTGTGTTTTTTGCAAGTAGCTTTTGGGAAGCTACCTCAAGTAGCGTTTGTCTTTGGGAAGGAACTGTCAATTTTTTTCTTCCGTTTTTGCCCCTAATAATTCTAATTTTATATCAATAATATTACATGTTTTTTTAGTCATTTAACAAATTTAATCTAGTTGTACAATTACTTTTACCAAACAGCTCTAGTCAATCAGCTAGCTACACATCTATCAGCTTTCAGCTACAATTTCAGAGCTTTCAGCTAGCTTAACAGCTTTCAGCTATAATCTCGCAGCTTTCAGCTAGTTTTACCAAACAGAACCAAAATCTTCAATATAGGAGATTTTATAATAACATACAATATTATAGTAGAATAATGATGTTTACGAGTCTCTTTTTATTCTTTTGCGTTCCTAGTAATAACATATATATGTTACTGTCATAAATAGTTCTTTTCCCATGCACACTTGTTATATCTAGTCTTTTTCAAGAAACGAACTGCAGCTTAGGTTTCAATGGTTAATAATAATTAAAACACAGTTGCAGATAAAACTAATTAACTAGAATTATATTGCACGTGAAACTTGAACTTATTGCCCTTGATAGGAACGTTATTTATAAATAAAGACAATTCCATAAATTTCGACTTTTGGTACTATGAACCCAGCTAATCTAATGAGAAAAGCTAAAACTTTTTATTAAATAAAATGTTAAATTTTGAATTCATCATATTTATCTCTTTCACCATCAACTATATATGAATAAAGTATCCCAAATAGATTCAATGACTATTTGGTTTGCTGTATCTGGACGCGTACGCGATTTGTTAGGTTAAATGATTACTATCAAACCAACTGAATAATAAAACCAAATAAAGAAAACTTAATTATGCTAGTTGACAAGACATGTTGCTAGCTATAGCTTTTCCTCATATTTAGCAAAGAATACAAAACATGAACCCATATAAATAAGAGGCCAGAGGGACCAAATTCTCTCCATGTAACCAATTAAATTGAAAATGAACACAACTCCTAGTTCCTTCTCTTCTTCTCTTCTCTACTCCAAGCTCCCCATAAACCCGACCCGTTATCATACCGGATCCAAGAGACTCTACCGCCGGAAGACCCCGTTGAGGGTCCGTTCAGTTTCAAAACCAGACGGATACGAGTACGGACATGATTACGGTCGCAGTTCGGTTGACGAGAACATGATAGTTCTACGGAAGCGGATCGAGGAGATGCGGGCGGTCGAAAGCATGGACCCGGATCCGCCTGAGGAGTGGACCGAGTGGGGGGAAGAGGACTGTTATGAGAGCTGTTACGGGTCGGATGTTTGCCAAGCAGTCGGGTTGGTCCAAATGCTTGCGATGAGCGTGAGGCCAGGCGTCGCCTTGGGATTGGTCGGTTTGATGCTTCTGAGTGTGCCAACTTCTGTGATTTTGTTTGGGTTTCATTTGGGCCAGGCCTTGAAGGTTCTTGTTAGCTGATATTTGTTTTAAGATGGAAGTTTGATATGGAAATTTTGATTTTTGACCAGTGGAATTTTTCTTGAAATTTCTAGTTATTGTTAGTGGCAACATTTCGTAGTGGGGTGATTAAATTTGATTTTGCTTTCGATATTGGAAGGATTTTTTTTTTAAATCATTAATTGTTTGTGTTGATGATTGTGGCCATCAATCTGTGATCATCATATAGAGGCATACTTGGCCTCAAGAGAGAAAGAAACGATATAGAGGCAATTAAGTACGGTCAGTATATAATATCAGTGCAATCATTAATATTGTATCGATACAATTGTGAACTATAAACCTATATCGAACGCTTATCACAGTCTTCTTACATATATGGATTTCTGTAGAGGGCCCTCTCATAGGATTGTTTCGCTCTAGAGAGGGGTAAAAGCTAAATTTTTTTGACAGATGTCTGTGAATAACATCATTTTATGTTAAATTAGTACGATATTTTCTGGTGTCAAGAGTATTCTCGGCATATAATTATTTTTCAACCAAACCACCCCAAAGTTTGCGTTGTCCGACAATACTCTTAAATTTTAAGATATTCCCAAATGACCCCAACGTCGTTGTTAATAGCTTAATCTTAAGAGTGATGTTTTGTTTTTGTTACAAAAATTATTAAAATAATTATTAGGAGGGTCTCGGGCAAAATCTTAGGGAAGTATTATGGACCACTTAAAGCTCGCTACGCGGTTTGGTGGGAAGAAAAAAAATATCAGGGGGTTAAGTACAATTTAACCATCTTTTTAGGGTAACACCCGTGAACTTTGTAGGATTTTGCAGAAAGCCTCATGAACTTTATAAATGAAGAAAAGCCCAAAGTTTTTGAGTTTGTACTGATACCTTCTAAAATATACGAATACAACATAAACAAGGTCAACTTCTTATTCTCAATACTGCAACATAGTTGATATTCTTAAATTTAGTTCCTCTAACTATTACACCAGAACTCCAAAAGGTGAGGGTCGAGAATTATAGTTTTATATTAATTCTAACGTGCCCCCGCAGGTTGAACACCCTTTTTTTATGGGCTAAAATCTGTAATCACGCAGTGGTGTCAATTTTTAGAAAATCCGCTTAAAATTCGTAGTCGGTGGGATTTGAACCTAGGTTTCTCTGATACCATCTTAAATTTAGTTCTTCTAACCATTACACCAAAACTCCAAAGTTATGATGAGGATCGAGAATTATAGTTTTATATTAATTCCAACAGTTACATCCTACTCCAACCTGAATGCTCATCATTCATTTTATTTTCGTTACAAGCTTTGCTTTGCCATAATTCAAATTATTGTTCTCACTAGCTAGTTAACATCATTTATGAGTTTGTGCGACAGTTCATAAGGGTTACCTATAGTTTTGAAAATTTTAGAGAGCATTTTCTAGTTTATAAAATGAATAGGGATTTTGTACAAAATCCTCCAAATTTAATCAGACTTGGTGAAATTTACCCATCCTTTTATTCAAAAGAAGGACATGGATACCTTTCTGAATACTTTTCTACACTTCACTGAAATGTCCATACATTGAACTTAATTAACTAAGATAAAATTTTCCAAGCTAGTAACTTAAACTCTAATAAAGGGTTGAAATCCTTGATGGATAACTTCTCATTTACTTTTATCATAAAATTACAGCTGGGGAATAACTTCCTTTACGCAATGGAACTGGATAGAGTCAAGCAATCGAGCTTCACATGGCAAGCTTGAAGCTTTTAAGTAAGGTGCATGAATCTATACCAATTCCAAACTTCAAATTGTTACCAACTTGGTCATTGTATTGTTCGATTCACACCCCCCCAATTGCATTCAACTTGTTAACTTATCCAATTTGCTTACTCAAGTTGTCATTTGAACTCGATTTTCGTATAAACTCAAGTTGTCAGCCTGCTCATTGTAATTTCATAGATCCAGAGGGTCGAGACATTCTGATCTAATGAAGTTATTGTTCAAATACGAGGAGTCATAACAACTCCGCAATTGTCAGCGTGTAAAAGGCAAAAATATGCGATTAAAAAACCGACCTTAATAAATTATACCGGTAAATCAACATCAATCGTTATATCGTCCTTTTAAAATAAATGATCCATAATACGACTAATTGTCCGGAATATGACTCCGCCTAGTTGAATTTGGCATCAAATAATATCGTGTTTTTTTTTTTTTTTTCTGGTTACTGTCACGTGACAACTGACTAGCACCCGAAGTCACGATATGTGCGGTGCGTAACTAATCTTATCCGCAGATATTCGCATCGCCCACTAATTAACACAGTGAATTAGTGGCGAACAAAGAATATTTGTACGTAATTTGCGTTCCTAAGTTCTGTGAAGAAACATATCTTGTTTCAGAGGTGCATGTACATGCTATCCAATCTGTGCATAGTGTTTGCGGAAGGCAACTGTTTTATTTGGCTCCGCAGTTCGTCATCTTCTTGATGAGCTACTTTTGGTGTAAAGCTAAACTTTTTACACACCTACAGTATTCTTCTTGTCGGATTCTAATCGTCTCCGAGTAGGTGATAATTGGGGAGGGTCCAATTATCATTACCGTTTATTCCAATTCCAAGAGACGGGATGTGGGCATGAAAGATTTTCACTGTTCACAAAAGTGATCTTCATATTAATAGTTTTCAAGACGATAATGGTCTTTTAGAGGGTGTTTGGGACAGCTTATTTTTTGGTTAAACAAATTATATTAAAAGTTAGCTTTTTTATTTCTACATGTTTGGTAAAATACAAAATAAGAAAGTTTATAGGTCATATTTTAAAAAGCTCGTATACCTCAGCTTTTGAAAAACTAACTTATAAGCTCACCTAAATAAGCTAGGTTTGACCAAACAAATTACTATACTATACAAACAATTTTTTATAGTATTTTTATCATAAAAGTCAAAAGCTACTAAAAACTAGCATAATTTATAAGCTTACAAGAATAAATCTTCCCAAACACCCTGTTAGATAATAATCAAATACTATGTGGACACATCATATCCTTTGAACTTTGAATAGATGGTAAATATCAGTATAATTAAATCCTCTCCAATTGCTACTGAATCTCTTCTCGTTAAAGGATGTCCTCCTTTGTGATTGCGGGTCTTTCATATTTGATGTCACATCCACCCACCTACCCACTCGTGCACACACGCACAATCTTTCTAAATAAAAAGGAATTTCCCTTATAAACCCATAGTTTTAGCCTCATTTACCTTGAGAACTCAGATAATTCTACATGTTCTTATGTACCCAAAATACAAATTTTACTTAACAAAGCATAGAATGTGTAACTACAATTCTATATTATATAGCTTGGCACTTTATATTCTATACTTGGGTTTGAAGGTAAGTAAACTTTGAGTACTCATCCTATCAAGGCTGCCCACATGCAACAAGCAAGCAGATAATTCTGACCCTACGATAGAAATAAAAGTAGGGTAAATTGAAAGTCTACCTCATAATTTATAGTCATAACTGCACCCTTGCATGTGGTTCTGATAGGAAGTGCAGTCGTAAACTTTGCATTTTGGATGTATGAGAACAAGTAGTGCAAAGTGGTTTTAAAGCAAATGGGAGTAGAACTTTGGGTTTATAAGCAAAAACCCAGAAATACAAATTCTTTTTTTTATACACAGCAGGGATCCTCATTTAGTATGAAGTCTGTGGGAACAACAACGGCAAATCGTATTACACTCTCTAGGGAACTCCATAAACTTGTTGCATGTGTGAAAGATATTGCTCTTTGAAAACTTGTACGGACATACACAACACAACACAAGACAATCATCTTGATCTTCACCAAAAACATGAGGTATTAATAAATGAAAAAGAAAATTCATTTTACTTTTCCACAATTTCGTTACAATTTTTAGGGACGTCACCAACGCAAAACCTTCAACCAAAAAGATATAGCAGTCGGCAATCTGTCATGCCTCAGGGAATTGATGCCTTGGTTGTAGTGTGCAGGAGATCAAAATGCAATTTCTTTACAATAAAAGGCCCATTTCACCTTCATTTATCAGTCTCTGAATGATCAACGTTTACACTTGCCGGGTCCCTTGAATATGTTCTCCTTGTAATATTTCAGCTCCATTATGCTTTCTTTGATATCATCCATTGCTCTATGGTTTTTCTCCTTAGTAGGCGCCTGTTTCCTTTCTGTTAAAGGAAAGGAATAAGAGGTGAGAGAGGTTCAGTGCCTTATAATGATGGCCTATTTTAGATTTTTTTTTTTAAACGCATTATGTAAAAAAGAAAAATATATATATATCTTTCTTGCATATTAAGATATTTGAAACAAGCATAGCACCATTCTGGCTTATTCAGATATATAAGTATGAAAAGATTTGAGTTTTGCATTTATGACTTCTGTAGAAACAAAGATTTCGAAATTTAGGCTAAGTATAAAAAATAATAACAAAATAGGCTGCAGCACACTAACATGGGCTAGATTCACATCAAGAAAAGTATAGTTTGTTCGTTCATACACAGATGAATGTTACCATTATAGAACCAACACACAGGTGTATTAACAGCAGTTCTTTCCTTGAGGTATGAACTATGAAGGTGTTCTTTAGTAACTGTGCCCAAGGGCCTAAGAAATGCAATAATAATGTTCATAAAGCTTTTATCAGAAAAGTTTTAAAATCAGAGAGACCAGCACCTAATCTAACGGGGCTTGTAAATACAATTATAAACAGTCAATCTGTAATAAATATATATCTGCAATGTTGATAAAGCTTTCATTAAGGAAAAAATATACATTCAAGGAGATGCATTACCTCTAGGAAACCAACGAGCACATAAAGCTGAAATGCTGCTAACATCAACCAATACATGAGGAAAGATGGCAGCCAAAGTTGGCATATACTTCTGTGAAGAAAGCACAAGTAACAAATCAACAACTATAGAGTAGATAACAGAAATCTACATACTTCTGAATGAAAAGTCATAATTATGATGCGTAAGAGATGGACAGGAAACAGTATGATGACTCCATAAGAAAACAGTAATGAGATGAGCTAGAGAACAATGCTTTACACAAACAACAATGCCGGGTAGGCACTTGTTCAGATGAATGACATACAAATAAATGGAAACGAAGAGACACGGCAATGCTCCACCCTTAAACCCTCTCAGGGATATTTAGAAATATGATTACAGTTTTCAATACTGCTCAAATTGGCTATCCTCAATGATAAAGCTTTAAGAAAAACTAGTTCAGACATGTATAACAATTTGCAATAAGCTAATCCAATGCTTGAAAAAGACTGTGATTTGTTCCAAATAATCTCCAAAAAGGGGGCAAAAACTTATCTACCACACCATTTAATTCTTAATTTTAGATGCATGTGATAATGCCATAATGTTGTAGTAGTGACCTTACACTCCTTTTGTGCTACTACAAATCTGTTACCATAAATAAATTTTAGTAGTATCTCTATTCTTCAAACTATAGAAAAAAGTAAAATGAAACAGAATTAACTTGTTACAAGTGCCAGGAGCAAAGAATAAATAAAGAATGAGCAATACTTTCTACTAACCTTTAGAAACAACAGATCCATATACACAGAATTTCCAGCAAGAAGTGCTTTATCTGAGCCAACATGCTTCTTGACAAATTCTATAACCTGCCAAGTTAAATGTTAATTTAGAAAAATAGAAACAAACAAAGCTCCGAATAAGATAATAAATATAACAATCCACATGATAAATTGTACATCCTTGATAAATTAATGGATGCTAATAAATATAAACAGGGAGAGAAGGAAGCAACATCAAATTGTAATAACATAACACAATACATAACTAACAAAATCAGCATACAATTATAATGATATACCAAAAAATTAACGAGCCAGCAACAGTGGCAGATATAGGATTTTATTCCAGTGGTGTCCTTACAAAACTTATTAGTTCATTAAAGTAGGCAATCCCTAGATTATCATCCCCTGTGGACCTGTGGTGTCCTACCTTAATTAGCAGTGTCCTAAGTAGTAAACACATGTAAAAATAAGTATAAATGTCTACAAAGTAGGCAATGTGACACTATGAAGCGCCACCACTGACCAGATAAGACAATTAAGTTATATTCTTAAAAAATGTGGATTCCACCAACATCTCTAATTCCAACACGTTAAAAGGTTTCATTAGAAAACTTCGTTAGCAATCAGTTATCACAAATTTTGAAAATGGAAGTATCAGTCACTTTATAGGAAAAATATCCACTGTACCTGTTTCTCTGCATCTCTCTCGGTAATCGTGCTCTGAAGAACCTTCTTCGTCAATCCTAAAATATAACCAGAAAGTGATGTCAATCTTTGCACTCAGAAAGGAGAAAGTAAGTATGATGATTGCTATAAATAAAGAAAATAATAAAAATCTGATGTACCACTAGCTCCATGATGCTCACGACACCATTCATTCATGTTATCAAGACATTCTTTTGGCGGCGTAATAACCCAATCTGCGGCCCTGAATGTGGGGGGGGCGGGGGGTGTTCTAAAGATGTCTTAGCGCGAAGGGGCAGTACAATCCGCTGGACTGAAGAGGATCCGGACTGGAGCAGCCTTGTTTATTCAGCGCCACTATCAGAGAACAGTGTCAGTGCCTACTTCTGATTCAAGAAGGCCTAAACTGAGTATATAATTGGCCAACAGAATTTGTAGCTACTAGCATTTTAAAGATAAGAAATGTTCCAAATGCCAACTTACATAAGCAATCAGTTCCTTTAACAAAGTAAGTCCAATATCGAAATGATGACCTTAATTGTCAATCTAAGAACAAAATGAATATCAATATAATATACCACTATATGCTTCATATCAGCTCCACTCACATCTCTAATGATAAGTCATTCCACAGGAAAATTAATTCTGTTCATGTTGACACGTGTTATTGAGAATGTAAAACTAAAAATGGATGTACCTAAGTTTTCTATTGATGCATCGACTATCAGAAGATGGCTACAGAAATTAGAACGTTTATGTGATAGACAGTTCGCTGCATATACATTGTTAATAAACCCATAGACCAATTTTTGTTAGGTTAAAAACATTAGAGTCTATAACTTGAAACAAGTTGCTACTCTCGACATCTACTTAGTGCTTACTTCATACAGGACAAGTGAATATAAACTAAATCGAATCGTTTTAGTTTTATGCACTTCCAATAATATACATCAAGCTGAGTGATGCAGCACAAAATAGATTTAAATTTTTTGGAATTAGGATTGGGAAAACATGTTAGTGTTTTAGTTTTTTCTTGGGATTTTAATGTCAGTTAGTAGTTCAATCATTGCTAGGATTAGTTGGAATTTTATTGATGTTGTCTTTTAGTTAGAATTTTATCTATTTATCTTTTTAGGATTTTGTTTTCTCTTAGTTTATCCTATAAAAAGGATTGTTCTTCTTCATTTTAAGGAGATGGAAGATTTGATATGAATAAAAATTTGAATTTGAGAGATGAGAATGATTCCTTCTAGGCGTGAACCTATTATTTCTAGTAGGCATGTGATATGCTAGGTGTGAAGTCAAATCTGGTTAGGTGCTGCGTGTGAAACCAGTCAAACCCCCAATTTGTCTTTCTTTTTTTTCTTTAGTTTTCAGATTAATATCTACAATCAAAGTTGACCGCATCCGACCCGCATCAATTGGCATCAGAGCTGAAGAGAACCTCGTTGCAGCTTCAACATAGACACTGTCAAATTCAATGTCAAGAATGATATTCAAAGTAAACTCGAGGTCGAGTTTTCTTCAACCGCGAGAGATTTGATGCAGCACAAAATAGAGCAATTTTTAGAGTTAAGATTAGGAAACCTTTTTAGGATTTTAATCTTTTCCAGGGATTTTCATTTCAGCTAGTTTTACCATTATTCTCATGCCTCATTTGGTACGCGAGAATGACATGGAATGAAATGGTCATTCCCACTTCTCATTTCCCTCATTAAACATAACATTTTTTTAGAAGTTGGAATGCTCATTCCCAGGGAATGCCCGTTCCTAAGAAATGCTCATTCTCAATGAATTGATAAGGAATGGTCATTCCCATTCAAGTGTGAATCAAATTAGTTACGTGATTTTCAATTATATTCCCATTGATAACAGAAATAAATCTACACATCCAGTCCCATTGACTATGTATTAGCGCATCTCAACAAATCATGTTTTTCTCCTCTTTTTTTACGCTTCGCTGAAATAAATCTAAATTGGCCTCACCTCTAAACAATGGCAAATTCATTTCGGCACATCACCTTTGCCTCGCCTTGCCTCAAGTCACGCCTACCAACTGGCAACCAGAGGTAGTCAAATCATCACCGACGCTAAGTAATTCCTGAACTTTTTCTATCATAATCAACTAATTGTTTTAGGGATTTTCAAATTGTCATTAATTTTTCATTGTTAAAGATCATTATAAGTTGAAACAATTTTCATAAGGTTTGATGTCTTCTCGAATCATGTATTTAGAATTTTTTTTTACAAATAAGTCTACGCCCAAAGTATTTAAATGCAGTAGTTATCTTTTTTTTATACCTCGTGCATACAATCTCCTGTGTGCTTGATCATGCAATTAGATTCATTTTCTAGTTTAAAACTTGGTCTGATCCCATATACCTTGCCTACATCACATGAAACTTAGGTGTAAAGTGTTCAAATGTTTTTGGAGTATCTAAATGGGAACAAAGGATGTAATCTTAGAATTGTATGTGATTTCTTTCGACTTTATTAGTACCAGTATCATGAATTTTGATGGTCTCAGTCAATGTTACATTAAACGTTGGGCGCTTCTAGACGTCGGACTTGGCGCCCAGCGCTTAGTCGTCTAGACGGGCGGACGCCTAAACGGTTTCTGGGCGTTTTTTTTCTTTTTTCTTTTTTTAATTGTGATACTTGAAGATAAATATATATATACTCAATCAAAGATGCGTAAATACTAAAATACCAACACTATTAACTAAATTGCTTGGTTTACCAATTATAATAGCTCTTTGTATGTTTATACTTCTCAACTCAAATTATAAGTTCATCTCAACTCAAATTACAATATATATTACATTCATATAAATTTTTTAAAAAAAAGATAATAATTTTAGTTCCACAATAAATCATGCATAATTGCATACTTAGATACTAAATAGCCAAAATAATAATTAACAATGCTAGAGCCTAAGATATTTTCTTTTTTATTTTTAATTATAATAATTGATAGTGAATGTCAATGTTACAGAAAACTTAGATGTCGGACTGGAGTCTAGGTGGATTTCTTTCTTCATTTAAGTGGTGGTCGATGAGGTTTTGTTGAAGGTCGGAGGTAGTGAAGGTGTTCATATTTAGAGGTTAATGACGTTTGGAGGACGTGTAGGCTACAACACATAAAATCACAACTAAGGCCTACAGGGTACAATCCCCGTAAGCAGACAATGCTCCCATAAACGCTCAAAAAATCTAGGTGCGTAGCCTAAATACCGCCTAGACGCTAGGCGCTAGTTAGACGGCCTAGGTACCGCTTAGGCCTAGGCGAACGCTTAAGCGGACTAGGCGGAGGTTTTTTAAAACAGTGGACTCTCAGTATCTCTACTTGGTATTGTCATATAGAATTAGTCAACTTACTCACAAGCTTTCCTGTCACTATATTCTTTTTAACTTTTTTTTCCTTCTGCTCATCATATGATTATCAAATCAAATAATGGTACTTCAAATCTTGGATATACTCTTATTTATCGGTCGTTATAAGCTAGTATTAGCTTTGTATTATTTGTTCTTAGCTAATATCTACAGTTTTGGGTTTGATTTTGCATTGTTCCCCTTGCAATCTAAAATTTAATTTCGACTGAAAGTGAAACTCTATAACTAGCAAATACAATGAATCATACAAAGGTTTTCGTTGAATCAACTAAAATTGGAATTTCAGTGAACTTTTTTCCCTTCAGTCTTTGAGCAAAAAGTGTCAGAATAGGATGGATAACTATTGGTATTTTGATTCATTTATATGTCAATAAACAAGGTTGTGAATAACCTTATTTTATTTATAATAGTTAATTAATTAAAATATTGTTATTAAGAATTCTCATTAAGAGATTATATAAATTGTTTACATTCTAAAATGAATATACTCCTTTACACTTATACAGTCAAGATATTTCATATTATAGATTATGTTTGCCAACAGAAAAAATTGAAGAAGTTGGTGGCTATCCAAGCACATATGAGGAATGCACAAAGTGTAGTGGCATGGTGGTTCCTTTTTTCATCTCATATAATGAAAATTTACATTGAAAAAAAAACAATAAGAGAGCGATATTTGGTAGATTTTTATTCTAAAAGAAAAATTGTGTATTGTCTAGCATATGCGAGTGAAGTAACTTGTTATGATCAGCCTAGAATGTATAGGAGCTCTTTTAGGAAGTTATGCACTATGCTACAAAATGTAGGGCTAAATGATACAAAAAAACATGTTGGTAGACGAACAAATAGCAATGTTTCTACATATCCTCGCCCATGTGAAAATCAAGGTCATAAAACAAATGTTCCAACGTTCAGAGAAAACTATTAGTCAGCAATTTACTCATGAGTTGCATACCGTGAAATCTACATGATATTGATTAACAAACCCGATCAGTGCTGACAGATTCAATAGATGCAAGATGGAAATGGTTTAAGATAATTTATAATATAAGTATCATTTGTATTTCTCAATTTTTATAAGTAATCTAACACATTCAATTTTCACTAACGTCTAGGATTGTCTTGGAGCTTTATATGGGACTTACATAAGGGTGTGGGTAGCCGTGGAGGAAAAACCTAAGTATCGAACACAAAATGGTGAAATTGCAACAAATATTTTGGGTGTATGTTCTCAAGACATGCAGTTCATTTATATACTACTCGGTTGGAAAGGGTCAGTTGCTGATAGTAGAGTCCTTCACGAATCAATAATTAGAAGAAATGGATTAAAAGTCCAACATTGTACGTTACTTACAATTTATATTTTATTCAGGTTTATTAATCAACTCCATCAATATTCAGTTAAATACATTTTTAACATGTCCAATCGTAGGTTACTATTATCTAATTGATGCTGAATGCACAAATTGTGAAGGTTTTCTTGCCCCATACAAAGGTCAATGATACCACTTGAATGAATGGAGAAATGAGCACCAACCTACAACTATGCCAGAGTTTTTCAACATGAAGAGTGCATCAGCTAGGGATGTTACTGAGAGATGTTTTGGATTGCTTAAACTAAGATGAGGATCCTATGTAGTCCTTCATTTTACCCTATAAAGACCCAACATCGAATAATCATAGCATGTTATCTTCTATATTATATAAGAGAAATAGAGATTGACCCATTTTAAGAGCGTCTTGATGTCATAAAGGAAACAACTCAAGTGGCTAATAATGATTCAATTACCAATTGAAACTACAATGGCTTGGACTTCATGGTGAAATAATCTTGCAAATTTGATGTAACCAGCGGATAGCGCAAGAGGAGTAACTTGTCAGAGGATATCATTGATGATGCACCGTTAGTTCTATTTTATTACTTATTAGTTAGTATTCAAGTCATGATGTTTTTAAATTGTTTGACGTTGTTTAATTAGAATTAACATTATTATGCTTATTTTTTGTTATTAGACTCAGTTAAGTCATCTTTAATATACATGAATCTCGTAAATCATTTGGGATTAAGAACTGCCATGAATTTATATTGTTATATACAAATAACTGCAAATATGAAAAAAAATTGTCAATTTCTATTTACAAGTTAAAAGTTCATTATACTTGTTGCAAACAAAAAGATATGCTTACTTTCATTAATCACCAAAGCAATACTTATTAAAAACTATTATGATGATGTAAATTTGAATGTTATTATATGTGTTATAAACTATTCAGGAATGGATCAAAAAGATCAACGAGGACCTCGAAAGAATAAGCGAACATGGATGGTTGAGGAAGATCAGAAGTTTGTGGATGCATTGTTGAGTTACACCAAACTAAAAAGTACAATTCTAATCGTGGTTTCAAGCCTGGACACTATAATGCTGTTGAAAGATTATTCGCTATTTCACTGCCCAATTCAGGGTTAAAGGCTGACCCACATATCATATCAAAGATGAAAACGGTTAAGACACAATTCAATATTGTATTTGATATACTCAACTGTGATGGTTTTTGACGGGACAAATGAACCAATGTGTAATTGCTGAAAAAGCGGTATGGGATGAATATTTAAAGGTATTCAATTAATCAAATTTTAATTTGTCGTGTTAATTTTAGTATATCCAGTATCTTCTTAGTCTATGACTATTGATTTTTTAAATAAATTTAATTGTAGGCCCACAAAAATGCTACAAAATTTAAAGAGAAAGCTTTTCCATGCTTTAATATATTTCTATTGTGTTTGGTAAGCATCGAGCGACAAGAAAGGGAATGGAACACCCATATGATGTTATAGCAGAACTTGATTGGGAGGTTGGTCGTGATACTGATGTTGATGATATACTTGAGTTACATTCTCAAGAGGTAACATCCGAGGACACAACTGAAGTTTCCTCCAAACATAAAAAGAAGAAACAACTATCGGGGGATAGCGACTCATTTGAGATAATGAGGGAAGTTGCATATGTCAGAAGTGAACTTTTTAGGTCTAGCTGATTAATTAAGGATGGATTAGACGAAGTGTCTTTGACTGAGAAGAGAAAGAGAATTACTGAATACATAACGAGTATGAAGTTATCCATGGAGCAACGTTTAACAGCAATAGGGCGATTGGTATTAATCGTGATTTGATGGATTTGTTCTTCACCCTCGGTGATGACTTGGAGAATATATGGGTGAGGCGATATGCGAGTGGGCAATTTAAGATTGGCAATTTAGGCTAGTTTATCAATTTGCTATTTTGGAACTTATTATTTTGATAATTGGTAGGTTTTTAAGTATTTAGTGGGTATTGTTTTATGGATATTTTGATTATGATATGAGTGATTTTGATAATTTGTCATATGATTTATTTTATACAACTAGAACTCTGGAATGTGGATATCATCTTTTATATTAATTTTGGACATATGAAAGATGTAGTACACTTTTATTTATTTTTCCTTAATTTTTTTAAGACAAGGAAATAGTAAGTATTTCACAAAAAATATAAACGAAACATACACCTAAGAGATAACCTGAGCATTAATATAACACACGCCAGACTCAAGCATGTATGGATAGATTGATATTCACCTTATTAATAATCAAGAGCGAATGAAAGAAAACAACAAGTGTAAACTACTAACTAGCATAGTAAAACATATTGCTTATTGATAAATAATTAAAAAGATATTGACCATTGAAGATTTTATTCTGCTCTGAATCAAGAGTAAACTACTTACTAGCATAGTAAAACATATTGCTTATGGATAAATAATTAAAGAGATACTAAGCACTAAAGCTTTTATTCTGCTCCAAGTCAAGAACCTCCAGCGAGGCAGATGTTGGATCCCCACAGACATCAGAACCAGTCTTATCAATTTCATAGAGCGACATAACCGGATTACTAACATGGATATGTATGAACAATTGATTTTGATGTTTTTTCTTGGACTTGCAGATACATGGAAATTGATTCTAAGATAGAAACACGAAATATTAACTATTTTTATAAAGTTTATTTTTTTAAAATGAAATTGTTTAGCTATTACCATTAATGTTTATTTTTATCTTTTTAAAATTTTATATTGTTATAAGGGCATTATTAGAAAATAAATTTTTATTTTCATTTGTGAATTAATGGTACCAAACATGGGAATGGGAAAGGGATTTTTATTCTCGCTTCATTCTACAAGCGCACCAAACATGAGAACGGGAATAAGCATTCCAGTCCTTCTTCCATTCCATTCTCATTTGAGTCCATTCTCGCGTACCAAACGAGGCGTTAGGATTAGTTGGAATTGTCTTTGATGTTATCTTTTAGATAGAATTTTATTTGTTCTTTAGCTTTTTAGGAGTTTGTTTGCTCTTTGTTTGTTCTAATAAAAAGATTGTTCTTATTTTAAGAAGATCGAGATTTGATATGAATAAAAATTTGAATTAGAGAGATGAAAGTGAATCATTCTAGGCATGAAATTGTCTCCAGTAAGCATGCAATGTGCTAGGCATGAAGTCAAATTCAGCTAGGTGTTTCATGTGAAACCAGCATAACCCCAATTTATCTTCTTCTTTTTTCCTTTAGTATTTCATATTCAGATCTACAATCAAAGTTAATCGTCTCTATTTCGGATCATTGAGTCATCTGACATTTCGGTTTTTGGTTCTTCTAACGTTGAAATTTGAGTTTAAGGAAATGCTACCGATTAAGGATGTAAAAAGATTCAGATAATTCAAACTGGACGTGCATTTGCATCCTCCTAGATACAAGTATGGATATCAAATACTCTGCGCTTAATTTGAACTACTTCAAAGTCGGTTCTGGATTAAAATGGAAATTCTGGATGAAGTTCTTTCTTTCCTCTTCATTTGTTTTTGTTCTTTTTTTTATTTATTTTTTATTTTTTCGTGGATTTGGCATGCCGGTACCATCTTCATAGATCCAAGAGTTGTCTGTCCTGCCCATTATTCAACCAAACCTGATATTGTAATTAGATAATCACATGATATTCCTTCTTGGCTTCATTACATATGCCTTCCCAGATGCCCGACCCGTTCTCTTTCATAAAACACTCAACACCAAATAGTTAGTCCAAACTTAAGGGCCGCTGATGTACTGTGTATCAGCAACCAGATAAGATGCTGAGGAAAGATGATGATGGCAGAAATGACTAGGCTCGACTAAAGTTTGACAAGGCATGCATTGCAAAACGAGATTCAAACTTTAAACTCATCTAATAACCATAGTAACTATACCCCATCCCTTTGACCAATTTAGCTCATAATTAGGATCATTCGGATCAGATTTCTTTGTTATGTTCTCAATTGTTATTACTGTATTGGTACCTAAGCATCACAAGATGTATATGCACCAGCTAAGCTATGGAAAGCTATCCAGGGCCAAGTTTCCCGCTAAATTAGAATCTGCATCTAAATTATAACCATTAAACCTGTTACCTATATGACCATGATTAAAAGAAAATACAAATCAGAAACTATATAGGCACAACTCTATACCAATATATTTCGGCAAATAGGAACATGGGATTTACATAACCAACATTTACTTAAAAGTTAGAGGGACCAAATATATGTAAAATGTTCTTATTCCCAACGAGCCTCCATAGAAGTAGTTCAGAATCTTATTACTTGTTAGGCAAACAAATGCAAACATAACTACTAACTAATATGAATGGACGTTTGGATTAAACATCACATACATAGTCCAGCACCTAGAACATCTGCATATAAAAAGTGAATATTTGATAACACAAAAAAAAAGGACAACATAAGAAGAAAAAAGGTCACCTCCACTGATTTGGTTAATTTTCCATCCGTTACAACACAAGCAATCTCCAATATCCGGTCCACTCCAACATCTAAACCTGTTTGTAGAAATAGGATAAAAAAGGCATTAGATAAACTGGTAACCACAACAACACTTAGAAATTAGAAAATTGTCTAAGAAAAAAAAGTAGCGAACAAAATATTTGGTGTATTGAAAAAAATATTAAAAAAATTCATTTTAAATCATAAAAAAAGATGATATCAACATAAGTCCTTGAAACTGCAAAAGGAAAAAATTTCACAGCAGATTACTTTTTAGGGTTTAGTAGAGGAATGGGTGAATAATACATGAGATGACATCCATTAGTGTTCTAAGCCAAACTCAAACATCCATATCAGTTTATACCTATGAAGCATGGAGGCATCAATTTTAATATTTAAATATGTGTCATTCTAGTATTTGTTTTATGTCATTACATTGTGCCATTCCCAAGTCAGCATGCCAATTTCCATGCTCCTTAAGTATAAACAATTACCACAGGTGGATTTGCATTATATATGTGAATATAGGGTATGTCGTTGTTGTCTTGAGCGCCACACTCTTAATCAAACAATCGCACAGAGTGAGATCATTTGTCTGTATTTTCCATGTAGTAAATTAGTAATTGTTACTTCCATACTCTGTTCTCTACTTTGCATCTTTAATATTCTTATCAATATCTTGCATGGGTACATCTATCATGAAGATGTATCCATACCCCACACTTCTTGGACACCTCTTGAATATCTGCATACATATTTAGACGTGTACTCAATTATATAATACATATTTCAGTTTTAAAAAAACTCATTATACACTTCTTGGATGTATATTCTCCACTTTCCAGCCCATATTCAGTTCAGAAATAAGAATATGAGTTCAGCCCATGTATTTCAGTTGTATCCCTCTACCCTACCTTTTACAAATTTGCCGTGTCCGATACCCGCACACGTGCCCATGTCCATGCAACTTAGTTCTCAGTAAATTCAGATTACTTTGACCTAACATATATCTAGTTAAGACTTCTAAGACTATACTATAGAATAATCAAACATTATTGTTTGCGGTGAAAGTTGTTGTTTTCATTGCTATCGAATCTATTACAACTTTAGTCATTACAATAAACTCGAATAAAATAAAAAGTTGATCTTTTTATAAGATCTCCTTACACAATGAAAATAAAACAAGTTTACAACTTTGTCAAACAAACGCAGGGAGATCGTTTATCGATCTTCTGCTTGCGTGGGTGTCTTTGCCTGTGCCGGGGTTTATCCGTGGACCACCGTCGATCAGATCTGATTGCTGAAAAATTAGACAGAGCTTCGTCTATCCGCGAAGGGATCGAGAAAACTGTAGCTCTTATCTCGGCGAAGCGAGATAATCACTCTTCTTAAGATTACCGCAACGGGATAATCCTAAGAAACGGATACGAGAAATTGTAGATCTGGCGAATCTCTCTCTCTTGCGTTGAAGAACTAGATCCGATCTCTCCTCCTCCTCTCTGAAATTCGTGCACCTTCAGTCTTCAATCCGGCAGGGCTTCGCCTAATCTCCAAAATTTCAGATCTTGAAAAATGAGGGCCTGAGGCTTATATTTATAGGCCTGGGGGAGTTTGGCGCGGTTAAAACCACCTAAAGGCCTAAATCTACGTTAGAGACACCACAGGGTGTCTCCATTTGATCCGAGACACCCTAGGGTGTCTCCCCTTGATCCGAGACACCCTAGGGTGTCTCGGCCTTGGCCGAGACACCTTGGGGTGTCTCGCTTGGCCGAGACACCTCGAAGTGTTGAGACGCCGCTTTTTTTGTATGTTTGTTCGTTTCCACCATAACTTCCTCGTCCGAACTCGGATTTGAGTGGTTCGAAGTGCGTTGGAAAGCCGACAAGGAGTTCTATCAGCTCCAATGGTTGGATCATCTGTAGAATGAATGCGACACGAAGGGTATTGTTCTTTTTTTTTGTAAACATCGTGGGGCTCCCGATTAGCCCGTACCTTCGTTATTCCGAAATTCTGTCGGCTCACGTAGTTCGTCGATTCACTTCAAGCGTTAGCTTCAACTCTTGGCTCCTTCGATTTTCGGTCTATTCGATGCTTTGACGAATAACTGAAGTTCTTCCGGCGCTGCGTTTATCGCCTGGCCGTCGTCGGAGTCTCGAGTCTACCACCAGTGAGTTGAGTTTGGCTCGTGTCATTGAGTTGACTTTGAACTGACTATCTCTGTCACACTGTACTGACTTAGGATTTCAGATCACCGTATGTTGACTTTTTGTCGCAACGTGTTGAGTGGCGTTGACCTAGGGTTACACGTTGACCGGCGTTGACCCTAGGGTTTCGAACGTCGAACGTTGACTTTTTGGTCGCAACGCGTTGACTGGTGTTGACCTAGGGTTACGCTTTGACCGGCGTTGACCCTAGGGTTTCGAAAGTCGAATGTTGACTTTTTGGTCGCAACGCGTTGACTGGCGTTGACCTAGGGTTACGCGTTGACCGGCGTTGACCTAGGGTTTCGGATCGCCATTAACACAGTTTATACTCGTGCATTTGCTGGAGTATACACAGTTTAAGCTCTTAAGGTATTGGAGCGTGACGGTCCTAAATGTCGGAGTTGCAGAACCAACTATGAAAGTTGATTCCTCTGCACGTGTGGATCTTATCCCTAAGTGATTGGATGTTCGAGTCACGAGACCAACTGACGGAGCTGATGCGTCAATGACTCGTGTTTATAGAATTTTTGGTAAATTCTCAGCCATCAACGGGTTTGATGAACCTTTACCGACTACCGTTTGAGTCGGGCTAGCATGCGGATTCTTTAAGTCCGTTTCGCATGTGACGTTAGGCTAAAAGAGTTAACCCTTTCAGTGCTACGATGTTGAATACGTAGACTTTGTCTTTCTCCTGTGAAAAGACTAAACAGCAACGTGTATCAGACGTTGACTTAGGATTTTTGGCAAATCCTTCGCCATCAACGGGTTTGATATGCCTTTACCGACTACCGTTCAAGTCGGGCTAGCAAGCGGATTGTTTACATCCGTTCCGAATGCGACGTTGTGCTAAAGGAATGAACTCCCTTAGACTTGATGCTACGACTTCGAATACGTAGACTTCGTCATTGTTACGGGAACAGGCTACCCGGTAACGCGTGTTAGGCGCTGACTTATCCTTACTTAGGATTCAGGATAAAAGTCCCCAGACTCGGATTCTGGTGTCTTCTTCAACCGGTAAAAGACTAAACCGGCAACGCGTGTTAGGCGTTGGCTTATCCCTGCTTAGGCTTCGGGATAAAATACCCCATGCGTGTGAGGCACGGATTATGATGTTATTAATAACAACCTGTCATAATATTAAATATGTGGGCTTTTGTCCTTTTTACGGTCAAAGACTAACCGGCAATGCGTGTTAGACATAGACTTTGGGATTTTTAGCAAACCCCCAGCCATCAACGGGTTTGATGTGCCTTTACCGATTACCGTTTGAATCGGGCTAGCATGTGAATTATTAAAACCCGTTTCATATGTAACGTTGTGCTAAGAGAATTGCTTCTCTTAGACTTAATGTTATGATTTTGAATACATAGACTTCGCCATTTCTTACGGGAATATGACATCCGGTAACGCGTATTAGGCGTTGACTCATCCCTACTTAGGATTCGGGATGAAAGTCCCCAGAATTGTACTCTGGTGTCTTTTTCAATCGGTGAAAGACTAAACCGGCAACGCGTGTTAAGCGTAGGCTTATCTCTATTTAGGAGTTGAGATAAAATTACCCGTGCATGGAATGTACGGATTTAAAATCAAAATTTGTGTCTTTTCTCAGGGTAAAGACGAACCCAAAATGAAAGAGGAAGAATTTTATATTCTATCTCCCGGCACTGAAAAGGAAGAATTTTATATTCTATCTCCAGTTGGAAAGGAAACTCAAGGTGGGATCTCCACCCCCAGAATCCGAAATGATGAAACTAAGAGTGGGATCTCCACTCCGAGAATCGGAAAGATTCAAACGACCCTAACTTTTATAGGATTGGTCATTCGATCCAAAAGAGAGTCCCTCATTTATTGAGGGGAAATTCCGATTTCGACCCTAACTTTTATAGGTTTGGCTGAAAAAGGAAAAGATGGAAGTCTTTCGTTTATTAAAAAAGAATGACTCGGTCTTAGTCTCAGCTATGTGTAGGTTTGACTAAGTGAGATTGGGAACAATCCTAACTTTTATAGGTTTGATTGCTCAATTTTTAAAAGTGGATCTCTCGTTCATGGAAGGAATCGAGAGGGGACTTTGGTTGTGGCCCTAACTATACGAAGGTTTGACCAGGTAGACAGTGAAAGTGGGAATACAAATCATAGTGGGGATTTAGTGTTTATCACTTTGTTCGTAATTATTGGGTTATCCCTAAGAAAATTACATATAGCGTTCTTCCGGGAACTTCCCATTACATGAATCATCCACCACCAGCTTCTTTCTTAGAACTGGGTCTGACTTTGTACTCCGTTACATGTCCGGGTTATCCTTAAGAATATTAGTGTAACATTCTCCAGAAACTTCCCATCAACGGTAGAAAACAGTTTAGACTCATATACCTATTGGAGTATCAGTGAGCAGTTTAACCTCATATACCGATTGGAGGATTGAGAAGCAGTTTATACTCGTATACTCTTCGGAGTATTAAGAAGCAGTTTATACTCGTATACTTATCGGAGTATTGCCGTTCTCGTTTGGCTTATCCTAGCGTTATGACGCCGGCTTCAACCAAGGTCTGTATGCTATTCTTTAAAGTAAAGCAAGCCTTGGTGGGATGAAGGATTCTCCTGTGGTACGCGCAGTACTTCGGATCCGCAGTATTGTCAGCTTCCTCCTGATTCGTGATGAGTGGCAGCTTGATCTTATTGTTTTCGAGAAGGGTCTCGAAGATGGCTGGAATGTCTTCGTCCTTGAATGAGTACTCTTTTTGGAGCCTCGGATCCGAAGTCTTCTGCTGTCTTCGGGACTGCTGTTGTGACGTCTGATTAACGTCAACAACTGTTGTAGGTGTCTTCCCTTCATTATGGGAAACGAGACCCGGATTCAGAGGGTTAATCATCGGTTGACATCTTTCAACCTTCCTCCTTCTAAGGAATCGTTCGGCCTGCTCTTCGCGCGCCTTCAACTCTCTCCAGGTATTGAGTGGTTCTACTCCCATAACGTCCAAGATGTTAATGGACAAGTTGTTATGACAGGTTTGCAAGACGAATTCCTCCGTGACGGGATGCTTGCAGTTCATCGCCTGATTACGAAAGCGTTTGATGAAGGTATCCACCGACTCTCCGTCTTTTTGTTTCTCATCGAAGAGTGTCCTAATCGACACTTCGGCGTCATCATCGAAGAAATGAGCGAAGAACATGCTCTCCAGGTCCTCCCAGCTGTTGATGCTTCCGGGCTTGAGACGGCGGTACCAATCGAAGGCGGGCCCACGAAGGGTGCCAACAAATGACCGGACCATCAGAGGTTCGTTGCCAGAGATCACTCCCAAATGGGATTTGAAATAGATCAGGTGCTGAGTGGGGGAACCCTTCCCGTCGAACGGCGTTAAGTTGATCAGGTTGAACTTCGCCGGATACGGGATCAATTCCCATTCTCTTGGGTAAGGACACGGAATCCCGGTCTTCTTCACCTCTCGAGCAGACATCAGGGCGTCGATTTTGCTCTCGATGTCCTTCATCTTTTCGTACTCATCTATATCCTGTTTTGGACAATTCTTGAGAGTAATAACGGGGCCACCCCCAGCATTGTCATCTTTGGTGGGACCACCCCCAGTATTATTGTCCTTAGTGGGATCACCCCCAGCGTTGTGTTCATCCACATCTGAATCGCTACATGCTTGGTTAGCAGTGTTGCGACGGCTAGACTCACCTAGCTGATTCGACAAAGCTCGAATTTGTTGGTCGTGCATTTGTCTCATCTCCTGCATAGCCATTTTCATTTCGATTTTGAATGCTTCTTTCTGCTTGGCTAGAGCATCCTCAATGATTTTGGCTATTTGCTCGGTGTTGATCATGAACACTTTCCGAGCTTGTCCTATGCTAGACGTTGTATCGTCAGAGGCGATTACGGAATAAGAATCCGAGAATTCGTCATCGGAATGGATTCCTTCACGGACGCCCTGGTAATCATCATGTCCATCGGTTTCTAGCTGAAGCTGAGATATTCGTTGGGTTATTTCCGAACTGACTCTTCTTCCTAGAGAGAAATTAGGGTTGGAACCACTTGAAACAATCGGCGATTTTCCCTTATTGACCATGTTGATGGTAACTTCTGGGAATTCATCATCTCGAAAAACCGGTCCTCTTTGGTGGAAACGCCTTGATCTGGGCTTCGTTGTTCCATCGAAGATCCTCTCGAACACCGAGATCCTCTACGAAGCGGTCTTGGGGCAGCTACACGTTGATAATACTGCCCTGATAATTTCGATACACGAACAGTGAGAGTCCGCTTCCCGGGTACTTCTCTTTCGAGATTTATTCGTACCCCCAGCCCGATAGTACAACTCATCGACGTTGCGATCGGAGTAATCTACCGGCTACGTACATGGATTCTCAGGTATAACGCGTTCGTCTGTCTGACGCGTTTTCCTCTGAGTAAATATCGCCTTGTTGACGTCTACAGGAGTCACACGTTTGGAATCACACCTTTGTGAGGGTGAAACCTTAACGGGCTCCTGATTTTCTGCACGCACCGCCAAGCGGGCCGTTGCAGAAATCATTTTGTTAGGAGGTCGCGTACGACCCCCAGTCCGGATATTTGCTTGAAGCTCATTCAACGATCTCAAGCTTTCCTTAACAAGCGTTTTTTCTCGATTCTCGGGTAGGGCACCAACACGATCCTTCAATAGGACTCTAGATTTGGGGAGATCCACGCTATCATAGAGCTTCACCGGAGGTGCGGGAGCAATAGGAGTGGGATCTGACATTGACAAAGGCCGGAGAGTAACCTCGGATGCTTTTTTCTTAGACGCTGACTTGGCCTTTAGCATCCAGACTTGCTTAGATCTTGGTGGTTTTTTTGCCACCTTTTCCTTCTGCAATTCCTGTGCCTTCCGTACAAGAATCCTCCTCTGCGCTAACAGTGCGCGGCGCTTATGGATGCGCTCATCAAGAGTTGAACGGGTTCGTTTGACACGAACACATTCATTAGTAGGTGGTTGGGAGGAGGTTCCCAAAGCTTGTTGCTGGAACACTTTACGCCTTCTGAGCTTCAGATCCGCATCATAGCAGATCCCATCAACAGGCTCCAAAGCCTTGGCAAATTGACGCGCGAGATGTTGACGGCGCCTTTGACGAGCCCTCTTCGTCAACACTGGTGCACATTCAACGGGCAACTCCTTGACTTTCGAGGAGTTGTCACGAACGTTTGATCTGGTTTCTTTGAAAACCGGCGGATCGTTGCGAGGTGTAACTACAACAGCGACGACGGAGAGATCGTCTTCTTGGGTCTTCAGATCTGAAGACCAGCGGATCTTTCTGGAGGAGGCCTCCATGCACCTGCAAGGAGAGGCAGATCTGGAGGAGGAGGAGACATACTCCTCGAACTTCTGCTGGTCGAACTCGTATTCGACCTCTTCGAGCACTGGGATCTTGATCATCAGCTGCGGCACGACAGCTTCGGCAGCGAAGTTGTTGGCTCCCACTGTGGTCGTCAGTTTGTTTGCGGTGAAAGTTACTGTCTTCATTGCTATCGAATCTATTACAACTTTAGTCATTACAATAAACTCGAATAAAATAAAAAGTTAATCTTTTTATAAGATCTCCTTACACAATGAAAATAAAACAAGTTTACAACTTTGTCAAACAAACGCAGGGAGATCGTTTATCGATCTTCTGCTTGCGTGGGTGTCTTTGCCTGTGCCGGGGTTTATCCGTGGACCACCGTCGATCACATCTGATTGCTGAAAAATTGGGCAGAGCTTCGTCTATCCGCAAAGGGATCGAGAAAACTGTAGCTCTTATCTCGGCGAAGCGAGATAATCACTCTTCTTAAGATTACCGCAACGGGATAATCTTAAGGAACGGATCCGAGAAATTGTAGATCTGACGAATCTCTCTCTCTTGCGTTGAAGAACTAGATCCGACCTCTCCTCCTCCTCTCTGAAATTCGTGCACCTTCAGTCTTCAATCCGGCAGAACTTCGCCTAATCTCCAAAATTCCATATCTTGAAAAATGAGGGCCTGAGACTTGTATTTATAGGCCCGGGGGAGTTTGGAGCGGTTAAAACCACCTAAAGGCCCAAATCTACATTGGAGACACCCCAGGGTGTCTCCATTTGATCCGAGACACCCTAGGGTGTCTCCCCTTGATCCGAGACACCCTAGGGTGTCTCGGTTTGGGCCGAGACACCCTTGGGTGTCTGGGCCTTGGCCGAGACACCCTAGGGTGTCTCGGCCTAGGGTGTCTCGGCCTTGGCCGAGACACCTTGGGGTGTCTCGCTTGGCCGAGACACCTCGAAGTGTTGAGACGCCGCTTTTTTTGTATGTTTGTTCGTTTCCGCCGTAACTTCCTCGTCCGAACTCGGATTTGAGTGGTTCGAAGTGCGTTGGAAAGCCGACAAGGAGTTCTATCAGCTCCAATGGTTGGATCATCTGTAGAATGAATGCGACACGAAGGGTATTGTTCTTTTTTTTGTAAACATCGTGGGGCTCCCGATTAACCCGTACCTTCGTTATTCCGAAATTCTGTTAGTCCACATAGTTCGTCGATTCACTTCAAGCGTTCACCGACATCAATCGAACTCCTGTGAACCGGATAGTGACGTTCATCGTCGTTCCTTAACACTAAGCTGTTCGTGGAGACCTATAGGTAATTTTCGATGCCTACAATTATGAGTTTGGTTGGTTTGATGGATTATGAAAATGCCTTTTTTAGTTATATATACTGTTTAAAAAATTCCTACCATTAACAAACCAAAATACATTACTTGACTACTTAAAAGTACAGAAGAACTTTCTAGAAATAAGGAATATTAGAGAATATTACTTATGAAATAATAAATCTGACCATATTTAGGTTAGTAACAAGACGTATACCTAGAAATAACCAGGTTCTGGAAGGTAAAAGGGAATGATATACCATCACTTATAACTGCTTTCTTATAACTGAAGACACCCTTATCTCCATAACTCAGAGACGCGCCCATTGAATAAAAAAACTTATTAATTTATAATTATAATCAGTCACCATACATCTCAAAATTGATAATCAGAGGCAGTCATGCATACAAATAAACTAGCTGCAGCATATATCTCCATTCAAATTTAGTAACATCCTAGGCCAAAACTTCAAAAGATGGAAGCTAGAACTAGTTTGCACTTAGCTCATGAAACTATGATACAGGTTGCCAACTTTGATACAAATCACGTCTTGGAAGTTGGAAGTCTATCAATCGAGCCTAATCAGGTACACCGTTAAATTGGAGAGTTTTAATTGTCTGGACAGAGTTAAACTGTTCAAGGTTCTGTTTTAACCTCCAAAATTCTTTAACTCACGGGTTCATTGACATCCTAGAAAACATACACACCTTGATACAGGCATGACAAGGTACCTCGCACGAAAAAAAATTTGAACTCACACAAATAAACAACAATGACAGAGTTTGAGATCAAGATGTGTCTCCAACATATAACACCTAATAACGGCATCATAATGAACTCTTCATGCTTCACAGCTAAAAACCTACTCTTACAAGTATTTTCATAATCCAGGTTTCATTAAACACTATGGACTTCAAGATGATATTTGTGTGTATATTTTCCGAAAATTGACTGCGCAAACAGACACCTTGGATAGCAAAATCATAGCATGAGAACTTTTTGCATCCTCCATACAAACTAGTCTGCAATATAAACTTCTCTGTAAATTGTGGAGTCTCAACAAATTGTGGACCAGCATTGTGGAGTCTTAACAAATCCTGGACCAACACAACCTACATGTGCCCACTAAACTTCCCTTATATCGTGCACATCTTTAGTGTCTAGCTCACCACATAATTGCAATTTTTTTCTAGGAGTAACTTCCAGAATTAATCTACATTTTACCCTTCAAGAAGATCCAAACCAAGCAAATAAACTAGTTAAACACGCATTTGCATAATAGCTTACAAGCAACGGCGTCGCGTTACCGAATAGATCCCTCCTAATCATAATTCATGAAATCGCTAACATAATTGAATTTCTTGTTTCTTGAAATAACTTTCAAGATCATGCTACATAAGCACAATGTCAAGTGTGAATTTTTAGAGATTTGGGTTCCGTTTTAGAGGTCAATCTGCTTAGCTCCCTAACATATAATATATGCAATAATGGCGTAAAAAAGTTCAAAAAATTTCTCACCAGTCATCTCTAAGTCAATCCAAACAAGAGGATGCTTATACTCCCCAGGAACTGAATCAGCCATCCCCTGCTCCAATTTCCCCACTCTAGGGTTTGCCCCTTTCGCCGAAACACCGCCATTTTTCTTCTTTCTCTCTGCAATCAGACCCAAATCGCATCATGGGTTCTTCATAAAATTACCACAAACCTCAAAATCCTTTGAAATCAAGCGGTTGATTACCTTCATCTTTGGCATCGGAGGCCGCAGCGATCTGATCCTTGTCGTCTTCAGCGTCCAAGTTGAGGATGGAGAAGACGTTGGAGAGAGCGTTCATGAGTTAATTTTGTAGTGGGGGTTCTTGGGATTAGGGTTTTGGGCTGCTCTGATTGGAGATGAGGGCTTAAATTGGGGAGAAGATTCGGAGCCCAAGTCGATTTGATTCTTGAATGGGAGTCGCGAGTTCAGTTCAGGAAGTTGGGAATAAATCCAGGGGTTTTATTGCCTAAGCGCTCGTATTGGATTAATTTCATATTATCCCCTAACATTGGGATATTTACTTGCTTAGGTAAATAGCACCTAAAACTACCTTATAACTCCCCCTACTTCGCATTTATATATCCTCACTTGTTTTTGGTAGCGCTTACATAGCCTAAAGTTTTTAAAAGTTGTATTTTAACATATTTTGTTATGCAAGAGTAAGAAGTAAGAACTTCCTCAATATTTTATCAGACACTCACTATTTTAGAGCTTTTCAATCTTTAATGTTTGTCAAATTTCACTGCATCATAATTTTGTTTAAAAATATGATTAGGATAGGCTTTAAATAGAGTAAATCCTAAGAAATATTGTAAGAAAATATATATTATCTATTTGGTTTGATGGAATTTGAGAGTGAATAAATTTGATGTTATACCACGATTTTTGTATCAGAAATTTGGCGAAAGCAAAGGAATTTATAAGATCTTGAAATTTTAAATAATGTTAAAATTCAAAGAGTATAAAGAACAAAACATTTAAGATTTTGCCTATTTATTTTAGAATAATACAATTTCTTGATATTATTATATACTTTATTTGAACTATTAATGGGACTCATAAATCACTTCCTTCGAAAACAAATTAAAACTACTTCAAAGCTCTCTCCAAGTTACCCGTCTCAAAACACAAATGCTTGAGACCTTTCAAGTTGCGAAGTTTTGCTATCTTTTGATTTTCAAAAGACTCCATAATTTTATAATGCAAATTCTACATCCAAATAGTTACTTCGCGTTTGGTTGCCCGTTGGATTAGGACTAGGATTTTAATGTTTCAGGACTTCAATCAAGTTACACATTTTGTACTTTTAGGACTAGCATATAGCCATATAGGTGAGATTGGCAATAAAAAAAGAAAAAAATATTTGCGTCATGGGACTTTCCTTACAAATAGTGTATGTTAAATTAGAGGGGTAAACTATGATTTTTAAAAATTTCAGTGGATTAACAGCAGTTCCTTAGGGGTAAACTGAAAATCAACAAACTTTTAGGGGGTAAATTTCAACTTTTGGGGTGAACTACAAATTTTGAAACTTTTAAGGGGTAAAATGCAATTTTTTGAGGGGTAAACTATACTTTTTGAAACTTTAGAGGTACATAGTAATGTTGTGGGGCTAAAATGCAAATTCTAAAACTTTTGGGGTAAACTACAAATTTTGAAACTCTAGGAGAGGTAAACTACAATTTTGGGGGCAAACTACAATTTTTCTGGAGGTAAAATGCAAATTCTAAAATTTTTAGGGATAAACTATAAATTGCCTGGATAAATTGCAAAAATTCAGGGGGTAAAATGTAATTTCTGGAAGTCTTATTGTTTTTTATATTTTTTAAAAGAGTGTTATTTATAATTTTAATAATTTTAATTATTACGGGATGTTTTAGGTTAACATATTACTAATATACTATACTATTAAGGGAGACAAGGAGGGAGGAGAATTTAGTAATTTTATAAAGTTTTAATATCATCATGAATCAAAATAAGTTAACCAAAATGAAATTTAATATCCCAATCCTACGAAATTCACATCCTTAATCCCAATTCCTATTAGTAATAGCATGGGCAGCAAGCTCCCAAGCCCGCTCTCAGCTCCGACGTGGCCAAGCTCTCCGATTTAACCCCCTCCAACAGCCTCCGAAGCGCTCCCAGCAAGCTCCCAAGCACTGACGTGGAGGTGGAGAGCTTCGGAGCTCCCAAGCGCTCCACAAATTTGTGGAGCGCTTGGGAGCTCCCAATTGGGGGAGGATTTACAAAACCCCCCCTCAACGGACAGAAATCGGAGATGAGGGCGTTCGCTGGCCTTCGCGGAGATGAGGTATGGCGTT
>NC_033794.1:115006278-115040426 GCF_001876935.1 Asparagus officinalis | reverse complement strand
GCTATTACAACGGGACTAACAGAAGAAGAAAAGCATCAACGACGCCTGCAAGAACTTGAAGCCTTAGACGACAAACGACTTCAAGCTCAGCAACAGATCAAGTTATATCAAGCCCGTATCTCCAAAGCCTACAACAAAAAGGTTAAGGAACGGATTTTCAAGAAAGGCGATCTAGTTTTGGCCAACAGACGACCCATGGTGATGACACACAAAACCAAGGGGAAGTTCAATCCTAAATGGGAGGGGCCCTTCGTAATAGAATCAGTCTATTCGAATGAAGCTTATCGTCTCATCAATTAAAAAGGAGACAGGCTCATGATGCCAATTAATGGGAAGTTTCTCAAGAGATACTTCCCGTAAATCATGTAGCCCCCCAAACCCCAGCTAAATCAGGCTGGGGGTTGCCTATTTATAATGTAACCCTGTCTTGTATTTCGTCATGTTAACATTACACCTCTGACGATTGAAATTTTCTAGAATCAGTATAATAAAGAAAATTTCAATTTCATGCCAGGTTAACACTATACTTATGGCATTTGCTTTACTTTTCATTGTCCTGAACCAGATTTCAACAAAAGAGATGATGAAAGCCAAAATGATATCATTTTCATTCAATATTTTTGATTTGAATACAAAATGAATCGAAACGAAAATGATACAAAATTATTCCTAGCTAAAAAGCAATCCAAGTCCTAAACATCGGGGCTCATCAGTCTAAAAGACTTGAGTTTAGCTTTCAGCGCCAATATTTTCTCCTCACGAGCCTTTTTGACTTCCTCTGTTATCTTGCTCTTGAGCTCCTCTTCATTTGGTGCTGCTTCTACAATCTCCCGCCTAACTTTGTCAGCAGCAACAAGCTCATCACAATAGCCCTTGAAAAGCCCGTCACAATAAGCAATTAACCCTTTTATGACTTCCATGTCGCCCGCTAATCGAGCAGTTATCTGAGCTTGCTCGATACCAGCACGGGTAAGCTCAATCGCAGTATCCCGAATACCTGCAGCAAAAGTGCCCAAGTCCACTTGCACTTGAAGATGTTCCCCGCGCAGGCGAGTAATACGAGAATCTGCTTCGTTTAGACTCTTCTGAAGAGCCTCTTGCTGATGTACCTTCAAAGCTCTGGCATGAGAAAGAGCCCGATCCACTTCTGGTTCGATGGCATCGCGTTGTAGCATTGAAAGGAATTCCAATTCGTATTCCAGAACAATAATGCTCTCGCGACAATGTTCAGTCCACGATGTATCCCCCTGGTCCCTAATCTTGGCAAGACACTTCAGCAGATGGGGTTCGAAGACTTTGAAACTCACGTCCCCGAGACTAACGACATCAATAGTCATCTGCATCCAGTACTCTAATTGCTCGATGAGTTTCCTCAAAGTCTCCGAGCTTGGGGGTGGAGCAGTCGGCGGATAAGTGAAGCAATTCTCATAATCAGTGCGAATGGGAGCGTTTACAGCTTTAGATGATATCTTTTCGGGCACATCTGGCACTGAATCTGGGCGAGAACCTCTCTAGTGTCCTCGTCTTCAGAAGGCTTTGTAGCAGGCAATTCCTCTGGGATCTCTTCGATTCCAACCGCCTCCCGTTCGCAGGATAGATAATCCTCTATCCCTGGTAGTCGAGTCCTGCCGGAACCACTTCTTGATTTATAAAGTTCTCGGATTTCATTTATACATGAAGTATAAATGTCATATTCTGGAATTAGAGAAGTTTTATCAAACCAGCTGCGGAAATCTGCTACGGTGGAACAGCTAGGCGGCAAATTAGGCAGAGTAAACTGTGCATGAGTTCCTTGAGCAATAAAGAAATGCCAAGCACGAGCTCCTTCATACAGATTCCCGATGTGAGCTAATTGTGGATTAGGGTTACCAACGTAAAGCTGGTCATATCCGAACTGTCGAGCAAAACGTGAAGGAACGTAAGGCTCAATTATGCATCTTTCACCTATCCTGAAAACCAGGTAACCCACTCTGATAGAGAGAAGCCACTGAAAAGTCTCTGATAGAGAGAAGCCACGTTACAACATAAAAACGCGAGGGTCAAACCCGCGTTATAACATCAAAACGCTGGAGTCGGACCCGCGTTACAACAAGCGAAACGTGAGCGACCCTCGCGTTCTGGATGTTCAGTCAACACCCAACCTCGCGTCTCAATCCTAAGACGCGAGGTTAGGGTCCTGAACGCCAGGTTGGGCGTTTGACTCATTCAAATATGAGTCGAATGGTTTCAGAACCGTTTTCCCCACGATCTGAGGAAATCACGCCCACTTAGGAGCGGATTTAGAGGGCAGTTACACCCCCTTAATCCCCTATAAAAGCGAGTAAACTCAACTGAGTTAGGTTGTTGGATTTTTATTGGCTTGAATCGACCATTGAAGGCTGGCTTTTTGGAGCTGATAATTGGCAGCAACAGGGGAGATCATTGGGCGAACTTCGAAGGAGATCGGCATCATCCTTCGTTGAAGATCATCTTCAACGTTCGGCAACAGGAGCTTCCTCATCCTTGGCTCTTAACCGATTTTTGGTTTAAATCAACTCTTTTTCAAGAGTTTAAACTCATTCAGAGTTATCAACTCGACCAGAGTTCTAAAACTTGCCACGCAAGTTTTCCACAACGTCAAATCATGAGGAGGAGACATCGTTCCAGTGAATCAAGACGTCGGATCGTCAACGGAGAGCAAACTCGACGCGAGCATTCGAGGGAGGCACTCCATCGCCACCGTGAAGAACCCAGTTTTAAACAAAGGAGAGAATCAAATTCGTTCTCTTCTCTTTTGTAATCAAGTTGTAATCGGAATCAAAGGAATACAAATCAATTTTCTTTTATTCTCTTCTTTGCAATTTTCCCCACAAACAGTAGTAACTCTATATATATATATATATATATATCATACTCCCTTTAAAAGATGGAGTTGTGGAAAAACTTTTCGTGGACTATATTACCCCTATTATTTTTTGATATTATATTCTAATTATAAATTAACTAAATTAATTATTATTATTAATTAATCATATTACATGCCACTTCAATTTTGACTAACATAGCCCTAAAACTTCCAATGTTATTGTAAAACTCTCATATTAATTATTAATAATACATAATACTATATTAATATATAATTGCAAGTTAATAAATTATTTTGGGAGTAGAAAATATAGAATTGTCCTAAAATTATACTATGGCACTCACATAGGACCGGAAAATTATAAAGAGTATTCTCATGTATATAAGTACAAACATGTAATTTTAGAAAATATTAGGATATTTAAGTGCATTAAGATATAAGTGGAGATATATGAATGTAACTTTTGTAACCTATAAGGTATTTAAGTTTTATTAAGCCTATAAAGATTTGAAGGCTTTGTTAACCACAAGCAATAGTATGTGGTCCCTTTGATAAATAATGTTCATCGCATAATATGATGTCAGAGGCTTAGCTTATATTTATATAATACAGAAGATGTGGAAAATTTTAAGCATCAAATTTTGAATAAGTCTCGAGATTTTGAATTATAAATGAAATTATATACTTCACTTAGAATTATACTCCCTTTAAAAGAGGAAGCTATAGATAAACTTTCTATGGACTATATTACCCCTATTTTTAAATATTATATTTTAATCCTAACTAAACTAAATTAATTAGTATTGTTAATTAATCATATTATATGCCACTTCAAGTTTGTCTAACTTGGTTTTTAAATTTCCAATGTTATTGTAAAACTCTCATATTAATTATTAGTAATGTCTAATAATATATTAATAGACAATTGCATGTCAATACATTATTAATAGAATGAGTAAGAAATACAGAATTATCCTAAAATTATACTGTTATATTCATATAGAAAAATTACAAATATTATTCTTGCATATAGAAGGTATAGACATGTAATTTTAGAAAATATTATGATATTTAAGTGCAACAAGATACAAGTGGAGGTATGTAATTAAAACTTTTATAAAGTGTAAGGTATTTAATTGAATTAAGCCAATAATCATTTAAGTCCTTTGTTAATCACAAGCAATAGTATGTGATCCCTTTGATAAATAATATTCATCACATAATATGAGGCTTTAGAAGAGATATGGGAAAATTAAAGCATCATATGTTAAATAATGTTAAGATTTTGAATTATTTCTGAATTTATAAACTTTGCTTGGAAAGCTTTAAAAGAGGCTTTTGAAGGGCTACTACAAAATGTTGGGCACCATATAAATTCTAGACAAATAAAATTCATGATATTGGATTGTAATAATCAGGGTTATGTAAAAAATATCTGGGTGTTATATGATATAATGCTCATACGTAATATAACATTGTAATCTATAATCTCAGGCATTGATGGATTTTAAACATAAGAATTTGCGTCAAAATATATGCTTAAGATTTGAGAGAGCTGCAAGTGGAGAGATTTAGGTTATGAATTGTGGCTTTTGTGACTTGTGCTTTTAGTTTTGATTTCTAAACACGACCCAATACCAAGTCCACAATTAAATTAAAAATGACTCGATTTTGTTATACCAACCAATATTTTGATAATAATCGATATATGAGAAAAAATTCCCAAATAAAAGAAAATAATATAAAATCATAAATATTATCAAAATAATCTTTTATATCAGTCAATATAGCGATATATTGGCCAATATTTCATATATTGCATATAAGAGCAATATTTAAAGGTAATTTAGATATCATTTCCTTGATTTTAAATCTCGAATAATTCTACATTATTTCCTTAAAATTTTGGTGATATAATTTAGGGACTACTATTGAGTTATAAAATATTTGAGGGACAAATATGTAAATAAGCTAAATTTGAAAGAATAGTTAATTTTTTGAAAACTCTCTCAATATGGAAAATGTCTCAAAAAACACTCAACTAATTTAATTTAAAGGAGCTTCCTAACTATAAAAGTGTTATAGATAATCTCTCTCAACTTTGGTGCGATTTTAGAAAACACCCTTCGACTTAGCGTGTCTTATGAAAACTCTCATGGTCTTTTACACATCTCTTAACAATCCCCTTAATTTAAAAGACTTTAATATGTGATTTTGTCAAAATGCCCTGTTGAAGAAAGTCATTTTAGTTAATAAAACTCTCAATCGATAATAAAAGGATTACGACCAATTTACAGTTCTTTTTACCTCTAAATCTTTATTTTTTTTATTTAGCACAAACCAAGCTAATTCTTTTATGATTGAGGGATATTTTGGTCTTTCCAAGTGAAGTACTTATCACATAATGAATTCGACTCAACGATATTAGTTTTGAGGGGTTAATTGAGAAAAGTTCATAGGGTTAAATCAAAATTTTGAAGTTGAGATAGATTAACTACAACACCTTAAATTTAACGAACAAAGATTTACTCATTTTAAGTAGTTGGGGGGGGGGGTCATAGTTGAGAGAAAGTTTTTTTTAAAATTAACCCTTAAACAAAGCACAATTTAAGACACATGTGACATCAATCTTATAAGAGTGGATTTTATAGCAAGTCTATCAATATCTCTGAAAATCTTTTGCTACAAAATTCGCAGAGAGAAATTTAATCTTTATTTGGGATGACTATGTGATCCTTATGGTTCTCCTTATCTTTTATGATTTGTAATAAATTATTTAACAAAATAAATTAAGTTATTCATTTTATATGTCTCACCTTTATGAAGCATATGGTTTGGATATGAGTGTTATTAGATTCTCTTAACTCTTTAACCTAAAATTTTGGATATTATTTAATATTGGAAAGATCTAAATTATTTTGTTAAAATACAATCCATATGTGTACAAAATATGTTTAAATCATTCTCATATTATATTTTATAGTTTTCTTAAATCAGAGAGTAATATTTTTGACAAATTAATTAATTAGTTGAAAAGATGTAGGAAGATTATAATATTAGATTTTGGAATTGGTCACATAATTTATATTTTTTTCTTGATTGTATTTGCACATTCTAAGTTTAAAAATTCTAGAAAAAAGTTTTTAAATGTCTATAATACTCGGTCGCTAGATAATAGAAGTGGAAGTAGACAATAGGTGCGAGTGATTTCTTTATAATTAAACAAAATCCTCTATGACCAGATAAAGTTTACTATTTTATGTTGATGAATTCAAGATTTATTTTTTATTAATAATAATAGTTTTTTAGATATTAGTGCTTACACCATTAATATTTTAAAAGTAGAATTCCAAATCATTAAATTGTTATTAGATTATTAATATTTTAAGACTTTAAACCTCACTAATTATGTGGAAGGTAAAGTGTTGAAACCAACAAGATTTTATATATTGAAATATCTGAAACTTTTTAATATATTATGATAATCATAAACTTTTTTATAACTATGTTATAGTAAATACATAAACTAAAAATCAACAACTATAATATTTGACCACGTGTATTGCACGTGCATTCCACCTAGTATATATATAAAGAGAATTGCTAAACTTGTTTAATTTTTTCACTTAAAAAATGGTTAATCTATAATACAGGATGGACACACACACTCTCTCTCTCTCTCTCTCTAGAATTGCTATAATTGTTTAAATTTTTCACTTAAAAAATGGCTAATCTATACTGGAGAGAAATGCGGAGGTAAAAAAGAACAAAGAACATGTTTTTGTGTAAGATTTGATAAGTCGCAAAAAGTACTCTGTTTTCTAGATTTTGTATCTGCAGGCCCTTTTTCTAGGAAATATCACTAAAATGCATCAGGAGAATATCATTGATAAATAATGTCTGTATTTAACTTTATTTGGTCACGATAAATTATATATGATTTATCTTTTTAGAATATAAAAATATAATTCTCAATCCTTGTTATAACTTTAGAATTTTGATGTAATATTTAGAAGGACTTTAAAATGGTAGCAGAGCAATCCAGATTTGAATCTCACTGTCCATGAATTTAAAACGAATTTTCTAAAAATTGACACTGTTACGTGAGTTTTGGTCTAATGGTTGGAGGGATTTTAAGATATTTTTGAGATAAACTTATTGATACATCTAAACAAATTAATCAAAACTGCTTAGAAACACTAAATGTTAACCTAAATTAATTTTTATTAACTTCTTTAATCTCTTTTGATGCTTCGAAAATTCGTTTAATTTTTTAATAAGAAGCGGTCTCTGTCTTGAATCTAAAAGTATTTGGGGATAAAGAGGGGTAATATTATTTTCTTTATAAATAAAGGTTTTATTTTTATCTGTCTACAAAGAATCCGAGATGGATTCATAAAACCTCTCATTTTGAAGGATTAATTTATTTTAACAGGAGTAATTTTAATGTAATTGGTGTCTTTGACAAATTAAGACGGGTTAACTCATTGTATTTTCAGTGTTTATCAAATGAAAATGAGGCTAATACTCAAAACGCTAACTTATATGAATTGGGGGACTAACTAGCAAGTTCAATAATGTAAGTGACCAATTTGAAAATATGAAAGACAAAAACCTAAATGAGATCAATATTGTACTCTTGATCTTAATATTTCTAAATTAGGTTTCCAAATCTTCGTATTTGTTTGAGATGAAGGTTTTAATCGAACACAATTTAATTTGATGTGTACATCGAAGTTATGACCATATTATTTAAAACAAATTATAGGATTTTGGGGGTCTAATAAGAAGATTTGGGGTAATATAAAATAAACAGCGATGCGAGGGTCTAATATGACAAAAAAAATCGAAAAAGGAATTAGCCGGAAAAAGCATATATAGTGCAAAAAAAGTAGTACAAGAATCTTAAAACGAAGGAAATCCAAAGAAGTGAGGAGAAAATAACATTTAAATCCTTAGAAACACTCCATCTCTTGCTTCCTCCTTAAAAACCCATTCCATTTTTCTTCCTTCGGACAAATTTTCAAAACCAACCCATTTGATAAACTATTCCCAAAAAAAGACCCATTTCAGTTTTATTTGTAAAAACCGACCTGGTTTCAGCCTCAGCGCTGAAACCAGGTCGGTTTTTGAAAAAAAAATTCCGAAACTTCACGGGAGTTCAACTCCCGTGAAGTTTTGTTATGTGAAAAAACTTCACGGGAGTTGAACTCCCGTGAAGTTTCGTAAAGTTTTTTAGAAAAACCGACCTCAAAAGTCCTTTTAAGGACCCATCAAGAAAGCTGCCACCTTTATTGCGATCTTGGTGAGCTCTGTTCCCTTTGTTTTTCAAGGTCGCTGTGTTCTTCTCTTTTGGTGGGTTTTTCTTGATTTTTTTTATTGGAATGTTTTTTTTTCTCTCCTGTCTTCTCTCTATTGACTGGTACGGGTTTCTCTCAGAATTTGATTTCTTTTCTTCTTCTCTTGTCTGATTCAAATGGGTTTTTCTTGATGATGGAAAATCTTGTTTCTGTTCTCTTGGGTTCGTGCATTACAAATTTATCTTTGTTTCTTGGCTTTTTCTTGGTACAATATTACCTTATTTCCGTGTGAAAAAATTTGTAACTATAATCTTTTAATTGCAGCATAGTTTGTCTCGTTTATCCTGATAAGAATTAAAGGCAACTCCTTTCTTTACTCTCTCAATCTATTCCCATTGATATATTGCAGAAATTTCTGGAAAAAAATGAATTTTTTCTTCTTCCTCGTTCTTGTGATGTAGTTATGGGTGATCATCTTGCTCTATTGGTGGACCGCTTGCTCACTGAATCTACACTTGAAGCCACCATTGAGAGCAGAAAAGGGGCACAGAGCTCGCCGGGTTCCGAGTCGTCGACTGTCCCCATTGATGAATTTAGTTCAGAGAAGAAGTTTGGGAACTTGGTGGAGTGTAGGATTTGTCAAGAAGAAGATGAAGCGTCGAACATGGAGGTCCCTTGTTCTTGCTGTGGCAGCTTGGAGGTAAAATTCGAAGTTATAATAACTGTTTTTGAAAAGTATTTTTTTCCCTTGTGTTTGATTGAGTGAGCTAGTTGGTAAAAAAAATGACTTGAGATCATGATCGGGTATTGGAACAGAACGGCTTATTAGAGTTTGGGACGAAAGAAGATCAGTCTTTTTAGCTAGCCAATGAAACACCACTTGTAGAACGGCTTATTAGAGTTTGGGACGAAAGAAGATCAGTCTTTTTAGCTAGCCAATGAAACACCACTTGTTCAACAATATTCGTCTATCATTTAACGGATGATTTTGATTTTTCTTGAGAAAAAAGAACTTTAGAGGGTGATTATGATCTATGAAGTGGTTTGTTCACTGTCACTTTGGTAGTGAAGAGGATCAAAATCCAATGGAATCACCAAAAGATTAACTTTCCTAATAATACGAGTCCTATCATCTGCTTAATGTTATTATGTATCTCTTCTTGATATATTCCTTGTTGGATATGTTGCCTTGAGAATTTATCTATATTTGCAATGCTAGAACACAGCTAAGAAATCGAATAATCCTCTATGTTCAGTCTACAACGAGAGTTAATTCGGTACAAATAGAAGATATGAAGTTATTCGAATAAAAAGATTGGAACTTATCTTAATTTAGAAGCTAATTGATTTTGTTGACCACAAGTATCAAATTGCTTCTGTATCCATTTCCCAGAAATAGATTAATTGTAGGTTAGCAATTATAACTGTTTGTATGTGTTTCTGCTAGGAAGCGTGACATTTTCGAGGCATTAAATAGTATGCTACATTAAAGTGGTAGCATATCTGATACATGAATGGTAGTTTTTTATTTACAAATACTATATTTACTTTTTTAGTGGATTGGGCATAATTGTCACTTTTATTGCAAATTTTGTGTATAGAGACAACACCAACACTATATGGGTATAGAAGTAATCAGTTTAAAAATTAGGGTATAGAACTATTCTTTTTCTAGGTCATAATAGCTAATGGATAAATATGTCCAGTTTTAGTCTAGATACAAGCCTGTTAATACTGATATTTTTCCTCTGGATGATATGGTAATCATGACCAGTTGAGGATTTGAGGATTATGGTTTGCTCTCCGTCATGTAGTAAAAATAGCTGTTGTAATTATTCGGTCATTTCTTGTTGAGTTTGATTGTTTTGACAGTATTTAAACTAAAGTTTTTTAAAAAATAAAAATGGAATATGAAAATATTAAATAATGAATTGCTTCAAAAGGGAAAGCAATTATTGAATAAGGACAGAAATTTTTAAATAGTGAATTCCTTCAAAAGGAAATGCAATTACTGAAGAAGACAAGGATACAAATTCAAAATTAATGATTTCAGAACAGTGAGTTCTGCATTTAAACTTATTAAGATTGAAACCAAGAGTAGATATAACTCCTGTCAACTTCTAGTTCGCACTGATAATATAGTATACTAGTATATTCAACTGCTACAGTTCTCATGATGTTTGGTGAATGTAACTTTCTACTTCAATTAGCACAAGACTTAATTTGTCGCTATGAAAAATAGAACCACGATAAATAAATGAGGAACAAAGGAATGACATTGATATTATTTCAATCTTTTTACACTAAGATGAACAGCTTCTTCTACAAAGGTTAAGTTTAAAAGAGGAGAGAGGGTTTTTGTTTAAAATGTGAATTGAGTGCCAAGCACATGTCATTTGGAAGGTGTTTGTATTCCTCGTTGAAATTTGGAGGTTAAAAGGTCGTTCAGTTAGGTTTTTGTTGATAAAAAATGGTTCTAATAGATTTGAAAAATAGACCCGTACAGGTAATCCTTCCTAAAATTTGCAAGTTAATGAAGTTATTTTGTATAAGGTAACTACATTCAATAACCAAATTGTTTTGAAGTGAATAATCTATAATTTGACGTACTAAGTTCTGAGGATAAAAAACAACATTCATGGGAAATAAAAAAAGACTAGGAAAAGGAAAAGAGAGAGTGCTCGGAATCTGAATTTGGTTTTGCTACCGTTTTAGGTCAACGCTATTAAAGTAAACACCTGTGGGACTATAAGAACAGTGTTTCTGTCTAAAGGATTGTTCTATGAAATGAGAAATGTAATCCCAAGTTTTAGGATCTTTCAGCAGTGTGCCACTCTGTTCAGAATGTAGTTTTGTATTTTGTAAACAAGTCTTCTACTCGCAGTAAAGTGTTGTATTTACTATATACCTTGTTTTTGCTTGAAGACTTTAAGATAATGCTAGATATATGGAGATTAGGAGAAATTAATCAATTACTCCAAAATCATCATCTTCTTTGTCTTGTGCAGTATGCTCACAGAAAATGTGTCCAGAGGTGGTGCAATGAGAAAGGTGACACAACATGCGAGATATGTCTTCAGGTAATTAGGCATTTAATGGAGCGTTAGGTCGTTCATCATGTACTTAATTTTTTTTCTTGAAAAAATTATTCTTCAGTTTGCACGAATAAATTTGCCTAGGCACTAATTTTGAGCTTCATCCTCCATTTGTTCGGGATTCGCAGCAATTCAAGCCAGGTTATACTGCTCCCCCTCAGTTATTTCAGTATGATGGCGTTCCAATGAACTTTAGGTATACCTCTTTCTCTGTTCTTTCATATGTGTGTTCAATAGCCTGCAAACAACAAAGTTAGGCTTATTGAATCCTACATGAAACACGGATAAGAAGTCTTGAAACATCAAGATGTTTTATTTTTATGTATTTTAAGATATTTAAATCATGACGAATGGAGTGAATCATCCATTGGAATTACCTGACTCATGCATCAAGAGATCTCTTTAGTTAAACTGTCAGAAAACCGTTAATTTAGTTGTATTGTCAGAAAACCGTTAATTTACACAACCACTTCATGCATCGGGGTATTAAATGCTCAGTATTCACAAGGCATGTACAGAAGTATCTATTAACAACTTAGTATCTTAGTGTTTACATGTAAGATTTCGTGTTTCATTAAAAATCATTGAGTAAAACATTTTATGTGCACATGCAATCTATCTAATGCCACCATAACTTTTATCTGTACTAATTAAGGGGAAGCTGGGAGGTATCTAGTAGGGATGTTCATGATTCTCAGCTCATAACAATGGTCCCCTCTTATAGAGGAGGTTTTATGGAGTCTGACTATGATTTCTATTCTGCTTCAAATGATCGAAGCACATTTTGCTACAGATCTGTGGCTATAATCGTAAGTTTTTTTTTCACCAACAACAAAAGCTTATTTTCCCTGATATTTATCTTTTTCCCATTCAGACCAAAGAATAAATAATTATTATAAATTCCTATTTTGTTTTCAGTTCACCACCCTTTTGGTCCTTCGCCATTCTCTCCCTCTCATGATTGGTGAACCAGAAGAGTACTCTGTAACACTTTTCTCTGTAAGAAGAATTGCTTTAGCACGTTTTTCGAATTTATGTCTCATTTTACCGCTGTTCATAAATATTCACATGAAAGTATAAGTTGAATTTACGAGCTAATTTCTTATTCATTATTCCATATTCGTTCAGCTTCATGTTCTGAGAACTGTTGGAATACTAATACCAGTTGCAGTCATGGCGAGATTTATATTTATATTTCAGCGACGAAGGCATGTACAGGTAATTTCTTGTTGTTTCTATGTGGCTTTTAGCAATTTTTTTTTATTTTCGCATATTTATAACTTGTCATTAATTATCACTTTAGGAGGCACGAGATGTAACTATTTCAGGATCTGATGAAGAAAGCTTGAGCGTTCCCTCAAATTATAGACGTCAACGACCTAACCTTATTCTTGTTCGATAGTAATTTAGCTTGTTGAGGATCAACTGTGCACTTTACATAAATTAAAAAAGAAGAAAACAAGAAAGGAAAAAAAAAAAGGTGTTAGGGTGAGTTGATGTACACAAAATGATGCCACTCTCTCTTTATAAGAGAATGCAGAGGCGAAGTGGTTATGTAACTGTGAAATTCTGTAAATATTCCTTCTATATTCTAAATTAAAATTAAGCTGATATTTAGATAGGAGGAAAATTCTCTCCCTCTGTTAACTAAGTTATCTTCAATGAAAAGCTTGATGTACACAAAATGATGCCACTCTCTCTTTATAAGAGAATGCAGAGGCGAAGTGTTTATGTAACTGTGAAATTCTGTAAATGTTTCTTCTATATGCTTAATTAAAATTAGGCTGATTTTTAGATAGGAGGAAAATTTCTCTCCCTCTGTTAACTAAAGTTATCTTCAATGAAAAGCTTGATATTCAGAAATTTTGTTGACATTCTGCCTATTTATATTACGGTGCTTAATTTGTCAAACTGTCCAAGCCCATACAACGTGATGTAATATAAATAGGCACCCAAATACTTCCATTATTTCTTACACTAGTTGAGATGGTTGAATATCATGATTATTTAAATTGATAAAAATAGAGTAAAAATAAAAAAATAAAATAAAGTTTTTTGTGGGATTGATCATCAACTCAATAATCTCTCTCTCAAATAAATTATTGTTATTGTTTCCTTCAACTCAAACTGTGACCACATGATCTACTATTTGTGAGTTATAAACATATTAATTTAGTAAAACACCTCTATTTATTAGTATCTTGAAGTCTTCAAAAGATGGGTGATCATTCAATTCGTAAAAGAATTTACTTGTAATGTGTCCATTAAACTTTTAGTTATAGTTTGACTCATATTCACGTTAACTTTTAGTTATTGTTTTACTCATATTTATATTATCTAATATTCTAATTCAATTTTATAGTTCATTCTCTGTATCATAGAAGTAAATCTGATAATATGAAGAATTATTTTCTTCATATTATTTTCCTTTGTTGGTGGATGTTCTAGACGTGTTTGGGTTGCAACCAAATCTCCTATGAATAAAGTCCTAGTAGTCTCTAACAGTTTGAAGAAGTGTAAGATGTACAGAAAGGTGAAGGTACTTCATTCTGATTTTGATGGGATGTACAAAATGGACCTGTTTCTGTATTGGAGCCGAGCTCACGGCATTTCGAGACACTTCGTTGGAAAGGAAATCTTGGGACAATCAGATATGGTGGCAAATTTGGAGAACCATGCCCTGCTGGAGGAGGATCGGTGTTTGTGGTCGAGCAATGGTTTGCAGAAGAGGTTCTGGACTGAAACTTCGACATATTTGAGTCATCCTATTAAAGAGTTGTCAACTGCTATGATTGGAGGTAAAACTCTATTGGATGAGTCATCCTATTAAAGAGTTGTCAACTGCTATGATTGGAGGTAAAACTCTATTGGAAGATAGGTCTGATTGTGTCACTTTGGATGAGATTGTCAACTGCTATGATTGGAGGTAAAACTCTATTGGAAGATAGGTCTGATTGTGTCACTTTGGATGAGACTTCGATGAGGAAGCCAATTGACTCTCAGCAGGTGGAGAGTTTTGGACAGACCGTAGATGTATCGCAGCAGGTGAAGTGTGATGCTACTCCATATTGGGTGAAGATTACTCCAGATCATACTGCATTGTTTGGGATTCCAGCTGAGGTGACACAGTTAAGAGATCAATTTATTTTGGATGCAGATGATGAGTTGGGTTTTGATTCGAGTGCAGCTGATAGATGTAGTTTGGATATGGCCATTGGTTCACCTCAGGTGGAGGTGTTTGAGGCCATTGGAGGTGCTATCAGCCGCAGAGTTGATGATATTGGAGAAGTGTTGCGAACTCTTCTATTGGATTGAGGTCGTTCGCGGCCATTTGGGTGAACTACGTTCGGCTTGATTCCTTGGGCAAGAGGATACATAGGCAGTCTTTATGATGCAGCCGGTTTGGATTTTGATGGGAGTGAGATCGATTTGATGAGTTGATACCGATACTTGGAGAGTGTTCGCATTCTCATTTGGGTTCTCGACTTATTGTGGATTGAGTCTGTTGTCGTGAATTGTTTCACTTCGTACTGGACGCAACAAGTGAGATATTTGGTTTGATTAGTGTCGGCTCAGTTTTGGGAAAACTTCACCGAGGTGGAGAATTGTGAACTCGTGGGATTAGTGGGGCCACACCCACGTGAGTTGAGCGGAGGAAAGACGTGTGAACACGCATAGGTGTGTATGTGTAAATTTTGATCTCCCGAAAACAGGGGGTTTCGTTTGTATTAATAAGAAAGCTTATTACAAACTAATAATCAAATGTTTACAACAGAAGCGGAGGGAAGGCCCTCCTTGTTTAACGTGGGTTCTTCGGTGGCGATAGGACGCCTCGCTCGGTGCTCGCGCCGAGTCTGCTTCCCTTGGACGATCCGATCGAAGTTGCTAGAGAGCTTCAGTACGCAGTAGAAGCTCAAGTCGATNTTCTAGTTCACCGGCGATCGGGGCTCAGAACTAGGAAGTGGCGCTGCAATGCAAAGGTGATGCAGAGAGCTTGTCGTCGACTCCGTTGGGAGTCGAGAGCCAGTGGTTCAGTTAACTGATTGAATTAATCAATTAACTATGTGTGAACCCCTTTCCTGTAGCCGGGCGAGGTTCTTAAATAGAGGAGAGATGGCGTGGCCGCTCCTTGAATCATGGGATGTGACCATACACTGTTGAGAGACATCTTGTCGCTCCTCTGTACTACGAACCGTCACTCGATGGGTTGTGCTTCACGTCCTGTCGCATAGGAGTGGGAAGGTCCACCCTCGTATGTGAGACATCGACTGTCCATTACTCGAGTGGATTGGGCCAGCTCACTGTGCGCTGGCGGTTCCAGCTCTTGACTTGGACCGATTAGCTGAGTTGCATTTATGAACGCACAGGTTGATCTGGCACCTGTCCGATCACTCGTACTGTGCACGGCCATTCGACGGGCCTGGAGTACTGTGCCTTCTCTTTTCGGGTCGAGAGAGGTGGGAAAGCGGGTTCCCGGTACTCGAGTGGGCATGGACAGCTCGCCGAATGCCGGCGGATCCGGCTCCTGACTCGGACAGCCGAGGTGAGCTGCATTTATGAATGTTCAGGCCGACTCGACACCTGCCCAATCGTTCGTACTGTGAGCGGCCGCTTGACGGTCTTGGGGTACTGTGCCCTCTCCCTTGATTTGTGGGATTTGACCACTGATGTAACTGTTCCCATACTCCAAGTGGGCAGTTGACAGTGAGCTGGCGAGTCTGCAGCTTGGGTCTGCAGGCGAGCTTAGGACTGCAGGCAGACTTGGGTCTACAGGCGAGCTTGCAGGCGAGCTGAGTCTGCAGGCGAGTTTGGGACTGCAGGCAGACTTGGGTCTGCAGGCAAGTTGAGTCTGCAGGCGAGCTTGGGACCGCAGGCAGACTTGGGTCTTAGGCGAGCTCCTGAGCATGGATCGAAGAATAGGCCGTAACTTTCAAACCGTAAGTCGGAATTGGACGAATTATATATGAAAATCGTCTATCTCGACGAGATGGGACCATCCGAACCAAGCCAAAGGCTTTGGTTCGCTTCCTCCGTTTCGCCAAATTCCTTACGATTTGGGAGATATCTGTGTTTTCCCCTTTTTATCAGTGTTTTTCCCCTTTTTTGCTTTTTTCGGGTGAGGTTTTAGCAGTTTTGTTCTGAACTTCTTTGATAAGGATTTAAATGCAATTTTTATTGCCTACAAAACCCCCTCCAAAGTTTTCAGACCTGAATCAGGCCGCATGGGGTCTGGAACACTTTGGATATGAAGACCTGTAAAGTGATCCCTGCTCAGATGGAGTGAGGAGCCCTCCAACGAGCACGGTGAAGTTGATCTCTTCACTCGCAGCTGATGATCGCCTTCTAGGATTTTGAGCAAACCCTCAGCTATCAACGGACTTGATTCGTCTTTACCAACTGCCGTTTGAGTTGGACTAGCCATGCTCTTGCCCTTAGCATGGTAAGTTGTCGAGGAGTTTCTCTTAGGCTCAATGCTAAAATTTCTCCTCTATCCTTAGCCTTTCGAGGCGTTTGGATTAAGAAAGTAGGGAGCAGTTTAACCTCGTATACCAGTCGGAGGGTAGGAGCAGTTTAGACTTATGCACCAGTTGGAGTGAAGGAGCAGTTTAGCCTCGTGCACCGGTTGGAGGAAAGGAGCAGTTTATACTCTTGTACCAGTTGGAGTGAAGGAGCAGTTTAGTCTCGTGCACCGGTTGGAGGAAAGGAGCAGTTTATACTCTTGTACCAGTTGGAGTGAAAGAGCAGTTTAGCCTCGTGCACCGGTTGGAGGAAAGGAGCAGTTTATACTCTTGTACCAGTTGGAGTGAAGGAGCAGTTTAGCCTCGTGCACCGGTTGGAGAAAAGGAGCAGTTTATACTCTTGTACCAGTGGGAGTATAAGGGGACAGTTTAGACTCATACACCAGTCGGAGTAAAGGAGCAGTTTATACTCTTGTACCAGTTGGAGTGAAGGAGCAGTTTAGCCTCGTGCACCGGTTGGAGGAAAGGAGCAGTTTATACTCTTGTACCAGTTGGAGTGAAGGAGCAGTTTAGCCTCGTGCACCGGTTGGAGGAAAGGAGCAGTTTATACTCTTGTACCAGTTGGAGTGAAGGAGCAGTTTAGCCTCGTGCACCGGTTGGAGGAAAGGAGCAGTTTATACTCTTGCACCAGTGGGAGTATAAGGGGGCAGTTTAGACTCATACACCAGTCGGAGTAAAGGAACAGTTTATACTCGTATACTCGTTGGAGTCTAGGGGGAAGCTTATCTTCTCTTAGGGCAAAGATAAAGACGAACCCTAATTTGTCTTCTCTTGGGGCAAAGACGAACCTTGAAATAGCAGCACATCGCATAGTAGGCCACTATCAAACAACAACGCCTTTTATGGGAAAGACGGTGCTGGGAGAATCAAATCGTTCAGGGACGTATGAGTATGACGACTGATCGGACAACGTCATTTGCGGGAATGACGGTGTCGGCTATCAGAGGTAATCGTTAACATGATAGGAATTGCCGCGATCGGAGCGACTTTGAGGACCTACCATCCTTTGGAAGAGGATTGGTAAGTTGATTTTGTCAGAGGTGTAGTGTTAACATGACAGTGGGAGTTTATTGCGATTTGAGCAACTCTGTGGACTCACCATCCTATTGAAGAGGACTGGTAAGTTGATTAGTCAGAGGTGACCGTTAACATGACAGTGGGGGTCCCGCCATCCTATTGAAGAGGATTGGCGGGGGGTCCCGCCATCCTATTGAAGAGGATTGGCGGGGGATTGTGGCTTTGGTCCTAACTATCTGAAGATTTGATCAAGTGGGAGTTTGATGCAGCCCACCTGAACTGCTAGTATCGCCTGTTTTGAGCGGTTCGCCATAAATGGAAACCTGGCTCAAGAAGTGGGGCTCGCCTAAACTGTTAGGCTCGCCTGATTTGAGCAGTTCGCCATAACCGGGAACCTGGCTCAAGAGGCGGAGCTCGCCTAAACTGTTAGGCTCGCCTGTTTTGAGCGGTTCGTCATAACCGGGAACCTGGCTCAAGAAGTGGAAGTATAGGGAATAGTTTAACCTCTTATACCAGTTGGAGGATCAGAAGAAGCAGTTTATACTCGTGTACTTGTCGGAGTGTAAGGGGACTATCAGAGGTGATTGCTAACTTGATAGCTTTGTGGGCCCGCCATCTTATTGAAGAGGATTAACGGGGGAAATTTGGAGGAGACTATCAGAGGTAATAGTTAACTTGATAGTTTTGTGGGCCCGCCGTCCTATTGAAGAGGACTAACGGGGGAAATTTGGAGGAGACTATCAGTGGTAATAGTTAACTTGATAGTTTTGTGGGCTCGCCGTCCTATTGAAGAGGACTAACGGGGGGAAATCGTAGGATATGAGGAAATGGTCTCCACTACCAAGGCATCTTGGTCATCATTTCCTCGAAACTCATGCGGGTCTTCGTCACCCATATGCTTGAGCATGCTCTCAACTTGTTCCCCTTGGCGGAGTAAGTCTTTCCATGAGCGAGCTTCAACAGCGCCCATATTGGACAGAACGCTGATGAAGAGATTATTCCGGCACATCTCGATGAGTGTGGCCTCGGAAACTTGATCGCGGGAATACAGCGATCGGTTTCTGAATCTCTTGACAAAGTTGCTTACAGACTCTGTCTTCCTCTGCTTCACAGTTAGCAGGGTGGCCATAGATACTTCTGTGTCATCGTGGAAGAATCTGGCTACGAAGAGCCTTTCCATGTCCTTCCAGCAGGTGATGGACCCGGGCTCCAATCTGCGAAACCATTCGAAAGCGACCCCCTTGAGGGTACCAACGAACAATCGAGTCATAATGGGATCGTTTCCCACTATGTGTCCAGTTTGCGCCTGGAAGTAGTAGATGTGGTGGGTAGGAGAACCCTTGCCATTGAACTGCAGGAGGTCCAGCGGCTCGAACTTTGCCGGGTAGGAGACCGCATCCCATTCAATTGGATACGGTCTGACAACCCCCAGCTTGTTCGCATGCTTCTGGAGCTTCAAGGCGTCGAGTTGACTTTGGAGATCGTCAAACCTCTTGTCTCTTGGGTTATGGCCCGAAGATGACGCTCCTCTAGATGACTCGGATGAGGAGTGAGAAGGAGTAGGCACCCGCTCTTTGTGCTTCAAGGATTTATGCGAAGCCCGCGAAGTCCTCTCTCTCTTCCTCTTCTTCTCGCTCAGGAGCTGCTCCAACATCTCCTTTAGGGAGTCGATGGTTGCTTGTTGCTCGTCGAGCCTCCTAGACATCTCCTCAGGGATGTCAGTCATGTGCACACTCACGTGCATGCCTCGAATTGAGCTTGAAGTCTACGACGTTGCCGTTGCCGAGCAATCGCCGCCGTCTTGGTCAGAGACGGACGTCAGATCCGTGCAGGCAAACAGAGTGGCCACCCCCATTTGGGCGTGAGCGTGTTGGCGAGGTTCAGGCTGGCGAGGTTCGCCCGTCAGGCGAGATTGGCACAGTGTGCCTGCGCCTGTCTGGCGAGCTGTTGCTTCGCCTTTCTGGCGATCTTGGGCCGTCAGGCGAGCTTGGTGAAGTTCGCTTGTTTGACGAAGCCCTCTTAAACTGCAGAGTTCGCCAGGTGCCCTTGGTTCGCCAAAATTGAGCACCTTGCTCACAGAGTGGGGCTCGCTTAAACTGCTAGGCTCGCCCGATTTGAGCGGTTCGCCAAAAATAGAAACCTGGCTCAAGTGGTTGGGCTCGCCTAAACTGCTAGGCTTGCCCGATTTGAGCGGTTTGCCAAAATCGGGAACCTGGCTCAAAGAGATGGGCTCGCCTAAACTGCTAGGCTCCCCCGATTTGAGCGGTTCGCCAAAAATGGGAACCTGGCTCAAGAGGTTGATTCGCCTCAAGCCTGAATAAGGTTCACCCGTACTGGGAACCTGGCTCAAGAGGTTGATTCCTCTCAAGCCTGAATAATAATTCAGGCTGTCGTGGGGGATGAGGGATTGTGCCTCGAGACGAGCGAGAGCTTTTCGTCGCCGTTGTTTGGATCTTTTTGAACGAGGAGCGTTCATGTCGACGGGTCGACACGAATTGTTGATTCCTTTTGCACAGGGGTCTGCGAGGATCGTTCATCGACCCATTCAACAGCCCCTAGACCTGCATTCTCGAGTCTCGGCTCGGCCTCAACTGATTTAGGGGGAAAAGAACCCCCTGTCTCAGCTTGGGTAGATCCTTCAGGCTTGGTTGCCTCAGCCTCTTGGGGCTGGGCCACCCGCACGACTCTGCAGTTATCGCGAGATGTATTGCCGCCAGAAGAGGACGATCGTAAGTACCCCTCGAATTTGATCACAAGGGACTCAACAGTAGTCCCCGCAGTAGCTTCGTCAGACTGCGCCACCACCAATTCATCTGAATGAACGGATTCTCCCACTGTGGTCGTCATCTTCTGTATGTGTAAATTTTGATCTCCCGAAAACATGAGGTTTCGTTTGTATTAATAAGAAAGCTTATTACAAACTAATAATCAAATGTTTACAACAGAAGCGGAGGGAAGGCCCTCCTTGTTTAACGTGGGTTCTTCGGTGGCGATAGGATGCCTCGCTCGGTGCTCGCGCCGAGTCTGCTTCCCTTGGACGATCCGATCGAAGTTGCTAGAGAGCTTCAGTGGGTCTTCTAGTTTACCGGCGATCGGGGCTCAGAACTAGGAAGTGGCGCTGCAATGCAAAAGTGATGCAGAGAGTTTGTCGTCGACTCCGTTGGGAGTCGAGAGCCAGTGGTTCAGTTAACTGATTGAATTAATCAATTAACTATGTGTGAACCTCTTTCCTGTAGCCGGGCGAGGTTCTTAAATAGAGGAGAGATGGCGTGGTCGCTCCTTGAATCATGAGATGTGACCATACACTGTTGAGAGACATCTTGTCGCTCCTCTGTACTACGAACCATCACTCGATATGTTGTGCTTCACGTCCTGTCGCCTAGGAGTGGGAAGGTCCACCCTCGTATGTGAGACAGCGGCTGTCCATTACTCGAGTGGATTGGGCCAGCTCACTGTGCGCTGGCGGTTCCAGCTCTTGACTTGGACCGATTAGCTGAGTTGCATTTATGAACGCACATGTTGATCTGGCACCTGCCCGATCACTCGTACTGTGCGCGGCCATTCGGCGGGCCTGGAGTACTGTGCCTTCTCTTTTCGGGTCGAGAGAGGTGGGAAAGCGGGTTCCCGGTACTCGAGTGGGCATGGACAGCTCGCCGAATGACGGCGGATCCGGCTCCTGATTCGGACAGCCGAGGTGAGCTGCATTTATGAATGTTCAGGTCGACTCGACACCTGCCCAATCATTCGTACTGTGAGCGGCCGCTTGACGGTCTTGGGGTACTGTGCCCTCTCCCTTGATTTGTGGGATTTGACCACTGATGTAACTGTTCCCATACTCCAAGTGGGCAGTTGACAGTGAGCTGGCGAGTCTGCAGCTTGGGTCTGCAGGCGAGCTTAGGACTGCAGGCAGACTTGGGTCTACAGGCGAGCTTGCAGGCGAGCTGAGTCTGCAGGCGAGTTTGGGACTGCAGGCAGACTTGGGGTCTGCAGGCGGATTTGAGACTGCAGGCGAATTTCGAGCTGCAGGCGAGCAGGCAAACTTGGGGTCTGCAGGCGGATTTGAGACTGCAGGCGAATTTCGAGCTGCAGGCGAGCAGGCAAACTTCGAGATGGGGCCATCCGAACCAAGCCAAAGGCTTTGGTTCGCTTCCTCCGTTTCGCCAAATTCCTTACGGTTTGGGAGATATATGTGTTTTCCCCTTTTTATCAGTGTTTTTCCCCTTTTTTGCCTTTTTCGGGTGAGGTTTTAGCAGTTTTGTTCTGAACTTCTTTGATAAGGATTTAAAGGTAATTTTTATTGCCTACAAGGTGTTAGACCCTAGAGGGGGTGATTAGGATCTTATGCTAGTCTAATCCGATTTTATGCCAATTAAAACTAATAACAAGTTATCCTAGCAAGTATGAAATACAACAAGATATATGAGCTAGGATAAGTAATATGAACAAAGAGATATATCCTAGCAAAGAGGATATGATGAAATATATGCAAGGATATATAAACTGATGCAATGGTAAAATAAACATAAACTAGATAGTGAGTTAAATAAACAATGAGCAATACACAATGGCGATATAAGATATGAACATGAAAATAAGTGTGTCAATGCAATCACAAACAAATGATATGATCACGGAGTTTGGTCCCCACGACCTACGTCTCTGTTCCTCACCTCGAGGAGATCTCCACTATCACAACCGGGTTTTCTACGCTCACCCGAATAACGTTTACACCACACAATATCGGTTTTCAACGCTCACCGATCAACGTCCACACCTCACACTCGATTTTCTAGTTCACCGAAAACTTCTCAATTCACACTCTCACAATGTCGGTTTTCAACGCTCACCGATCAACGTCTACACCTCACACTCGGTTTTCTAGCTCACCGAAAACTTTACAACACTAACAATGTAACAACAAATGATTTGTTCTCTAATACAAGACGAGAACTCAATTAAGCACAACTCAATGTTATAATCTCTCACAACCCTAATATACTATGTATGTAAATACTAAAAGCTCAATGTGGGTGTGTGTAACAAAGAGATTAATCAAATCTTAAACTCAATATAAAACTAGCTTTAATAAAATGGTAAACTAACAAATAGATATAAAGCTAGAAATAGAGTTTAGAAAACTTCTCAATGGATCAAGAGATTGAGGGAGGATGGTTGGATGCTAAAGCACCAATAGGATCTCCTCAAGCTCTTGTGAAATTGATTTCACAAACTCAAAACTCTCAATTGCTTAAAAGCTTCTTAAACACATTTTTAAACAAACACTAAACAAGTTTAAACCCTTGTTAAACTTTTTAAAACATCTCTTGGATTGCCATGAGAACTGAGATCAATGGAGTGTTTATAGCCTCCCAAAACCTCAGCCAAAAGCCCAACAGAAATGATAAAAAAACCAACAGAATCGAAAATTAGATTCTGTACAAAATGACCGTTAGAGTGAACGGCGGTCGACGGGGGGGGGGGGGGGGAGCCATTTTCGAGGCTCAGAAAATTCCAGAAACTTTGACGGTCGACCGTGGCGGTCGACCATGGGAATTTTCGAGCTGACGGTCGACGTGACGATCAACCGCGAAAGTTGCTGATGGCTCCGTAGGGAAAATCAAAGGCGCGGTCGACCGTGGCGGTCGACCGTAAACTGACATATGAGAAAACAAGTTTGAAAGTTAATTGGCGCGGTCGACCGTGGCGGTCGACCGTAAACTGACATATGAGAAAACAAGTTTGAAAGTTAATTTTCTGATTTTAAAACCATGTTTAAAAATATCAAATAAATTCTAAAAAATATAAAACTTTGAAAAATGATTGTAGACATGATAATAAACATGCTACAAAGACTGGTTTTCAAAAAGGACTTCCCAAATAAAAAATATCATCATTTTGCAAAATAGTCCAAAACATGAAAATATATACATATGAGTTTTGACATTTTAGCTTAACCATGTTTTGAAACAATACAAAATAATTTTATAGACTTAAAGAAAGATGTAAACTATTGTTATGAAGTCTATAAATAATGAATATATTATTTTTACAAATACACATATAATGCACTAAAACATGATTTCATTGAACTAAATAAAATTGATAATGATGAAATCATATATATGCATGTAAGTATGAAACAAAAATATGTTTTCTAATTATATTCAATTGTTTCATATTAAAACTTAAAAACTATCAAACTAAAACATATATGTGTATATATATATATATAACTATATATATACAAAACCAAAACGTGTATGTGTGTATATGATTGAGCTTAAAGTACTAACACACATAATATAAACCTAAAACTAAATTTATCCAAGCTTGTGATATTCAACGAAGCTCTATCTTGGTACACTCGCGGATGAAGCTTGAACTTGAATCTTTAACTTGAATTGCAAGGCTTCAACCACTATTCCACCAACCTTCATTTGATATAATCGTTATGGCGCAAGCCATCCATCCTCCAACACGTTGTTTGCCTAGAATAAATACAAAAACACAAATACTAGACAAACAACATTTCCATCCTCCAACACGTTGTTTGCCTAGAATAAATACAAAAACACAAATACTAGACAAACAACATTAGAAGTAAATTGTCTAGAATAAATACAAAAACACAAATACTAGACAAACAACATTAGAAGTAAATTGTTTGTTAAACATCATTAAAACAAGAAGCCCAACAATGAGAGCCAGAGACAAATGTGAACGCGCAAATGTGAACGCGCGTGGGGACCACATGCAAGTGTGAACTAGGTTTATAAAGAGATGTGGTTTTCTCTAGGGTTTTTTGTGTGCGAGGTGAGGGGAAATCAAAAGGCAGCGTGCAGAGCTGTGCAAAGGCAGAGGTGTGCGGCTTTGGAGAAAATCGCAGGAGCAAAAAGGGTGTGTGTGCAGAACTTTAGGCTTCGTGCAAATAAGCTTTTGTGCTGTTGAGAGAGATAATTGTGTGAGAGGTTTGAGAGATTGTGTGAGGGTTTAATTTGTGAGGACTGTAAACCCTAATGTATTCTCTCCTCTCTAATAGTAGATATTCCCCCTCCTTGCCCCGTGGACGTAGGCAGTTTGCCGAACCACATAAAATCGTTTGTTTTGTGTTTGTGGTCATTATAATAGTTTTTAGGATCCATCGACAAGTCAGTCTTAGAACTGATGAGAGGAAGAGCCGATATCTCACTTTGTTGAGATATTCGCTTCAGTCGACAAGTCAGTCTTAGAACTGATGAGAGGAAGAGCCGATATCTCACTTTGTTGAGATATTCGCTTCAGATTCTTGTTTCGATATCTCACTTTGTTGAGATATTCGCTTCAGATTCTTGTTTCCTTGGTGAGACGGGAATTCTTATTGAGATCTTTTTCTCTTATTGTGCATCAGAAACTCTGCCAAAATTTCTGCCGTGCACAACAGTATACGCAAACAAAAATCATAATTGTCTACTATAAATGGTAAACTATATATGGTTTAATAAATGAACTTTTCAAATTGCAATGTAAACTTAATATGCGTACCCCTTGTGATAGAGTAGTAATTTGAGATTTTGCAGGGTTCTCAGTGACACTGAACTGCGTGTCCATGAAGTCGGACGCTGAGGATGGATGCCGCTGAAAAAGCTTCTCAAATTTAAAAAAAAAACAAAAAAGAAGAAGAAGAGAAGGGGTAAATTTCACACAAAAACCACTAATGTTGGACTGTTTTGCATAAGATTATAACATACTCGTTATTAGGAATTTTGTTTTTTAATAAGAATTTTTTTACTGAACTACAATATAGTGATAGGAGTTACGATGCAAACATGGACAAGTCTTAAAATGGAATAATTGTTAAAATGGGGATAATTTTGAAAATGAGATAATTTTTTGAAGTGATATATCTGATAAAATGGTATGGGATAATTTTTTATAATTAAGAAATATTAGTATTACAAATTAATAATTTGTTTACAGTTTACTATAATATGTTAACTGATCTTGAATAACTATTGGTTAGAGTATGAATATTGACATACTATCATTTATTATAATATATATTTGCAACTTTTTGATTTGTTTTGCATTATCTTTGTAGAAGAAGTCTAAAAATATTTAAAGTTTTGATATTTCCTTTTTCGTTGCTCCACATCTTTTTCCCTCATCCCTAAATATAGCCAACTTTCCCTCTATTTCCAAGTGTATGAAAGAGGAAAAGTTTAGACCTTTTATGGCTTAATGTCAACTTTCCTTCATCTGCGGAACTTTTGTATCTACCATATTGTCAACTTTCCCTCTCCTAAGTGATTTTATCCGTATCTTTTTTTTTTTAGAAAAAAATTGGAGAGGGAAATTATTTTCCAGTAATCTCCTTTTTTAATTATATTCTAATAATACAAAACAAGTTTAATTTTGGAAATTAATTATGTCAACACTGAAATTATCTTTCTCAGCAGTTATAATTATTTATTGCAATTCCCTGCATATTATCATATAACTATTTTGTTCAAAATGTAGCAATCACTCTAAAAAATTTAAAACACTACAAATCAAAATTCAAATTTAGTGATCTTTTCTATAAAAAAAAAGCGAATTATACTTATTTAATTAACAAATCTCATCAATTAAACTCATATAACAAACATAAAGTCAGGGGGGGAACCTGTTCAAGGGGATAATAAGGATCATGAACAAAATCAGGCAACAAAACAGCAACAAACACAACAGCCTCAACTCTCTCAGGTACCGTTTGACAAAGGGTTAAGTGAGGGGTTAAGGAGACTTAACCCATTCTTAACCCGCCAAACATAAAAAATCTATACAAGGGTTAAAGTGGGTTAACCTTTCATAATTTGTCAAACATAAAAAATATAGAAGGGTTAAGCTAACCCCTCTAGAGGGATTAAAATGAGTTAACCCCTCAAAATGAGGGGTTTACTAATACTTCTATTTAGAATGATTAAGAGTTTAACCCTTCTAATTATAAAGAAAATAGTTAAAATCATTGTTATTCCCAAACACTAAAACTGATCACAAAGGCTAAAATAAAACTTATTTAACGGGTTAATAATTTAGTCCTTCAGATTATCGAATAGGCTAAGTATATTAATCCTTCTCTGTAACCAAACCTACACTCAGCCCACCAAAGCTATGACCAACCAAGACCACCTTCTCACCGGCTGGAACCTTTTCGACAATATTGATCAACGGCCGAGAATACTCGGTAAACGTCGATATCTAGCCAATCCGACGGTCGTCAATCCCCGAAGCCGCAAGGTCCGGGACCGTTATTTGTTGGCCGGCGGCTTGGAGCATTGTGGCTAGTTTGTACCACGACCATGCTCCATGACATGCTCCGTGGACTAGGACTATGTGGTGTTTCATTGAATGTTTGTTTTGATTTGAGGAGTGAGAGCAGAATAAAGAGTGCAAATATAGTGTTACATAGTCTCCATGATATCCTATATACCTGTATATTAGTTAGTATATTCTCTCTTTATTTTCTATATGGTATTTAGCTTTTCTATATTAAATCTCTTATCATATTAACAAAAGTTGCGTCATATTTAAGGATATGAAAGAAAGACAAAAAATAAAATCTTAATTAGAACAGTGTTTTTAATGTAGAGCAATAAACATTTAGCATCTTGTTCTTAGCTCTTGTACCCTAGCTCAGAACACATAATGATGGATGTAGTACTGGACTGAAACCCCTTTTCTACAGGGGACCATGGTCCATAAATTGTAGTAAGTGTCCAGCGACATATGAATCAATATTGATAAGTGTACATAGAAATCTTGAGAAGAGAGATAAGAATACAAACATACTTTGATGCTTCATTCTCTTAGCTATCTAAGGAGCAGAGTTTCCTGTTCTCGCTTGGATACATATAGAGAGCAATTTATTTTTAGGGTAGATTTCAAAAAACTAACAAGAACATTCCAGTAAATTTCTCACAAAGTTATCATAATTTTTTTTTTACTAACTATCATTATCTTCTTTTGTTAGATTAATACGTCTAACCGGTAATTAGGATAAGTTCTTAGACAAGTATACATATCCTCTATATTACACTTCATCCGCTCCTTTAGCTAAGTTAACGTTTTATCCAAGTCATTACGATTAGCACCAATTTTTTAATAAGTGATGATAATTTTCTACTGATCTTGAGAGTTCATGACAGTGTTTCTAATAAAACTTGTTCATAGTATTTCTAAATTAAATGCTAATTTAGAATTTTCTGCGTGCAACATTTACTACATTTACAATTTCAATGTACCAAACAACCTCTTAAACTAATGCTATAGGGATTAACTGATGCACTCATCAGTACATTCACCAATACAATACAAGCTCATCAACCGCAAATAATGGCATCTTTGAAGATTGCTGGAAAATTCTAAAAGCTTCTTTAGAAAACCATCACACAATCCATAAAAAAAACGCCGATAAACAACAAGCTTAGGGTACAATTGGTGAAATGCATAAAGAAACACAACCAACCCAGAGCGTAGAGAAGAGGCTGCTCCTGTCACCTAGTTCATTCACGCTCCTGTACAATGTTAACTCTTGTAAGGCTCACTTTCGAACGAAGGCAACGAGGAACACATGAGACCCTCCGTCACCATCGTGAGATGTCTCGAAATGATCAAGGTATTGGAAGACAGCAGGTTCTCCGCCTTCTTCTTGGTGTAGTCCATCAGCCCTTATCCTTCTTCTGTTTAGGGTCTCCACCTCTTGCAGTAACTCATCCTTCATGTTGTTGCATGATGCAATGACCTAGTAATAGAAATGAATAAGATACCATTACAGCCTACAGCGAGAGAAGAAACTATATTTTGTGTAACTAGATTTACAAGGTTGCATACCAGTGTTCCGCCGGAAGCAACCAAGTTTGATACAGACTCCCAATATGAAATTCTGAAATCATTACCAGAAACAAATTATTAGTTGAAATGGTGTAATGTTGCACCAGATTAGGCTCACAAACAAAATTTTCACTTGAGATCGACAACATGAGCCATTAAAATGCATGAGAGCTACACAAAATGAGTTGTGTTTTCTATCCTGATGATAGTTGATGCACTCACTCTAAATGTTAAGATAGATAAACAAATGAATATGACAGCCCGATACAATAAAACTGTGAGTACCGTAACATTGTATATTGTATTTACCTTTTAGCTGGACCATCTGGATGCATCCCAATGGAATCTAGAGTGCCCTTGTCCATGACAAGGTGGTATTTTTTATCCAGTTTACTCTCTAGAATATCATCAACCTATAAAAAGTCCCATGAGCCCAAGTTATGAAACCCAGATTCATAATTATAAATATTAATACTACATAATTGTACCATATTTAACTACAAAAGAGGAAATAAAAGAGTTGATAATGCAGTAACAAGTGATTTGCTATGGCCCAATGTTTAATCCGTTGAGAGGAAGTTTTTCACTATATCAGGAAGAAGGTGGAAGTTTACCACCTTTTTTGTTCATAGTGGATTATAATTATGCGACTAAAATTACGATGATATAAAAGGAACCTTTAGCTAATGAGCTACTAGATGTTTAACCATTGAACTTGCGCATAAATAGATGTTTAAGCTTTGAAGCCAACAGGGAAAATTATTTATCAACGAGCAGCAAATATGAGCAATTTCCGGGGTTAGTAGCTTGCCAACAAGAGCATGCTACTTCAAATTCAATTGAGTAGTTCATGCCGAAGAGGTTATTGATATATGATTTCTGTGATTAAGGTAAGCTGTAAGATACTAAGTGTGACAGAAGGTCCAAAAAGATGATTTTTGACAACTATAAATACTGTAATTGAACTTCTACAACAGCAAACATCTGTTGCTAGATGTAACCAGCCAGTATAGCAACAAGGATATTGCATGTGACCACGTGATATTGCAAACTAGATGTAACAACTCAACAATAATGCAGTCACCATTAGATGATATGGATGGTTTCTTACAACAAACAAATGACATACCAAAAATTTAATGTAGGAAAAACCATCACGAGCAGCAAGGTCCTGTGCAAGTTTAATTGCTGCTCTGCTATAATCAATTCCAGTCAGATCAGAAAACCTGGAGGTTGATTTGTCAGCAATTCTTCTTGTAATAGATAAATACAAACTAACTATGCTGGTTGTTGAAACTACAATATTAGAAGCCAACCTGCTCCTATTAGAAATTTGGACAAGGCCCTACAATTAACAGCAGTTACTAACTTAACTGTCACAATCTTAAAAAACATCAAGCAACAATGTACACACACCATAAGGATAAATAACTAGCATTAAATTTATATATTTTTGAGCCAGGTGGTTTTAGGTGTAAATTTTACCTAACTGCACAGGTTTATAAAAAAATCTGTTGAAATTATAATTGCAGAAATATGCTAAGATAAACAAGCATATAAGACCAACAACGCTTTATGGATCAGAATGACAGAAATAAAAAACATGTGCAAAAAATGAGTGTAGAAAAAATGTGAATGTTACAATGTTCTAGTAGATATACATTAAAAGACTGTATAAGAAACAAATGCATTCGTAGGAGGTTAGAAGTTCCTCCTATCGAGGATAAAATGAGAGAGAATTGATTGAATGTTTTGGACATGTAGAATGGAAGTCACTAAATGCACTAGTTAGGAGAAAATTGATAAAATTGTAGTTAACGAGGCAAAAAGGACTAAAGGTAGACTTAGAGAACATGGTCAAAAATTATTTAAGAAGGATATGATAATACCTAATGGAGGGATGACCCATAATAGAAATGAACGAAAGAAAATAATTTTTGTAGCCGAACAGAGAAAGGATAAATGGTCTGTAGTAGTTGTTGTTGATGCTGTTTTGTCAACCCAAAATAGTATAGCCCAATAGATCAACCAACATTTTCAATATACATCTAAGAAGATCGTTGATCACCAGTAGACTGTAGGCCTAACTGAACCAAAAATATTGGTTATAGATTGCAGAACGTATCAGGTAACACAGTGTTCCCACTTGAAAATACTCGTGTACATTTGTTCATACTTCGTCTCAAAAATAAGATGCATATGGTTTGCCTACTCTATCTCCTGGTCTGATAGAATGAATTGTACTGTGTCGCTGAAGAGAGTAAGATACAAGCTCTTTATCCCAAATCTATAAGCCATTGGAAAAACATATGCAAGTAAATTAATCTTCTCATCAATCTGCTATGAGAGTCCTCAAAGTAAATTCAAACAACCCTACATCACATGTCCTGCAGCATACTGTAATCCAATATTATCAAACAGAACTCTTCATGAGCCAAGATGGAATAGATCAGCATTGTTTTGAATATAAAGGATTCTCAACTTATATACACTTCAAAATGGGAAGAGCTAAAGAAATTTGTAAAAGGTTACTAATTAAATTTTGAAAATCAAGTTGACATATGCTCCAGAATAATACCCCTGCTTTGCAAGTTCCTGCAGAAGCAGACCGTTCCCAGTTCCAATGTCAAGTACACTCAAATTAGACAAGCCATTGTCAGAATCAGTTAATTCAGATTTACTACTGGTGCTGTTATCAGCATTCTGTCCCTGATATATGTTCATGCACAAACCTTTCGTCCAAGCCAGAGTAGCATCCATAACTTTGCTACCAAACCTGAAAAATATGGAACCGAATAACCAGTTTCTTTGTTAAGAAATACTCCACACAAAAAAATATGCAAATGTAAATTTAACCATAGATAAGAAAATTTTCCTGAAAATGTAAGGGAGAAATAGATCATAGGGTCACCATAATAATAAATATTACCAGGAATGATAGACCGTAAGGTCACCGACAAATGCATCATTTGTTTGTTTAGCTCAGAGCGCTTTCAGGATAAATGTTAATTATTTGACAAATACTCACCAAACTTCACTAGCACTTCCATGTTCATGAATATTTGTAAGGCATTCAGCATAAGTTGCATCCCAGTAGCTTTGTAATCCCAACATAGATGCTTCAACCTCATTTGCATCTGGCACATCCTTGTCAGAACTGCCTCACCAGTAAAATCACAAAGCTAAAAAATTAACAAAGTGGTATTTGAAAATATATCTTGATATTCATCATGGAACAAAGTGCCAACATGAGAGGAAATTGTTAATTGTGTGAAAAATAACATAGACCAAGATGGTTTGCAACTTGTAATGCATGCTTCTTTTGCTTTTATAAGTAGCAAGGACACAAAAAATGCATAAGAGCATGTAGCTATCTCAAAAAATTTGTAAGGAATAACCACAGTGATCAGGAATATTTCGAGTTAATCAGGCAAATGTTTTTTTGTTTTTTTCTTTTCCATTTTTTTCTTCTTCTTCTTTCTTTCTTTCTTTTTTTCTTTTTTTTTTTTTGGTGGGGGGGGGGGGGGGGGTTAGTAAAATGTTGTACAAAATACTGTTAGAATGTGCTGTGGAAATATATAACTATAGAAAAGATGATTTCCATGTGTAAGATTTGATAAAAATCACATGGAAAAGCATATGGAAAGTTGGAAACCATTCAAACAAAGGGTTAGCTCGAAAATTAAGCTGTTTGCACCCAATACCATTATAATAATTTAACTTACCTTGAAATTTGTTTTATATCTTATATGATAAATACACATTGACTTGAAACTTCTAATAACCTAAAAATGTACCTTAATGAAAAGGGGTGACATTACATTGGGGTTTCGACACTGATTTAAAAGTTTCTTTAAAAATAGCATTGGTATCATTTGGACTGAAAACATAACAGTTATTGAGCCAAAAGTATAATTCAATTACTGTCATGGACCTTTACTTAATCAAGAATAAGGAGTTTACCCAAGAGTGGGGCCAATGTTTAGATGCAGAGCCTAGCCTATATAGAAGTTAAAATTAGTGGGATCTGAGGGTGGAGCAGTTGAATTTTTTAAGCTTGACCAGTTCATTAGCTCTTCCCCCTGCTTCATTTTTTTTTCCCTCAAAATCTTCAAACTTGTAATGACTGCACTGAATACCGACTAAACCCGTGCGAATAATCATCAGCCAGGCATAACAAATTCAATCAACCAGGATGATGACAAGCTTCTCGGTAAGAAATTCAGTTTTATAGCAGAAGGCAAATGCTTAAAGTGAAAAAAACTGTAAACATCATACCAAATTTATGGAACCAAAAAGTTAAAAGAGCACGTGTGTGTGTGTGAACCCCCCTATTAACTTGGTGATATTTAACCACTTAGATTCTCAAAATTAATGTTATAAACCAGCTTCTAGAGTTTTTTTTAAACCGATTCAGATAAAAAAAACTTTCGGCTCAAATTTTTATAAGTCAAACATGTCTGTTTTGAGTTAACTGATTTTCTCTAGTGATCGAATCGGGTTGTATCGTCAATAGATCCTTCTGAAGAATTTTTCCTATAAAAGAGTAGCTCAGCTACATTCCTGTACGATGAATACAGCAAAAGATCATCCGTCCATAATAAGTTCATAAACCAGTCCATAATGCATCTCAATCTTTCATCAATTTAATAGAAATATATAATATCAATATTATATGCCCACAACAGGACCAACAAATCCTTTATGCCAAACTTTTGGGGTTTTCATTTTGTTAAAGAGTATAAAATTTTAACCTTCCATCCTCTCCAATTCAAATCCCGTCAGCCACAATTTTAAAGCAGTTAAAAGAATAACTGCATTAGTTCAGGTTTCAACTCATAAGAAGGACCATTAACTTGCAGGGGCATGTTAAAAGTATAAAATTACAACCCTTAACTCTCGCAACAACACTTCGGGGTCTCCTCATTGCCCTCCTTTCCTAGAATAACTGTTTGCATCATTCTTTTTTGTTTTAAACAACCTCAATTCTCAATCAATATGCGTTGGATAATGCAAGTCTTCATCTTCACGAAAAAGATTACACCTTTTCATCTCCAATCATTATCACAACACACCCGATCCAACAAATATTCACCAAAACTAAAGAAAGAAAATTAGAAGACTAAAAAAATAACTCATCACCTGTAATCTGAACTTGGCGGGAAATTGCCTCCGGAGAGGATCTCAGAGGCCTCCACGTGTCTCTGCTCGTCCTCGACGTTGCTCCCGTAGTCGCTCTTCACCGACCACGAGTCCGCCGCCACCGACCGGTCGTCGTCCGACACGAGATCCGCCGCCATTACCGTCGACATCGGATCCGAAACCCTAACCCTAACAAACAGAGAGAGAGAGAGAGAGAGAGAGAGAGAGAGAGAGGATTGGTCTCCGGGGTTGCAGGAACGATTCTCTCTTTGGAGAGGGTCCGGTTCTTTTTTATTTCGATCGGCGGAGACGCTTCCTCGGTTTTGTCAAAGCTATCAGATTGGGGCCTGGGTTTGGGATGTAATTACGATAGTGGCAGGTT
>NC_033794.1:114999337-115006268 GCF_001876935.1 Asparagus officinalis | reverse complement strand
TCAATTCGACAGGATTCATGGGTGTCCAGCTCAGGTGGGACCCACTAACTCAGTTCGAGCTGGATGAAGCCTACTAAAGGCCCAATAGATGTTTTAGGAACATCGCAATCGAGGCCCACTTTCTCCGTCACGAAAAGGAAATGCTAGACAGGATAAGGAAATGCTAGAAGACATGATGGCTAAAAAGCTAAAATACCAAATTGGTCTAAATGGTGTCATCTCTTTATCATTTTTCGGTTAAAAATTTAACCTAAAAAAGTAACAAATTGGTGATAAATAAACCTTTTCAGTCACCAGGAGCATTTTTAAAGTAAGAAAATTAAGAGATATTTATATATACCCTTCAAATTTCTAATATTTTCTGATCTAACCAATCAAGTTTTTAAATTTGTAAAAAGAACTCTCTCCCTCCATTCCCACCATCTTTTCTCTCATCCTTCTTGTCATCTCCTTCATTCTTTTCTTTTCCCAATTGTTATCATTCTCTCTCCTTTCTTTCACATATACTCACTGTTAAGGAAATTAATTTTTTAATGATTGGAAGATGAAAGAGGAGTCGGAAGCAAGGAGGAAGGGAGAGTGCAATAAAAGAAGAGAAGAATGAGGTTAAGATTGTGATAGAATGTTTTAATTTTAGGTGTCGGGAGTGAGTGAAGCAAGTAGGAAGAGAGAGAGAGAAAGAAAGAGGAGAAGAAGGAAAAGGGAGTGGGAGAGAGGAGGAGATATTAGGGATTTGGAGTAAAAGAGATTGGAGGAGATGAAGGAGATTAGAAAGTAAGTGTAATAATCCATGAAATAAGGTAGGAGAGGGAGTGAGGGAGGAGGGAAGGTTAGAGTATAGAAAGAATCAGGGAATGGAGAACAGAGTGGGAAGAAGATATGTTGGAAAAAAAGGGGGGGGGGGGGGGGGGGTGTTACATAATTTCTTGAAATTTAGGGATAGAGGTGGTGTTAATTTAGGGAAGGTATTAGTTAGAGCGTTTGGTTTAGGGTCAAATGTCGGCCGGTGTCATTTTTAGGCCAAAGGTGGGCAGAAAGATGTGAAGTGATGTTACTGGAGTTGTAGGCCAATGTGGTGGTATTTACCTGGTGCTTAGAAAATAGTTGGAAAGGATTGGCTCAACGACCCACCATGTTGCAGGTCTTGCTGGTAGGCACTGTGTGCTCATGTATGGTAAGTTAGGCGACCCCAAAGTCGGATGAGATCGAAAGTAAAATAATGGAGAAAGGAAGGAGAATTGGGGAGACAATTAACGGTCAGTTGGGGATAGCGTAAAGGTTGGCCCCAGTAAGGTTCGACCCCTACCAACCATGTATAGGAATTTTGAGCGGAATGAAGGGAAGGAGAATGGCTTGTAGACTCCATCATCTCGTATGTGATTCTTTAGCTTTGAAGTCTCTGAAATTCATCCTTATGAAATGAAGATAATGAACGCAAATGTCTATATAATAGTTGGAAAAGTTCTAATTAGGGGATTTATATTAATTAACCTAAGAAAGGGATATAGGTGATATAGGTAGAAAAGAAAGAAATCTTGAACTCTCAAGTTTCAAAATCAGGTTTAGTGTTACGAAAGTAAGGAATCTGTAAATAGAAATGTTGTACATGTCAGTCTGGTCAGCGGTAAATGTGGAATCTAGCTGCAAGTTTGTCAGAATTTAGGTAGTGAATCAACTGTAGCGAGATTTTTATTGGTGAGCGATTGGCGATTCAAATAGTTAGCGATATCGGAGTTTGAAATGCCAACGAAGAAGGACATATGGCCATGGTAGGCCGTCCGAACGTACCCTCATTCTAATGGTGTCCAAGGACACTCAGGTGAGGTCTTTCTGTTCCGGGTTACGTCCGGGTGAGCTAGCTCGCCATGTATGGCAGGCGGGAGGTCTCGCCAAGACAATGTTAAGGTGGGCGTTAGTGGAACGCATGGGCAACTTTGAATAGAAGATGGAGAGCATTGTCGGTGGTGGGTGTAGATGTTTGTGGGATAGGGTGGATGAATTTTTAGTACGTGTTCACTTATGATGTTGCTTCCTTGGAACGAAGTGATTGATTGGGATTGGGTTCAGTTAAGGTGTGAGGTTATTGGACAGAGTGAGATGGGGACGGATGTAAGCCGTCGACTTTGTCGGCGCTGAATCTATCGTCACGTGCTATACCAAACAGGTTTTGTCATATTAACTTGAAAAGAATATTATCTACAGGTTCTGTGTCTTTAGGAGATCGATTGAGAAAGTATGGATAATTTTGAAACACGTAATGTTACGTGAAAATGATCTATATATGTAGTAATTGGTAGTATAAGTAGTAAATATAGTTTTATTGATATTATAGTTATAAAGAGTGTCTTATTATAAAGGTAAGATAATAAGAATGATTATAGTAATAGTATCGGTAAATATAACATATATTATATGATGCTCTATTAACATATGGTTTAAATATTTTGTATATTTATAAATTAGATATTATGATTATTCATGATAGTACTTTGATATTATTAGTATATACTTTTATAGTTAAATAAATTTTGATGGTCGAATTATTGTTGATGATATAAAATATTGTATTAATATAGTGTTTATATATTTAAATATAATATATATTAATTATAATTATAATATGATTTATTATATACATAATTTTACTTTTTCTATTATATTTTATATATAATTATAGTCTTAAAATATATTGTCAATATTTTTGGTAGTTATAAGTATGTAAATATATATTTTATATCTACAATAAAAATGATAATAAATTCTATATATTAAGTAAATAATACATATTAAGATTAGATATAGTATATTGTATTATTTAATTAATAATTTAAATTAGTTAATATATTGGAAGCATTTAATAGTATATTATGTTATTATAGAATATTATACTTTAATAAGAGAGACAATGCTGATTAATTATTGCTAATTGTAAATAATAGTAATTATCAATAAAAAAAAAATAACAATATAAAGTTTTAATAATGATTAATATTTAAATAATTTATATTTAATTAAACCAAATCTTATATTATTTGATTTAAATAGTTATATCATTGAAATATTATAATAACATATATTGTTGTATATTTATATGCAATTATTATTATAATAATCATATTATTATAACATATTATATTATATTAATAATGAATATTAAATATAGATGAATGTAATTAGTATGTATAATATAGATCATATATATGGTTGTTTAAATATAGAATTAAAATAATGTATTATAGGTTATGAAACATACCAAATATATATGCTAAAGCAATAGGTAAACTTCGATATTTAGTCTTATTGATAGATAATATATACTTAAAATTAGAGGTATCAAAGTCATAATTATGCCCACATAATAAAGTCAAATGCAAAGCTTGCAAAATTGTTCCTTATCCTAATTAACTCCCACCTTTTGCACCAATTCAAAATTGAGTCCCTAAAGGAAGTAAAATTTTTTCATAGAACATTATCCACTTAGCGCACAACTGTCGCAACGCAATAACCCTCTCGGAACAAGAGGAAAAGAAGTTTTACTAATTAGCACGATGGCACTGGTGCGAAAAAAAGAGAGACTCAATTGAATTCTTGGCACGTGTAAAGTAGAGGTTTGAATTAGAGACTAATAACACAGTGAGGTCAAAAAGATTATCAACATGGCCTCGCTGTAACCGTCTATTAAAATAATAGTTATTTTTACAAATCAAGGTACGTAATTGTCACACACAAAAGTCATAAGACTATACTTTGTTTTATCATTAGATTAATAGAGAACACATCACGACTGAGCGTTAGATGGTATGCGAGGAGGGAACAATCTCGTGATGTCTCTAACCTTTGTTACTTAATGGTATTTTTTTGTGAGTAGGCAGACCAATATTCTCAACTGAAAATAACATCAGAGACGATTCATGGAACGCAAAAACAAAGTTGTAACTCCCAATCGACATAGCACAACATCTGATGTAAACAACGCGGAAGTCCATTTACATATTCAAGCAAGCTTATACATCTTAAAGAACAGAAAACAACATACATAATTCAAATTAAGGTAATACGTTATTTGGCTAGTTGAGTTAATATTATGTTTTTGGTACAGCGCAAAACAGTTGGAAGGAGCTCTGTTCGTCTGGCGCAATGAGGACGTTATGGTAATACTTTCATCCGTCGGCGGTCGAGCAGCCTATGGTGCCAGCTGTTAAGTGGCGGTGTTTGTTCACCAGAAAATATTGGGCATTTGTACGGATTATAAGTTTTGAATGGTCAAAAAATAAAGTGGTTGTTTTTTTGTTTTGGTAAATTTGACCGATGTCCTATAATGGTGTTATTTTGAAGAAATTTTTAGAATTATTGAATCCAAAAGGCAAAAAGTGCTCAATTTTAGAATTTGTCAGAATCCTTCATTGGTAGAGGATTTCGATAAAAGTTACATTAAGAGTGGTGTGGCTACTGCTCATTGAGAGAGGTTGACAAATTCCCATTGTCTTTTTGTGGAGGTATGACCTGCACCAAGAATTAGCAATATTCATCGATATAGTCAAATGTGGCATGTTGGTACATGACAATTTGAGTTTGAAACAAAATAAAAATATTAATAGATCAATTATAGTATTCGCACATCAAAATATTTAATAAAACAAATAAGTATTTAGGAAAATCCAACTCATAACAAAAACACATATGATTTCAAATACACATGGGAAATTCATATGCCTAAAATTATAGGTTTAAACAAAACCCCTTAAAGTACTATGATTTAACAGGAATAAACGCATTACGAGTTTTAGATATCTATACAAAAGGAATGCTCTAACAGGAAATCCTAAGATTGATAGAGGTCGTTAATTGAACTTAAAACTAGTTTGACAAACAAAACTCCCACGAGAAGCTTGTTTCCAACGACTTTTTTTTGTTAGATGTCTAATCAACCGAGAATTGACTTGTTCACAAACGTGAACCCCATAGTTCATTATTATTGACTAGTCAAGTTCTGATTGCTTAACATTGTGTCATGTGAGTGTTGTTATGATAGGTGAGTAGTACCCGCTATCTTGCTTAGAAAATCGACCCCTGTCTTTACGAGTACTTTTTGCCACTACACTAACGACCCAAAGTCTTCAATCATATCCTAATCTCAGGCTCTGTTGTTAAATTTGTCTAGTGTAGAGCGTTGGAGGGCGTACAGCAACCCGCTTACACATTTGTTGTAGTTAAAATAACAAAGATTTTACACTTATTCCTTAAAACGGTCCGAAGTACCCACGAGCAGATGCTGCACATGTTGGATGGTTACGTAGGTATCGTGGGAGAGGGCTGAAAGAATTAGATGAAGGGTAGTGCCTAGGGTAGGAGAGATGCGGGGGAGAAACCGTGGTAACTGGGGGACAGTCAGATCGTTCATCTCCATCAAATGACATGCGTGGCGTTAAGCAAAATTCCCAAAATGCTCGGTTTTTGTGGGGTTTGTTTTTTGGGTCAGTGGGTAGTGAGTGGGATGCTGGAAAGGCGCAAACTTGCAGGCGCATACACCAGACGGCCCCCAAACCTGTTCTAAAATCGCCACTGGCTTACGTCGCGATGAGGTCCACTTAAAGTCACGTCGGCGGGATCGCCGAACAGCTTACTCGGACCACTCCGAATTGTGGAGTTGAGAGCTCGGTGCCGGTCCTCGTTCTTCTCAGATTGCTTAATTGGGGTAGTGAAATAAACACGTTTCACTGGGGTCGTGGAGGGCGTGTGGATGATCCGTTAGCCATGGTGAAAGCTTAATTTCGTTTAACAAGTTGCTATCCATGGTGTTGCTTGTTGCATGGATCGGGCCAGACCCGACTGCTATAGTAATTTACTGAGCTTATACATCTGGAATGATGTGCCTAATAAAGTAATTTATGAGTAATATGGGATTAAAGAACCAGTGGTAAAAAAGCCAGAGAATGCCCCGACATGAGGCTTTGTACCTCGTTCAAATGACGACCCATTGCTAGATTGTCGTGGTCAAGCCCAATTAATCGGATGTCGTTCTGATCCGTACCATAATTTCATGGGTTGAGGATCGCTTCTCTCGCCTTCTAGCTTCCTTGTCTATCATATTGATTCATTAGGCACAAATAGGCGTCGAGGCATGTGATAATATATATAAGAATGTCTACATTAAAAATTTGGTTACGGCTGGAATAACGGAAGACCTCAGGCGGAGTTTATAAATAACGTCAACTGTGAAAGCCGACGCTTTAAGGGCATTAAAAAGTTGGAGGATAGCGAAGCAATCGTTATAGTTAATATTGGGGCGACCTCAAATTGGTTAACTTTTTTTAAAGGAGTCCGAAAAAGTTCACTAAAGGGTGTGTTCGAACTGGACATAATTTATGATGTTTTTTGCCACACACTCATAGGGTCTTATGCAACCGGTGAGCATAAGGGCTCATCCGAACGTTAACCCTTACAAATGGGCGAAATATAGATTGTGGTATAGTAGGGGTTTATGATAATAACGATTCGAGATGGAATACCCTAAAAGTCACTAGAGAAGATCGTCTCTCATGTGGCTCCTTGAAATCGTTTCCTAACCAAGATTTCTCTTAAAACATTCTATCCATGCCTTCTAGATTTCGGTATAAGGAATGTTCTGAATGGAGGTGTTTGGAGGTTTCATGAAGAAGTGTGGTCCATTTGGAAACAGCGTGGTCTTAAATATAATATTCAAAAAGAGCGGATACCGTGGTGGCGGACACCATACTGTGACGAATTCACGGGCATCAGGTAATCAAGCATTTGCTTTTTGGTGATTTTTGGTTATAAACGAAAAAAGATATGAAGCGGAACGACTGATTCTATTGGATTAGCCTTATTCAAAAGCACCAGTAGTAGGACTATTGTTATCATGGCAGGCATATAAGATTCATCATAGATTTCAAAATAGCAAAGATCAGTG
>NC_033794.1:114994199-114999312 GCF_001876935.1 Asparagus officinalis | reverse complement strand
GGAAAGGAGGTGTGTTAATTTAGGGAAAGGAGATATTAGAGTTTTTTTTTAGGTCAAATTGTCGCCGGTGTCATTTTTTAGGCCAAAGTGGCAAAGTGATGTTACTATTTAGGCCAATTTGGTATTTTAACCCTCTGTAAAATATTGGGAAAATTGGCTCAACTACCACCATGTGCATCTTCTGTAGCACTTCTCATTTATTGGTAAGTAGCGACCCTCAATTCAGAAGATCGAAAGTAATAGAGGAGAAAGGAAGATTGGGGGAGACAATTCACTCAGTTTGGATAGCCTAAGGGTGTGTGTTCCCCCTAAGTTCACCCCACCAACAGTATAAATTTTGAGGCGGAATTGAGGGGAAGAGAACTGCTTTAACTTCCATTCCATTCTCTTATGTATTTTCCTTTAACTTCTAAAGTCTCTGAAATTCATCCTTATGGAAATGAAAATTTAATAACCGCAAATGCTATATAATAGTTGAAAAGTTTTATATTAGGGGATTTATATTTAATTAACCTAAAAAGGATATATATATATAGAAAAGAAAGAACATCTTAACTATCAATTTCAAAATCAGTTTAGTTATTACAAAGTAAGAATCTGTAAAATTAAAATGTTACATCAGTCTGGTCACTAATATTGAATCAGTGCAATTTCAGAATTAGTATGATCAACTGTACAATTTTTATTGGACCAGTGCGATTTCCAAATATTTATCATATCAGTGTTAAATGCCAACAAGAAGGACATATGGCCATGTGAGCCCCAACGTACCCTCCATTTCTTAATGGTGAGTCAGACACTCAATGAGTCTTTATGTGCTCCGTTACTCCGTACTACTCGCATGTATGCTAGCTCATCTTCTCCAAACAATTTTAATGCGTTAGTGAACCATGGGCCAACTTGAATAGAAAATTAGAGACATTTCGGTGGTTGGTGTAATTTTGGGATAGGTGGGATAATTTTTAGTACTTTACTTTATGATGTTCTTCCTTGGAACAATGATATTGGATTTTCAGTTTAAGGTGTTATTTATTGGGACAATGAGATTGGGACTATTAACCTCACTTTTCCTTAAATTATCTCACTTCTATACAAACATTTTGTCTTAACCTTAAAAAATTATCACATTCTTATCTTTAGGACAATCATGAGAAAAGTATGATAATTTTGAAACACTAATTTACTAAATATCTATTATATATTAATTGTATTATAATATATAATATATTTTTATTATATTTATATTATAAATTCTATTATTAAGGTAAGATAATAAAATATTATATAATATTATCTAATATAACTCTATTATATATGCTTATTACATATTAGTTATAATATTTTGTATATTATAATATTAGTATTATATTATTATAAATATTATTTGATAGTTATTTAGTATAACATTTAATTAGTTAGAATAAAAATGTTATTGTGATATTTTTATGATATAAAATATTGTATTATAATATAGTGTTTATATATTTAATATAATAATATATTAATTATATTATAATATGATTTATTATATAATAATTTACTATTTTCTATTATACTTTATTATATTAATTAATAGTGTTAAATATATTGTCAATATTGTGATAGTTATAATATTAAAAAATATTTTATTATTATAATAAAAATTGTAATAATCTACTACATGTTAAAGTATGATAATATTGTTGGCCTTCTTGTTTTGATGATGATTTAACAAACAATTTACATCTAATATTGTTTGTCTAGTGTATATTTTAATAAGGAGACATGCTATTAATTATTCTATTTAAATTATAGTAATTATCATAAAATAAAATAAAATATTAAATTTTTAATAATGATATAATATTTTAAATAATATTATATTTAATTAAACAAAATCTTATTATATTTGATTAAATATTATATCATTGAAATATTATATTAAATATATTGTTTGTATATTATATCAATTATTATATAATATATCATATTATTATATATTGTTTGTCTAGTGTTTGTGTTTTGTTATTTATTGTAGACAAACAATATGTTGGAGGATGGATGGATTGCGTCATATCGATCATATCAAATGGAGGTTGGCGGAATAGTGGGTGAAGCCTATGTAATTCAAGTTGAAAATCCAAGTTCTAGCTTCATCCATAATGTGTACCAAGTCAAGCTTATTGAAGATCAAGATAAAGCTTGGGTAACATTAGTTTAGGTTTATATTATGTGTGTTAGTACTTTAAATCATATTATTATAACATATTATATTATATTAATTAATAATATTAAATATAGTTATAATTAATTAGTAATTATAATATAATATATTATAGTTAAATATAAAGTAAAATAATGTATTATATTATAATAACATACCAAATAATATGCTAAACCAATTAGGTAAATTAATTTAGTCTTAATTGATAGATAAATATTATACTTAAATAAGGTATCACATCATCAATTATCCCACATGAATAGTCAAATCAAAGCTTCAAATTGTTCCATTATCCTAAATTATCCCACTTTGCACCATTCAAAATATCCCAAAGGGATAAAATTTTTTCATTAGAACAATTATCCCACTTAGCCACAACTTGTCCCAACCAATAACCCTCCTCGGGAACAAGAGGAAAAAAGTTTTACTAATTCAGCAGCGATGGGACTGTCGGAGAAAAAGAGAGACCAATTAATTCTTGGCACGTGTAAAGTAGGGTTTGAATTAGAACTATACACATTAGGTCAAAATTATCAACATGCCTCCTGTAAACCCTCTATAAATAATAGTTATTTTTACAAAATCAAGGTACGTAATTCCACACACAAAAAGTCAATAAGACTATACTTTGTTTTTATCATTAGATTAACTAGAAACAATCACTGACTTGAGCGTTAGATGGTATGCGAGGAGGGAACAATCTCTGATGTCTCTAACCTTTGTTACTTATGTAGTGCAGTACAGACCAATATTCTCAACTGAAAATTAACCATCAGAGACGATTATGGGAACCAAAAATCAAGTTTAACCTCCCCAAATCACATAGCAACATTCTGATGTAAACAACCGGGATCCATTACAATATTAACAATCTATACTCTTAAAGAACAGAAAACAACAACATATCTCATTAAGTAATACTTATTTTGCTAGTTATAGTTAAATATTTTTTGTACAGCAAAAAGTTGGAAGACCTCTGTTCGTCTTGGGCCTGCAATGAGATTATGGTAATACTTCATCCCGTCTGCGTCGAGCATCCTATGGTCACTGTTAAGGGGTGTTTGTTTCACCAAAAAATTTGGCATTTGGTACGGATTATAAGTTTTGGAATCAAAAAATAAGTTTTTTTTGTAATTTGAGATGTCATATATGGTGTTTCTTTTAAGAAAATTTTTAGAATATTGAATCCCAAAAGTGCAAAAAGTGCTCAATTTTTAGAATTTGTCAAATCCTTTCAATTGGAGAGGATTTCGATAAATCTCATAAATGGGTGTGCTTACCTCTCAATTGGAGAGGATTTGACAAATCCCAATTTGTCTTTTTGTGGGAGGTAACCTCACCAAAATAGCATATTCATCATATTACAAAATTTTGGCATTTGGTAATGGTACAATTTGAGTTTGAAACAAATAAAATATTATAAATTATAGTATTCCAAATCCCAAAATATTAATAAAACAAATAACATTTTAGAAATCCCAACTCATAACAAAACACATATGGATTTCAAATCACATGGTGAAATTCATATCCTAAAATTATAGGATTTGAAACAAACACCCCCTTAAAGTACTATGATTAACAGAATCAACCAATTACGAGTTTAGATATCATACAAAAGGCTCTCTACCAGAAAATCCTAAATTGAATAGACTCGTTCAATTGAACTTAAAAAGCTAGTTTGACAAAAAAAAACTCCCCACGGAGAAGCTTTTTCCAACACTTTTTTTTGTTTAGATTGTCTAATCACCGAAGAATTGACTTGTTCACAAACTGAACCCATACTTTCATTATTATTCTATTCAAGTTCTATTGCTTAAATTGTGTCATGTGAGTGTTGTATATAGGTAGTAGTAGCCGCTTATCTTCTTAGAAATCGACTTCTTAACGAAGTATCTTTTTGCCAACTACACTAACACCAACGTCTTCATCATATCCTACTCAAGCTCTGTTGCTTAAATTTTGCTATGTAGACGTTGGAGGCGTACAGCAACCCCCTTACATTTGTTGTATTAACAATAACGAAATATTTTACACTTATTCCTTAAAAAAAATATGTACACTTCACCAAGTTATGACCTGCACATATTGGATTTTTATAATCAACTAAAAGGGAAAATAGGATAATATCCTATAAGAAAGAAAAGCTCGTGTAACTGGAGGGACATCAGATCTCCAATTCCATCAAATGACCATGCTGGCAGTTAACAACAAATTCCCCAAAATCTGTTTTTTTTTTTTTGTCAATATAAGTGGGACTAAACCATAACTTTGCAGGCCCATACACACAAACGGCCCGCATAACCCTGTTTCATAAAATCCACTGGGCTTACTCGTCATGAGTCCAACTTAATCACGTCCACGGCCAACAGCTACTCAACCATCCGAAATTTGGAGTTGAGAACCTTCGTCTCGTCTCTTCTTTCTCAATTGTTATTGTAGTAAATAAACTACTTGTCACTGGTTGCAGGGTTGTGATATCCGTTAACCATTTTAAACCTATTTTCCCTTTTAACAATTGCTATCCATGTGTTGCTTGTTCTCATGGATCGGGCAGACCGGACTCATTTATTATTGAGAGGCTTTATCTTGGAAATAGTTGCCTATAAATATTTCTATAGTAAATAAGTGGGATTAAAACGAACTCATTAAAAAAGCCCATATAATGCCCCACATGAGCCTTCCTCTCTTCAAGACGACCCATTGGGCTAACTTGTCGTGGTCAAGCCCAATTTAATGATGTCCGTTACTGATCCTAAAAATTTTGGGTTGAGATCCTTCCTCTCTCCTTCTACTTCCTTGTCTATCTATTGATCTGTCTATCTATCACATTAAGTAGGTCGCATTGATTAATGATTTATATAATATCAATTCTACTTTTAGAAATTTTGTTTACGGGAATGGGGAATA
>NC_033794.1:114990929-114994189 GCF_001876935.1 Asparagus officinalis | reverse complement strand
CAGCCTGACGCTTTAAAGTCATTAAAAAGTTTGAGAAGGCGAGCAGATCCCTTATAGTTATATTGGTGAGGATCCTCAATTGTTAACTTTTTTTTTTAAAAGAGTCGAAAAAGTTCACTAAAGAGGTGTGTTCACACTTGGACCAATAATATTACATGATGTTTATTTGCCACAAATAAAACTACATGAGGTTTATTAGCAATCGGGTGATGCTATAAGGGTCTATTCGCAATTAACCCTTACTAAATTTATGGGGGCAAATATAATTGTGTATACCTTTTAATAGATAATCTTAAAATTCTACATGGGTAAGTACCCCCAAAATCCACTATAAGAATCCGTCTCTGCATGTGGCATCTGTTAATCATTTCTAACAAATTTCTCTTTAAAACAATTATTATCCATGCTTTTCTAGATTTCGTGGTATTAACTATGAACTTGTTTCTATTATTTTTTGGTTTTCAATGAGAAATGTGTTCATTTTTGAACAGCTGCTTCTTAAATTATAATATTACCACAATACGCATATGCATTGCGACACCATAGTGGTGGTACTAATTCACGGGCATGACACGGGTAACAACTAGTTTCTTTTTGTGATTTTTTTAAATGAAAAATAAATATGAAGCGGAAACTCATTCTATTGTATTAGTTATCAAAAGACGAACCAGTAGTACGACCTATTTGTTAGTCATGCGAGCATATAAAATCTCATCATAATCTTCAAAAAAAAAATGTCATCATAATCTCTCCACAAGTCATTTAATGACGAGGTGTTAGCTAATGATTAGGGTAAAAGATTTCCAAAAATATCCGCGAACCTTTGCCCCATTTGAGTTAACCCCCCTTCTTTAGCTCGTCCAAACCTCTGGGACGTTCTCCCCATAAGTTTAAGGGAAAATTGCTTCTAGCCCCCAATTTCCTTACAAGTATTCCGCTCCCTCTCCCCACCTCAAAGATTTTTTCAACTCTCCCAAAACCCTCAAAAACAAAGTCATAATTTCATGAGCCTCCAAAACACAAAACCTAAGAGATTAAACATGTGAAGACCATAATACCCCCTTATCTCTATGATGTTAATGTAATGATTTGAAATGGATTTTTTCTTTTTTTGGAGGGTTTTCTGACGACGTCGACATCAACGGTAAAACATTTCCGGCAGTTGTTCATGAGGTGAAGAAAAGGCGGGAACTCTGGTGACTCAAGGTGTAAATTTTTCCCTATTTTAACTTGTACTTGAATCTGAGTGCTATATTTTTTTATTATTTTACATATTATTGTAATTTTTTTTGAAATTGATGAATTGAGATTAAAGTAGAGTATATAAATTTATATATTGTTGTTATTTCACCGTAATGAGTTTGTTGTTAAGCTTATGAGTTGGTGGTAAAGGAATCTTACGTGTTGGTTTTGAAGGTTATGAGTTGTTTGTGAATTTTACAAGTTAGTTGTCAAGTTCACGATTTGGTTGTGAAGTTTACGAGTTGATTGTAAAGGTTATGAGTTGTTTGTGAAGGTTACGCATTTGTTGTGAAGGTTACGAGTTTGTTGTGAAGGTTACACGTTGATTGTGAAGGTTACGAGTTGTTTGTGAATCTCGGTTAGGATTGATTGTGAAGGTTACGAGTTGGTTGTGAAGGTTATACATTGGTTGTGAATGTTATGAGTTTGTTGTGAAGATTACGAGATGGTTGAATATTATGAGTTAGTTGTGAAGGTTACGAGTTGTTTGTGAAAGTTATGAGTTGGTTGAGAACCTCGGTAAGGAGTTGGTTGTGACGGTTACGAGTTGGTTATGAAGTTTAGTTAACAACAATCACAATCAACTCATTGTCGAGGTTCATAACCAACTCGTAACCTTCACAAATAACTCGTAACCTTCGCAACAAACACATAACATTCACAACCAATTTGTAACCTTCACATCTCGTAACCTTCACAACCAACTCGTATCCTTCACAACCAATTCATAACCTTAACAACCAACACGTAACCTCCACAACCAACGCGTAACCTTCACAAACAACTCGTAATCTTCATAACCAACTCCTAAGCTTCACAACCAACTTGTACCATTGGCAATAAACTCGTAAACTTTACAACCAACTTGTAACCTTCAAAACAAACATGTAACCTTCCTTCACCACCAATTCATAAACTTAACAACAAACTCATTATGGTGAAATAATAACAATATATAAATTTACACACTTTACTTTAATCTCAATTCATCGATTTCAAAAAAATTACAACAATATGTAAAATAAAAAAAAATATAGCACTCAGATTCAAGTACAAGTTAAAAAAAGGGAAAAATTACACCGGGTCGACGGAGTTCCCGCCTTTTTTCTTTGAAATGGCAATGCAACTCGTCATCACCGTTTTCAAGATCGCAGTTTTATTCGCCTCATGAATGAACGCTGGGAAAGTTTCACCGCCGATGTCGCTGATGTTGGAAAATTTTAAAGGGAACTAGAATTTTTACCCCTAAAACCCATCTCAAATCATCACAATAACATCATGGAGAGAGAGAGAGAGAGGATATTATGGTTTTCACATGTTTTAAACTCTTGGGTTTTGTGTTTTGGGAGCTCAGTGAATTATGACTTTGCTTTTGGGGTTTTTGGGAGCGTTGAAAAAGTCTTAGAATGGGGGATACTTGTAAGGAAATTGGAGGCGAGAAGCAATTTCCCATGAGTTTAAACTTCCTTCAACATCCTCCAAACGGCATAGCTTCTCAAGGGTAATTTTCACTAATTAACCGCAATGAAAAATTGGAGGTTACGTTGTTTTGGGGGATGTTGAAAAAACTTCAAAACTTATGAGGTTTTGTGGATGCTCCCAAACTTTTTGGGGTTTAAGTGATAGTCTTAAAAGTAAGGATCTTAGCTCAAAATGAATCTAATGTGAAAGGGGTTTGTAAATTTTGGGATGTAATAACAGCTGAAGAATAAACCTTCAATCAGGAAAACGTGGGAAAATAGACTATAAATTTGTAATCCTAACTCACACAACAATTTCAAAGTTAACATGTGCATTTTACATCTCGCACATTTTTAAATAACAAATTTAAACTTCTTTTTTTTGGATCAAAAGGAAGCTCATATTTCAATCAGATTATGAATTATACACAATCCACATCAAACAAATCAAAATGTTAGAACCCACTCAAATTCAAACGAGGGAGGGATAAAAAAACCCACCAAAAAAAAAAATTTACACACCTCTCACAAACACTCAAGTATTCTCCTCAATAGTAT
>NC_033794.1:114990677-114990919 GCF_001876935.1 Asparagus officinalis | reverse complement strand
CTCAAAACCTCAACCTCCTCCTCCTCCGGCGATCTCCGCTGCTCCTCCTCCACCTTCTCGGCCTCCAGAGGAATCAAACACAGCTCACTAAGCACAGGAAAAATCCTCCTCCCGATATAACTCTTATGTTTCCTACTTGAAGCTTTGCATGTTAACGCAGCCATTTCTTCATCAGTAAGCACCGAGTACAATAAATCCATTGGCAAAAGGAAATACAGACGGCCGGGCTCCAGCTCGTCGGA
>NC_033794.1:114969450-114990663 GCF_001876935.1 Asparagus officinalis | reverse complement strand
CCGTGAGCTCCGACGCCCGAACCGGTCGCCGGAGCTCTTGGACTCCGCCGTTGGCAGTTATCACTTTGATGGTAGAATTTGATGAAGTGTTGCCCATTTTTTGAGAGAATGAGAGAATACAAGTTGTTTGTTTAAGTGATATATATGATGTTGCCAGCAGTGGTTGATGTAAATTAAGGACTCACGGAAAAATAATAAATTGCATAATAAGGACAAGATAGAGCGAAGATTTGGCACAGGGTCGCTTTTGAGCTGTATTTAGTTTAAGAAGGGGGCACATGGTTATGGAGTTAGGTGGTGATTAGTCATGCATGGATAGAGACAAGCTGATGGTATACAGGATGTATCCGATCTGTACCCGACCCGTTTCAGATGCGGATATCGTTCTTAACAGGTAACGATCCGCACTTGGACCCCTCGAAAAGGAAATGGATCGATATGTGGATCTTATATAGAATTTGATCCGGATCCAGCGTGTTATCATAGAGAGTAAGGCCAGATTATTCGGAGTCGAAATTTAAGGACTGTATCACCAAGATCATACATTAGTTACTTAATGGATACGGAACCGCATAAACATCTGAAATAGGATAAAACCCGAATCCAATCAATTACCATAGAAATTAGGTGAAGCAAGTAATACGGTAGGCAATGGAGTCATCAAGCCGACTTACTCATATACAAATCCAAATTTCAGACTTCAAACACACCTAGATGAAGAACTCCATAATGGGTATGAATGCGCAAATGGATATCCAAAAGCAAAATGGATTTGGGTATGAATCTTACAGGACCGAACCCGGAACCGACCAGTTGCCACATCTAAAGAGAGGCTAGTGTCAAATAATCCATTATGTTTGGCTGTCACCAAACACTCTCTACTACAATAGGGATTGAGACACAAAGCAAAAGCTTGAAAGAGACTTGGAGAAGGGCCCACGTATTTCATGAAAGTATGTGGCTTTGTTATGGTACTAAGCTGGCAATATCAATAGCTTCTGCTCTTTGGTACACAATCATCCTCAAATTAGGGATATTTTTGTCCAGTGATGCAAGGGTTGAGTCCAGCTTGCTTCCATCTCAACATTTTGGACCCTAGCTTACACTACCAACAGTATCTGTCCTTGATAAAAAAAAAAGATTGGTCTTTGTTGGGCCCACAAAGATTGGATCTCTGACACTTGTCCACTTGGGTTGTTTCATACGATTAAGCATAAGATTAATCAAGGTGGTACCAATTATATAATCTTAGGAGATAACTTGCAGGTAGGATTCCCCAAGTTGGCAAACAGAACTAATGATTAGAGAACAAAAAAGAACGAACTAATGATTAGAGAACAAAAAAAAACTAAGAAAAATAAAGGGATAGAAAGGGTCTCCCTATAGTTGAAATGGTTGGAGATGAAGAGTTGATATGGTCATACTTTTAAAAGTTTCATAAGTGAATATATACATCAAGGAATCATGGATCACCAACTACATGTCAACATCTGAACCACCTTTTTAAGATTATATCAATATGATCATAAGATACACATCTGAGGCACCACATAAATCCCAAGAGGCAAAATGCATGTTTGATATTTAAATTATAATCAAGTATTACAGAAAGCGTAATCAAGGACATAATATAGGATTTGTATAGAAGTACAATTATATGTACTTGTTATAGGTTCGACTTACACATGTTCGCATTTGAGAACGTTCATGTCCTGGAAAGCCCAGTGGAAACCTGAAATATTCACCAAAAATGTTATAAATGAATTATGTGATTGGTAGTGAAAATTTAGACCCTGAACCATATGAAGGATGATATGATATAGACATATAATGACTAACTGCTTTTGATTAGAACCAATCTCATTTTGATCATTTAGCTCCCTCCTATTGCCTTTTTAAAATCTAGAGTGTAATTAATATAAGAGGTGAAAAGTTAAAACTTCAGATTGAGGTGTATGCTATTTTAGACAATGCAGAAAATATCAGCCAAAAGAGCCTGACATATGTGCTAAATGACAATGATAGTGCTTTTCCTATTATAGAAAAACATGATAATAACCTCTATAGATTTATCTCCATAAAATCATGTGGTCATCCCTAATAAACCAAATTATTTTGAAATAAAAGTGGATGTTTTCCCTAAGACTTAAATGTGCAACCTACAAATCATGAGACATCTGAATAAGCATTCACAACGTCTGAAAATGAAAGTAATTCCTATAGAGGGTCCTCGATAGAATATCATATAGGGAGAAAGGAGAGGGTGACGCCTCGCATGTCAGTGCAATCACTATTAGTGCAATCACAACTGCACTGACAGACGTTAGTGATATGTGCGTCACGATTTGTGATGCGAGGTGTCATCCTCTGCTTCCCCCCTATATTATATTCTATCGAGGGCCCTCTGTAGGATTTTTTTTTTCTTCATATGAAAGCTAGCATGCCATTTCAATCACTATCAGTACTGTCATAACTACATTGATAAATGTTAATGATATGTCCATCATGATCCGTGATATCTCTGGTCTCATTCTCTATTTTTCCCCTCTTTGATGATATTCTATAAAGGGTCCTCTTTAGGATTTTCCCCCCACATCCAAAAGCTAGCATATCATTGTAATCACCATTCACTACTGTCCTGATAGACGGTAGTAATATGTGCATCAGATTCATGATATGTTAGGTGTCACCCTCTCATTCATCCCTATACGATATTCTACAGAGGGATAGCATATATGTCTGTCGTTCCGTATCTTACTGAATTACTTGTTAACAGACACTAGGGCAACCCGGAATGGCTAAGGAATCATAGACTTCCTCAAGGATTACTATAACAGCAGCAAATGTTGGCCTCCGAGAGTCCTCTTCTTTCATGCAATCTTTTACCAGCCTGTACCATTGATAAAATGTTAGACTACAATGAGAAAAAGTATCACTATGACAAGTTAAGAAAAATCTGTATAAATCTGTGATATATGAATTCATTTAAAATGATTATCCAATCAGCATGAAACTATGGAGTCTACAAAAATTAGTGAGATTCTACTGAATTTGCTAGAATGGAAAAGTTGAGAAGAGTGGTATTGCCATCAAGAGGAGAATGGCATATTAGTATTTAGATGCTATAAACATATTGTAAACCGGCATATGCAGGTATCTATAAATAACTGCGGTTGCGAATTTGCTAGAATGGTGAAGTACAGAAGAGTGGTAATGCCATTGAGGGGAGAATGGCAAATTAAAATTTAGGATGCTATAAGTATATCATAGATTGGAATATGCACACACCTAACAAATAACTGCACTTAATAGTTTAATGGAATGCAGAAAAAATAATTATAAATAGTAGGAAATGCTTTGGAAAAAAAAGCAAAAATAGGGCTGTTTTCTTCATAATGTACTCTAGGGCGTAAGACAGATAAATTAATCACCTGTAAGGGTATAACTTTCAAAGGAAATCTAAGTAACATTTGATAGTTTCACTCCAAGACTACGAATAAATCTGTATTACTCGTACAAAGATGAACAGAATATAACCAATAATTAAGATTCAGAGAAAAGTAAATCTAAGCACAATGTGGAAATACAATGCACCATAAAGTAGTTGCAAAAACAAAAGAAACGAAGGATAAATCAAGTTGCTTGTGATGCGTAAATGACTGTGGCAGGAGAGCATTCATGCTCATTACCTCAACAAAAAGAACAATCAATGCTGGCACTACGGTTGAGCAGGTTGAGCGTGTCAAGTAAACTTCTGACACTATGATCACATGAGTGGTTTTCATCTTTATTTACTTGGTAAATATTTGGGATATTTTTTATATCAAGTGCAAAATTGGACAGGCAAAAGATGGTCCCTATACAGTGTAAGCAATTGTGCACAAATCCAAAAACATGACTAAAGAGTAATTATACATTTCAGCATCACCTATAAGCATATATTATATTACTATTTTCTAGGAGAAACCAAGGAAAGTAAATCAGTTGGAACTCACTGTTGGATCCTTATGGGGCATCGACTTAGCCTAAACTTTGGTTCAAACGATCCAGACTCTGCAGAGTTCAATTTTGTGCAATCCAAGTTCACATTAGGAAATAATGCACGCCCTTCCAGCATCTGTAACAAACAAGTGCTACTGTTATTTTCTGAGCAAGATGTATGCTATAATAACTCATCTTTAATCTGTAATTTTCGAGGATATCAAACTATAAAAAGAAAGAAAATGCATATGATCAGGACAAGGAAAGAAATAAATATTGGAGGCTATTGGCTCTCATCAATGGAAACATCCAGCATAGTATAAAATATAAAGGTGATGTGTTTTAATGAGGGCACATATTTTGTAATACCGCACTAGGGAGTTTACACATTGGTAAATAACATTATAAACTTTTGGATAAAGACTACAGTAATGAAGCAAATGTTCTGCTAAAAGTTTCTAACAAAATTATTCTAAGGATATTCAAAATGCTACTATAGAGGATAGTTGAATGAAAGTCCACTTGACATTTTTTAGTACAACTCAATGACAGGTGTAAGTTTGAGAGAACTCAATAAATGAGATAGTTTGAATACTTAACTGATTTTTTTATAAAAGAGATAGATATTGACGAAATAAACCTCGGAGAAGGGTGATTTCCTGCTCAATCAAAAATATTGAAACTTCTTGTAAACTTCTTGCATTAATCTTTCCTATTTTTCTGTGTCTAATGTCATATAGAATGGAGGGAGAAATCTCACTTCTCTTAGTTTTGGTCGAAGCATGCAGATATACATGCATGTTTTTTTGTTATATTAGAGAAGATCAAAGCAGAGAAAATGGGGGAATCATCTTATTCTTAAAGAAACAAGTGATTTCTATAATTCAGTGCAGTGACTTGCATCCACTAGCTGTAATAAAAAGATGGATGAGTAGATTCTAGAACTGACTGCTCTCGAGCCCTAATCAAGAATCTTGAAGAGTATGTTATTGACAACTCGATAGTCCTGAGGCTTTATGGACAGAACACGTTACAAAATGTTCTGAAATACCAATGATTCAGTAATCAAGAATCTGGCCATGGCCAATGGATGGGAGATTCTGCTTGTGCAATATGAATATGTGAAATGTGTACATAGGGTGGTTCCTTCAATAAGATACGCGAATAGTTTATATAAGTACATGGTGGGCAATCTGTTGGATGATCTGTACAATTCAGTCTGATATTCGTATTCAAGCAGTTACATTTTTCCTATTGTTGATGAATGCTCCATTGTTCATTTAGAATTACTCGACTCAGCGGAAAATATCCTTAAACTATGTTATTTCTTCATTACATGTTTGAAACATAGTCATTATAGATAGTGTAGGTTATCATGTGACATTCCACCATGTGATTCAGATGGGCTTGTTAAGAACACCCTAAGAACACTTCTGCAATGGACGCACATATAAGTAGTGTGCCTAATAAAGACATAACTTATAAACAAATTTTAACTGAAATTTCTCGTACAACTAAGTATGAAGGATTTCCTTTACCTCATACAATATATTTGCAAATGAAAATAAATCTCTCTTAGTATCAGTAGAAGGCTTGACCATGCTAGTTGAAATATCAGTCCCCTTACCTGTTGAATGAAAGAATATAAAATACTATAGGATTTGATTATTTACATCAGTCACTCCCAATCAAAGAAGTGTTTTGACGTACAGTTCTCTTGATAAGGATACATCTTTTCGTACATCAGCTGAACCCAATATTCGCCAATTTTTAAGTGTCCTCCTTCATCTTGCAACAAGTTTCTACACAAGCAAAGAAAACAATCGTTGGCGATGAAATATTTAACAGGTTAGCTTGTCTTATACATCATAAAAGAAAGATCTAGATTTTTGTTGAGATCTTTTATAAACTTACAAAACTTAATCTTAATCACCATGAGATCTACTCCTTAATAGGAAAAAATTTGAATCATACTAAAATAAAACTTTCATGATAATTGAACTATTAAAAAATCTCAAATATATTAAAATCCTAAATGAACCAAAATCCTGCTTAATATCTTTTCTTTTATAGACAACCACAGAAAAATTTTAAACATCAATATTCACTAAAACATGACTCATTATCTTTTTCTCTTTTCCTTAATCGGGTGGTGCATGCCTGAGGTGTATTTCTAAGAAGCTAGCAGCATATCATATATGTATTACAGATAAGGTGAGAGTTAACCGAGAGGTCTTATTGTAAATGTTTGCAACATGCATATGTAAATATTTTTTTGGGGGGGTTGGAGGGGTAGGGGTGGGGGTGGGGTGGGGTGTGTGGTGTTGCAAATAGGTTCCCTAGGGAGTTTGGAGCTCTGGCTCTTAATCTGGGTGATACGTATTTATCAAAATAGGGGTAAGTGGGCACGCGCCGGTGGGTCTGTGTGCATATGAGCGTGTATGCACATGCATGGGTGGGGATATGGAGTAAGTGTGTGGATCTATGCATGCGTGTGCATGCACGTGTTTTTGTGTATGGTATATGTGGGTGTGTTGATGTACGCATAACTGTATGGGTATGTGGCCATGATTGTGCGTGTGGTATGTGGGTGTATGTTCGTGTGTGTGGGTGTGTGCGCACATGCGTGTGTGGATGTGGGTGTCTGGGCGCATATGTTTATGCACCCGGGTGAGGCGTGAGGGTTGATGGGTATAAAGATTGTACATGTGCATGTGTACAAAGTGAATAAAAAAGATGTAAAATATTAAGAATTACAGCTCGTCTAGGGCACAAATAATTGTGAACAGTATGACGAGGCTTTAACCACAACGTATTTTCTTCTGTAAATAATTGCAACATGCAGCAACCGTGTTTATCAAAAAGAAGGGAAAGGTGAGAAGCAGTACCCTTTTATATTTGCTTTCAAAATTGTGCATCAGTGTGTGCAGAGAGTGAATAAAGTAGATTCAAAATTTCTAAGATTTACAGCTCACCTAGGGCACAAATAATTATGAACAATATGGTGAGGCTTGTGTTGATGAAGATAGTTCATCCCCCTGCAAAACAAGAAACATAAAACATAAGTTACATGATAGCTAATTATCATCTTCATGACGAGTGAAATTTGTTTAAATGAAATCTGTCTTATATATAAACCTAAATATTACTGTAAGTACAAAAAGAATATGATTGCAATCACCAATTAAAAGCTAAAAAGGAGGAAATTTTAGAGAATAGATTATTTCAGGGTTAATTGCATAGCAGATAGATCCCATGTAGTTCTATTTAGGGTTAATTGCATATAGACCCTATCGTCCAATTGCATATAGATCCCATGTAGTTCTATTGGTGCATATAGAACCCCTATACTTTTTGCCTAAGAGCTGACAGAGCCCCTGAGTGATTTTTCTTTCATGACCTTTAAAAGAGTCAAAAAAAAGTTCACTCAGGGGTCTATCTGCACCAATAAAACTACAGCAGGTCTATCCACAATTGGGCAATAGAACAGGGGATCCATCCGCAATTAACCTTTTTTATGATGTATACGAAGCAGAAGTTAATTATCCTACGACTTTATGAGATATTTGTAAACTACTTTCATGATTTTTGGTCAAAAATATTCTACCACGCTTATTTGATATACCTAATCACAGCCACTCTGAAATATCAGAGAATGTATACATTCCGTAAATAAAGGTAAGTGAGAAAAAAGGAAAAGAAAAAAAGTTCATCACTATATAGCAGGAACCCATTATAATTATTTTCATCAATCACCGAAAGTACCTCTAAATAAACTCAACTAACATTTTAAAGAAAGAAGCAAACCTAGCAATGTCGAGTGCATATCGGAGGGATGTGAATATGTCAAGCACTTTGCCATTCAATATTTGAGACAATTTCCCCTAGGGAGCCATATGGCAACAAAATTAAAAATGGAAGTAATTAGGATAAGCTAAAAATAAACATGCAGTAATAACTATAGTTAAACGTGTGCAGTTCTCTATAATCCATTAGGTATATTATTTCCTGTTTTGAATTTAAAGCACCCTAAGCCCAGGTAGAACTGTAACGAACACCTGAATCAACCTAAATAACAGAATAAAAGTAGAAATATGCTCTCTTTAAAGAATTTGAAGCTAGGAGCAAGGGCTCTGGTTTGAAGAATAGAAGTATTGCACAATGCTTCTACCTAGATTTTATTTATTTATTTATTTTTTGGACACACCAAGCCAACAAGTTTGACGAAAAAAATAGGCTAAATTGATGAAACATCAAAAATTTATATCAATCAAAAGTTTTACATTCAGATTTGATTTTACAGAGCAATAATAACTATACCCAAATCAATTTAATTTGATGTGACGGTAATAATCACTTCAAAAAGAAAACATATGCAAAATAGTAATCATCAATTTTTTTGCATTGGGGAAGAAGTTAGAATTACAGGAGTTTCCAAGCAATGCTCACTAATCAAGAGACGAAAACGATGCAGTTCAATAACCTTGAACTATAAAAGCATTAATATAATAAACACATACCTTAGGTAAATGCTCGGTAATAAGGACAATTTCATCCTCATGGACGATTGCACCAAGAAACTGCAAAATATTTGGGTGTCGTAGCTCTCTGAGACGAGAGATTTCTTTTGCAAACCATTTTCTGCAATGTGAGCAAAGCACACAAATTACCTCTCAATAATATTGAAGGAATTACGTTATAAAAACAAAAACCAATTTCAAAAGATAACCATGGGCAAAGAAAAGGTACTTTGTTTCCAGAAAAGATTTTTGTGTTTTAATTATGGTTTTAACAACCCACGTTCCGCGCCACTTAACCTTCTTAGATTCACCAAAAATGCCCTGAAAATATAAGCCAGAAAAAAAGGAAGCAGTTAGTAGCAGTATTCAAACTCGAGATGAAACCATAATTTAAACCAAGGCATTTCATGTTATTCACTTAAGACAATGAAATTAATGTGAATACAAAAAGGTCCACACTAAACATCTAAGGAATCTCTTAAGTGCAGAAAAGTAAACAAATGCTCAGACCAAGAGTTGGGTTGATAATCACTCTAAATTTTGCAGGATTAACACACACACATACACACACAAAAGGAAAGACCTGTAAGTTTCAAAACTGACCCTTAAACCCCATCCCACCTCTCATTACAATTTCTACAAAATTGACATGGTTGAAAATTTTGTAGTGATATATGACAATTATCTATATTCCCATGTTAACACATATATGGTTTTTATCTTTAAAACTGATTATTACAAAGAAAAAGTTGATGATTATTTGACTAGAAATTTAAAATAAGGGAAAACTATCACTTTTAGAACCTTAGAAGGATTTTGCGATGTTCCTGCAAATCATACGCTATACTCTTTAGAACTACAAAAATAACCATTAATTAAGAACATGAATAGGATTAATGAAAAACAACAAAGAAACTAATACTTACTACCAACACAGTAGAAAACTTTTTGGGCAATTAATATCAAGTATATCACAATATTTGCTTCTTTACCTGCTCAACTACAGAAGTATGCTCCAAACTTAGCTCTGAGGGATCAATATTCACTTCATTCAGACCATGTTCGTGACGAATAGTCTGAGAAAAGCAATAAGGGATAGAATATAATAGCACACTAAATGAAAGAAAATTTTCTCACTTTTCGTAAATGAATTTGAACATTAAGCATTTGAAGCATCAATTACTTTAGCAGTAGGGATAAACAATAAGAACTAAAGCCTAATATGCTTTAAAAAAATTTATTAGTTCCAGGCCATGATATCATCAAATGGAGAACTTGAGATGAACTATCATGGTGTAACAATTAATTTGGGTATGGTACAGATTAAGACATGAGCAAAGGCTAACCATACAAGAAATTAAGAAAAAAACAAGTTGGAAACTGTAGGCTGTCTAAAAATCACAATAGATAGCTTATTCAAATAAGCTCCAACAATGGAGGTCATAATCAGACGACTTCCCAATCTCTGCATCCGCAACCCCACAATCGCCACAAACACGACCTCACTTCTGAGATGATTGATCTTGATGGCTGTGACAACAGCATGGCTAATATTATACTAGCAACTATTAGAGATGCTGATGAGCAGTGGGATGATTTCAGAAATAAAAGGTTGGACTCAGTTGGTGAGTTGCTTGGTAGAGAGCTGTGGGCAAATATTCATCTTTAAGACACTATGGATATTGATTCCCGTCTAGCTCCTACAACGAAAGCTACAATCAAATAGTTTTCGAGTCGGTGAACGAAAGTTGTGAATGGAGGGCTTTTCACATAGGTCGAGAAGAGTTACAATTCAACGACACTTTCAACGACGGATGAAAACTCTATTCAGCAGTCTTCACAATCTACAGTGAAAGTTACAATCTGACGACTTTCACACTCTACAACAGCTAAAAGCCAGGATTACTGAACAACGGTCCTTGCAATGCACCACAGAAGAAGCTACAAGTCAAATAGCTCATTCTGAAACGCGGATGTCATCCTCGCGTCACCACTTTAGAAATGAAGGCGACCCCCACGTCTCCAAGGCACAATCCAAACGCGGGCGACCCTCGCGTTCATAGGGGTTCAATCAACGTTGACCCCCGCGTTTCTAAGCAGGCAACAAGCCAAAACGCGAGCGACCCTCGCGTTCAATAGGTGTTCAGCTAACACCCAACCTCGCGTCTCAATCCTAAGAAGCGAAGTTGGGTTCTGAACGCCAGATTGGGCGTTTGACTCACTCAAACATGAGTCGAACGGTTCCAAAACCGTTTATCCCACGTCCTGAGGGATTTTCACCCACGTAGGAGCGGATATAGGGGTCAGTTACAACCCCTTATCCCCCTATAAAAACTCAACGAACTCAACTGAGTTGGGGGTTGGATTTTTGGCATCTGAACCACAGGGGTTGATTGGATTTTCTCTGGGCTCAGATCAGAGGCTATTGGCTGGCTCGTTGAAAACCACTCTGGCTTGGAGATTCAGCAGCAACGAAATCCTTGGAGATAGGATTTTTGAATTAAACTCAGAAGATCAAATCTGAGAGGATTCTTCGACAACAGAAAAACAGCTTGATCACTAACCGAATTTTCGGTTCCAACAACTCTATTCACAGAGTTCAAACTCGTTCAGAGTTCTTAAACTCATTCAGAGTTATTTATAAAACTTTCCACGAAAGTTTTACATGGGATGCAATAAAATAAATGATGTTAAATTAGTTAATTAAGTAGTGGGCTATTGGGTGTGGGTCCATTATCCATATCCGTATTGTAACCCCATAATTGAATTGGTTCTCTACTTAATAATACTTACTGGGTATTTTTCTTTGACACGGTATCAGAGCTATGTTTTTGTAATTAAAATAAATCCTAACCCTAATCTCATAAATAAAATGGCACTGTTCAGTGACGAAAAGTAAGCCATGCTTTTTGTTCGTTGTGAACAGTATCTCTCCGTCATCATCTTCTCCGGTCGGTATCTCCGTTCCTCTTCCTCATCGTCTTCAACTTCCTCATATTTCCTCTATCACCGCTGCTACTACCTTGATCTACCGTCACTGTTGCTCTATATTGTTGTTGCTGCTATTGTTGCCTATTGTCCCTATCGCTAGCTTAATCTGATCTGATCTGACTTCTTGATATGGCTGAAAAAGTTTAGATCTGATCTGACTTGATAATAATAGTGGTTGTTGTTTTCTAATATTTGGCTAATTTAATGCTTTTTCTGGCTAATTTCTGGTATTTTGGCTTATTTCTAGCTGACTTTTGTGGTTGATTTCATAGATCTAAGTTGTCATTGTTGATTTCTTAATATTTGACTGACTGAGATGTCGAAAATCACGAGCTCTTCAACCTCTTCTATTCCTCTTACTATTATGAAGACATCTATTCCCATAACTATTTTAGGAACTATTATGAAACTAAATGGATGTCATTATTTGTTGTGGGCACAAGCGTTCAAAATTTTTATTAGTGCTCAGAATAAATTGGACCATCTTCTGAAAAATTCACCCATTTCTGTAGACTCTAAGTACAAGACCTAGCTTTATGGAGATTATTGTGTCATGACTTGACTCCTCAACAGTATGAAAGAAAGGGTCAGTAGTAGTTTCATGTTCTTATCTACTGTCAGGGAAATGTAGGACTCTCTAGAGGTCATGTATGGGAATGAGAAGAATGTGTCTAGAGTTATATGAGATATATGAGCGGTTGTTTTCTCTGTAACAAGGGGATAGATCTGTACCAAAGTTTTATGAAGATTTGAAGGGGTTAATGTATGAGTTGGAGATGCATCAGCATGTTCTTACTAATCTAGCAACATCGAGGGGATATAATCAAGATCTGGCGATGTTAAGGTTTCTATATGGCATAATTGGCATCTCATATGAAAGGACAGATTGGATCTAGCAGTGTTAAAATTTCTGTCTGGTTTGGATCCGTCAATGATATCTCAGGTGCGAGGATAGATTTTAGGAGAAAATAACATTCCCTCATTGACATCTATCTTCTCCAGGGTCATGTGTGCACCATTTGTTGAGCATTCTGTCATGATTACTGGACGTGCCAGAGGATGTATCATGGTTATGGCCGTGATTCAGGAGCTGGTCGCAGTTGTTTTGGTAGTAGCAAGGTGGATTTGATAAAGGACCACATAGATATACTCATTGTGGGAGAAATAATCACAGCGGAGAATTGCTAGCAGAAGTTCGGCAAGCCTAAGTGGGCACAATTAACTACTAGTGATTCTATCCCTCCTGATGGTATGGCTTCTCCTTCCTCATCAGCCTCTTCAGAAATCCCTATTGTTCAGATATAACATGCAGACTATGAGCGATTCATACAGCTCCAGTCCCAGTCTACTCAGAGTAATCATTAAGCAACTCATGTATCCTCTTTAGGTATAAAAGTTTATATTGCCTCTTCAGACAGACCTTTGATATTAGATTCAAGAGCTTTATCCTACGATGAAAAGTATAAAACAAAATTTTCATTCCATATATTCTTCGAACAAATTTTATTCTGTTCATATTGTTGATGGTTCTTTTACGCATGTACTTGGTAATACAGTGGTTCAGGCTACTTCATCATTGACTCTGACTAATATGTTATATGTTCTCCAATATTTTGTTAGTCTCGTCTATTAGCCAATTCATAAACAATAATAACTGTAAAATAACTTTTTCCCTTCACATTATGTCTCTTAGGACCTACGGACTAGGTTGAAAATTGATTCGGATCGTGAGAGAGGAGACATTTATTATCTGGATGAGAGTGTGCCCCCTTCGGTCTTTTTGCTGGTGTATCTAATGCCCCTCTATAGTGGCACCTGCGTTTGGAACATCCCTCTCTTCAGAAACTTTGGATAGTAGTTTCTGTTGAGTCCTCTTTTTCTTCTTTAGGATGTGAGTCATGCAAGTTAGAAATGCATCATCGTACTTCTTATCACAGTCGAGTCAATAAATGTAGTAATATTCCTTTTGAGTCAGTCCACTCTGATGGCTGAGGTTTGTGTCGTGTTCCTTAGTGAAAGGATTTATGTATGTTATTATCTTTGTGGATGACTTCTCTCATATGACATGTTTGTACTTGATGAAAAGATGTCAGAACTTGCTAATATAATTTAACTTTTTTTAATGAAATAAAAAATTAATTTCGACTACTAATTGTGTGCTTCATACTGATGATACATTAGAGTATATGAAAACTGGTGTGTCTAGATTTTGTGCCACTATTGGCATCCTTCACCAGACCTCATGTTCTCATACTTCTCAACAAAATGGTGTTGTTGAATTAAAGCACAAACACATATTAGATGTTGCTAAATCACTAATTATTTATATGCATGTTCCAAAATATTTATGATCTGATGCTATTTTGTATGCATATTATTTGATTAACAAGATGCCCTCGTCTATCCTTGATGGGGAAAAAATCCCTTTCTCCTGTCTTTATTCTAATAAGAATCGGTTTTTAATTGTCCCTAGAGTGTTTGGTTGCACTTGCTTTGTACAAAGTTTGAGTCTAGGTCTCGATAAGCTATCTCTTAGATCCATTAAGTATGCTTTGTGAGTATTTCATAACTCAAAAGGGATATAGGTTTTACAATCCAATGTCAAGGAAGTATGTTACATCAGCGAATGTTACTTTCTTTTCTGTACCATTTTTCTCATAATCCAGTACAGGACCCCCATCAGCTTCTGTTCCTCTGCCTCAACTAGTGTCGAGTTCTGAGTAGAAGATACACTTGCATCAAAACCATTGCAGGTGTATACTCGAAGATAGAAAGCACATGCTCCTCCCTCATGCTCAACTAAACTAAAGTCTACAGATGTAGGTCCCACCCATCAACAATCTTCTACTCTCTCTGATCATAATCTTCGTATTACTCTTAGAAAAGGTAAACGATCTATCACAGTGTAGGCTGTCTAAAAATAATAAAAGATAGCTGATTCCCCATCAAACACCGATGATGGAAGTTACAATCTGACGACTTCCAGAAGGCTATCTTTAGCAACACTCTGACAGAAAAAGATTACAAATCGACGATCTCTTCAAACCAAGACGTGAAAGTCCTCCCTACGTACCATCTTCAAGACACAACACCAATTTGATTACCTACGCAGCTTCAACCGCTGCAAACAAAAATACAGCTGCTTATGTGAGATGATTGATCTCGATGGCTGCGACAACAACATGACTAATATTATATTAGCAACTATTAGAGATACTGATGAGCAGTGTAATGATATTCGACACACTGAGGAGCATATGGTTAAACCATGCAAAGAAATCTTAGTAGAGATCGTGACCTGCAGTTGATAGAGCGTTATTGAGATGCCTCAATTATTACAAATGGCCTGAATAAGACATTCTTTACTGGTCATTGGTGTCATCCATATATAAAGACAGAGAAGCTCGAACGCAGCTCTAACCGCCACCGAACGCAGCTCCATCGCTGTCAACGCAGCTCATCAACCGCTGCCAAACGCAGCTCCCTCGCTGCCCAACGCAGCTTATCAACCGCTGCCAAACGTAGCTCCATCGCTGCCCAACGCAGCTTACCAACCGTTTCCAAACGCAGCTCATCAATCGCTGCCAACGCAGCTCATCAATCGTTGCCAAACGCAGCTTATCAACCGCTGCCAAACGCAGCTCCATCGCTGCCAACGCAGCTCATCAATCGCTGCCAACGCAGCTCTATCGCTGCACGACGCAGCTCGTCACAGCAGCTCTTCCCAATCACCGCCAGAACGCAAGTCAAGGTTCTGACTCATTCAAACGTGATCGTAACAACTTCGAAGCTGTTCTCTACCCACGATATAGGGAGTGGTTTACGTGGGTTGTTACACCCGATTAATGGGGTAACTAAACCCCCGTTTAGGCGCGGATTATGGGGGCAGTTACACCCCTAATCCCCCTATAAATATCAACAAACTCAACAGAGTTAGGGATCGGATTTTTGATAATCAGATCGGGGGACGAGATATCATTGGATTTTCTAGAGAGGATCTTAGAGAGAGAGTTGGAGAATTAACTCTTTATACAGTCTGGGGAATCAACATCCATTGAGGAATCCAGACGTTAGATACTTGGTTTATTAACCGAATCATTTTCGGTTCAAACAACTCTTTTTATCAGAGTTTGTTACTCGTTCCGAATCACGAAACTCGTCAAGAGTTATCAACCAGACAAGATCGTTGTTCCAGTGAGTATAGACAGTCGGATCGTCAACGAGAAGCAAACTCGACGCGAGCACTCGAGGGAGGCATCTCATCGCTACCAAGAAGAACCCAGAATTAAACAAAGGAGAGAATCCAGATCATTCTCTTCTCTTTTGTAATCAGGAATTCAAATTGTAATTGAGAGCAGAGAGAGTTGTAATCATTCTTTTTCTAAGCAGTTAGAGAGAATAAAGTCAAACGCAATTCTTTCATTCATTTTCTTATTGCAAAATTTCCGACAAACACACAGCTCATCCCAATCTCTAATTTCTTCTCTTATGATAGTCTCACCCCCATCCTTTAGCCAGTTTGCCTTGTATTTGTCTACTGAATCTATACTCTGGTCTTATAAAGAGGCAATGTTAGTTCCCACCCGAAAGTAGGCTATGAATGAGGAGATGGATGCACTTGTCTTGAGGAAAACTTGGGATTTGGTCCCCACTCGGACCGAGGCAGATGTTGTTGGTTGTCGATGGGTATATATTTTAAAGTATCGGCTAGATGTCTCTGTGGATGGACATAAAGCCTCATTGGTTGCTAAAGGCTATACTCAGATGTATGGAGTTGACTACTAAAGACCTTCTCCCTAGTTGCTCGTCTGAATTCCATCAGGATATTATTCTCAATTGTTGTTAATCTTGAGTGATCCATGTTCTAACTTGATGTGAAGAATGCCTTTTTATACGATGATATGTAGGAGGAGGTTTATGTGGATCAGCATCCAGGGTATGTCGGCCAGGGGAAGAATATTGTATGCAGACTTAAGAAGGCAATTTATAGCCTCAAATAGAGTCCGAGGGGAGGGCATGGTTTGACAAGTTCAGCAAAGTGGTTTCTGGTATTGGATTTCAGAGATGTCACTTAGATCATTCTATATTTATTCACCACACTACATCTGGATTAGTTAGTTTGGCTATATATGTTGATGACATATTGCTAACTGAGAATGATATAGTTGGTTTGACAGAGACAAGGAGTATGTGAGAAAACATTTTGTGACAAGGATATGGTTAGGTCGAGATACTTCCTAGGGATTGAAGTAGGTTACCAAAAACATGGTTTGTTTTTTTCCTAAAGAAAGTATGTGTTGGAACTTCTGGAGGAGACTTAGTCTTTTGGGGTGCAAGCCTGCAAGTATCTCGGTGGAAGCAAATGAGGATTTCTGATCTGACGATAGCAAACTTTTTATAACACTAAACAGTATATGCGGCTGATTGGAAAGCTAATATACCTTATAGTTACTAGACCCAACCTATTATATGTTGTTAGGATTATTAGTCGATTCATGCACAAACCTAAAGAGGTTCCCTAGAAAGCTGCTTTGAGGGTTCTTGCCTCTGTGAAAAGTTATCCTGATAAAGGCTTATTGTACGAGATGTGTGGAAAATGTATATATCTCCGCCTATTCTAACTTGTGTTATGCAGGAGATAAGGGAGACAAGAAGTCTATTACTGGGTACTGCACATTTAAAGGCAATCTAGTGACTTGAAGAATCAAGAAACATGATGTGGTTCTCGATCTAGTGCAGAGACTAAGTATAGGGCGATGGTGCATGCATCTTGTGAGATGATGTGGCTAAGGAATATAATGTTAGCACTTGGTTTTGTCCATGGACTCATGCCTATGGACTGTGATAATCAGTCTGCTATTTACATTGCCAAGAATCCTACTTTTCATGAAAGGACAAAGCATATTCAGGTTGATTGGCATTTTGTTAAGGATGTAATGATGAAAGACTTAATTCACACTCCATCCACTGCTTCGGAATAGTTGGCAGATATTCACACAAATGTAGCTTCACCTAAAGTGTTTTCTACTTTCTGGAAGAAGATGGGCATGATTAATATCTATGCCCCAGCTTAAGGGAGAGTGTTAAATTAGTTAATTAAGTATTGGGTTATTGGGTGTCAGTCCATTATCTTTATCCGTATTGTAACCCTATAATTGTATTGGTTCTCTAATCAATAGTACTTACTGGGTATTTTTCTTTGACAAATGAGTCACATGCCTTTTAAAATAAAAGTTTAATGGACACAAAAAGTTTTAAGAGTGTTATAAGGAATAAGGTAAAGTGAGCATAAAAGAATTAGAAATAACAGATAAGGCTTGGCGCTTCGTATACGTTGCTCAATTGTTGAAGTTGGTTGGATCCATGTTACTAGATTATTGCCTTGTGACATAGAATAAAAGTTGCAACAAAAGGTCTAAATGTTGAGGGTTGTGGAGATGAACAAGCGAGACTTAGATGTATCTGATGAAACTTTAAAGGAACGAAGTGTAAGCCAAAATCTGAAGGCTTTGCTTAATATTTGATGCCGCTCTCAAATATTGGATGGCTGCTAGTTATGGTGAAAGAGAAAATCTAAAACCCATCCGAACTATATGTTAAAAAGATGGTTCTTCTCACAATAAAGATGCAGAGTTTAGTACCATCACGAGTAAAAGAAAAGTTGATAAGGCATTTCCACAATTTATTAAAAAAAAATTGATGATGGTTAACAGACAACTAGCCAATTGTTTGTGAAATGTGGCAATTAACAGAATCAGAAAACATTTCCCCCTAATATACAGAAGTTAAAACAGATCTTCAGTCTCTTATAAGAACATATCCCCTTCGCAGTCACAATATTCACCACTAAACTATATATAAAGAAGGGAACCCAGTTACCATAGGACGTTCGTCAAAGGAATCTCTGCCTCCATTTACTTCCAAGATCCTGATAATATCTCTATGTCCGTAGAGTCTTGCGTCCATCAATGGCTTCACAAATCAATAATTGAAAGTAATTATTGCGGAATAAGAATATCAGTCAATATCAGTCATATTCCTTTGATTCTAGGATAAGTGGAACATAGTACTGCAGGATATAAAATAGTCGAGTAACATACGGTTCTCTGCCAACGGTCTTCAAGATTAACATTGGCATTATACTGTATCAGAAGTTCTACAATCGATGCATGCCCCTCACTAGCTGCAAGATGCAAAGCAGTTCTCCTATCGTAGTCTTGAACATCTGGAGAAGTTCCACCCAGTAGCATTTGATTTAACCCTACTTTATCACCTCTTGATGCGCAATGGAGAAAGCTTCCTATTACTTGCATGTCATAGTCTTTTATGGCCACCATATCCATTTCAGGCATCACTCAACAGGCCTTTAGGGGAAACTGAGAATTAATACATTGTTCTTAGAAATCATACAGGTAATTGGTAAACCATTTTCCCATATAAGTTGTACTCGTACTTCAACTTCATTATAACTCAAACCAAAGAGCGAAAGAAGAATTCCACTAAAAGATGGCTAAATCTCTTGAGAAGGTATAAAGAAAGCGCATAAATTTCAAATTGTTTTTAAAGAAATTTGTTTTTCATTATTTCAATCGTTATCCACTAGGAAATAAAAGATGGTATAGAGGAAGTATCAATCGCGTTAAAAAAAGACATAGTAATGTAGAGACATCAGATAATATCCTACCTATGTTATCTCATTGTTAGTTCAAGCTTTCATTATGTAGTGGAGAGACCACTTCTTTTATCATAGTCATTGATTTATTTAGTGGCCAATTGTGATTTGTCTTTGAGTGTAAATTAGGAATAAGTGGCATTCATGGACACTATGGTGAGTGCTAGTTTGGGTTGTATAACAATTGTCCATTAGACACCCATTAGACAGATCAACGGTTATTATAGAAATAGGTCTCTCTACTATTTCTTTTGGTAGTGGAGAGGATTTGAATCCCTTTTAACCCATCTAAAATGGTTATCCTAACATTTTTATAAGTTCTTTATTTGGTAAATTAAAACGAGTTAACTCACTTAATTTCATGTGTAAATTTTTTGTGATTGATACATTAATTAGTTGTTAACTCTCCTCAACCCGTTGCCAAAAAACACATTTAAGTACCTACTCAAATTTTACCTGCAGACATATCCAAGAGACATCATTTCACCCTAAGAAACGAAAGGGCGTCCGTACGTACTTGCTCAAGCCTTTACCCATTGGCATATCCAAGAGATTGACGGCGGCCCTATGCATATTGCTAATATTGAGGCACATAAAAACTTAATCCTTGACAAAGCTAACTTAAAGGAGTGGACGATGCCCGGTTAGTTAGAAACAAGTAAGGACATGATAATAGTTCACTTAAAGGAGGAGATGACGTATAATGGAAATGAATGAAAAATTAGGATTCATGCAGCTGAACCCAAAAATTTGGTATAAAGGCTTTTTGGTTGCTGCTGCTGCTGCTGTAGAACACAAACTATAACTAGCTATATTTCAACAAAAACACTGCAAGGTATCATAAAATTCTCAAAGTTGATGTTAACTTTCTGGGTCTCGCCAACTTAACTTAAACCCGGTAATTTACTAATTTCGCTTCCCAAGTTCTCATAGATGACCGTCTCAACACCTACAAACTAACAAATACCAACAATACAGTTTAACAAGCATCAAGAAACCCAACAAAAATGTAAACAAAGCAACAATAAAGGAAGAGAAATTTGCGATTTTTACCAAATATTGCTGCTCTGTTTCTCGGTGGGGAATTTTCTCAAACACCTTGCAGGCGTGCCAAAAGGATTAATAGTAGTCTCCGTTCCTTGGTGTTTTCTATGTTTCATTTTTGTTTTCGTGTTGAAGGTTGGCGATTGTAGCTAAAAAGGGCTCGGTTTGTCCTCGGGTTTTGCTTTGGCTGTGAACGGGCGATGCGCGCTATGATTCTATTGAGAGTGAAACATGAAGTGTAATATTTATTTCTAAGTATAGGGTCTGATTTTCTCGAGGACCCTGCATAAGAAGTTGCTTTGGTAAGCCCCTAATTTTTTTACCCTTTTTGTGGTTTCTTAGGGGGGTTATTGGTTGGGACAAATTGGGGCCAAGTGAGAAAATTATTCCAATAGAACAATTTTACCGTATATTTTGAGTGGGGTAAAGTGGGATAAAGTGGGATAATGAGATAATTTGAGCCTTTGATTTGACAATTCATGTGGGATAATTGATGATGTGACACCTTATTAAAATATAATTTTATCTATTAATTACTTCTAAATTAACTTATCCAATTGGTTTAGTATATTATTTAGTATATTATTATAATATAAATATTATTTTACTTTATATTAAAATATAATATATTGTACTATACTTACAAATTACTATTATTAATTATTATATTGCTTTATATTATATTATATTAGCATGATATACTATATATAATAATTAATAATATATGATCAATATATTTAATATAATATTTTAAAAATATAATATATAATATAATACATTATTTTATTTATACAAAAATATAATATGTTATACAATAATTACTAATTAACATTATATTAGTATGCTACATTATATAATAATTGATATAATATATAAATAATATATATAATATAATATTTTAATAATATATTATTTAATTTAATATATTATAATATAGTATCATAGGATATAATGTACTTTATAAAATATTATAATATTTTACTTTATTCAATGTAATATTTTTTA
>NC_033794.1:114961550-114969434 GCF_001876935.1 Asparagus officinalis | reverse complement strand
ATTGTATAATGTATTATATTATTTCAAATTATAGTATTATATTATATTATATCATAATATTTTACTAATATTAGTAATTATTATATTATATTATAATAGTATGTCATATATATAATAACTATAATAATATTTTATAAATTAATTATATAATAATATATGTTATTAAAATATTATATAATATTATAATAAATACGTTATACTATAATTACTAATTAATATTATATAATAATATATTACATAATATTATTAATATATGTTATTAAAATATTATATATATTATTAAAATATTAATATATATTATTATATAATATTATTAATATATGTTATTAAATTATGTTATTAAAATATTAAAATATGTTATATTTTATATATCATGTCTATATTTATAACATAATTGCATGTATTAATTAAGTAATACAAAAATATTTTAAAATTATCCCAATTATCTTCAAAGTGGAACAACATTGTTCCAATATGGAGGATGGGGTAAATTTTTACTATTGAGATAAAATTTTTGTATATAAGTGGGGTAATTTTATCCCAAGTGGTGTAATTGTCTTACTAGTGTTCCAAAAAACCAATAACACAAAAAGGTATTATCCTTGTTCCATTGTCCCAATGACTAACACTATGAAATAGAATCCCTAAAATTATCCCATTATCCCCCAAAATATCCCAACCAATAACCCCCCCTTACATATGATCTTTCTCTAATTCTCAAATTAGTAGCTTAAACCTTTTGAAATTACTGTTTGGTCTCCAAATTCAATTAAGTTATTATAAATTACTGATTGACCCAACATGGTAAATTACTATATTGGCCTCAATTCGCTAATTTTCCTCCAGTATTTTATAAATTCTACTCCCTCTCCCCCCTCAAAAAAATGGACTAGGAAAGAAGATGATTGCTGGATGAGAAGAGTAGGAATTTCGATTTTTATTTTAAATTGTCAGAATATAAAACTATAACTCATCCTTCACCATAACATTAGAGTTTTGGTGTGAGGGTTAGATGCACTTCAAGGTGACATTAGAGTTGCTCAGTTCAAATATCATTTGATCACGAATTTAAAGCGGATTTTTTAATAATTTGACAAGGCTGAGCTCCGCCTGATTTGGTCTAATTGTTGCCGACTAATTTAATGGAAAAATATAAATATTTTGGAAATAATAACTTTAAAAAATCATTTGTCCGGCATAAACAATATTTATTCCTTCTTGATGTTCAAATCTCATACTAAAATTGTGACACCCTCACTTTAGTCCCACATAGACTAGTATGAAGAAATATTAGTAGTTTAAATAGAGAAAAGTCCAATGCCCAAGAACAACTAGGTCACCGGAAATCTTTGAATTCACAAACTGCTACGACACCTTCAAATTATTATTTATTTCTTCAAAAGCTTTCAAATAAGCATTATTCACAATTAATTGAGTTTGCATGAAACCAAAACCGCTAATCACATTTTATGTGAAATCTAATTTACTTTTAAATATCTTGTATGAAATCAAATCATATTATATGTTATGTCATAATAAAATAGACCAGATCACATTTAACGTTATATATATACACAAAATAATAGGTTATTTATTTTTCAAGCACAAAATGAAATCAAATATAGCACTCATGCAAATTCATATTAAAAAAATACTAGCGGGAAATAAACTCACCTCCAATGAGTACAGCTTCCTTAAAATACTACTTTTCCTGATATCAACCTGAGCCTATAATATAAATATATAAGACTAAAATTAATTCAGGACAAGTACATGTTTTCGCCAAAAGTCGAATTTGTTGTCGAATTCATTATATCTTCGGTCGATTACAATAAATTCAAAGAAAACAGCCTTTTTATAAGACTCTTTTACACAACAAAAAGAAAATTACAACTCTTGAGAAAATAAACGCAGGATCGTTGTTTGGATCACTGCTTTCGTGGGATCTTTGCCTGTGCCGGGAGCGCTTTGACTCGTGGACCACCAAATCACAGATTCTGATTGAACCGTGAGGGGTTTATGATTCTGACTTCGTTTATCGAAGTGAGAAATTGAAACGATATCTTATCGATGTAAGATAGTCGTTCTTCTTGAAATCAAGTCAAAGCTCAATTTCAAGGATTGGCCGTAAGATCAGCACCTCTGCTCTCTCTCTCTGCTCTGGATTGCTCTGAAGTGCTCACAATGATCAGTCTTGGATCTCTGCTGGAAACCCCCTCTGAAAATGGCCTTCGGGGGGTATTTATAACCCTCTGGATGAACAGTGCTCGCGAGACAGCATTTGCTGTCTCGGCGGGCGAGACAGTGTTTGCTGTCTCGCCCACGGAAACAGTAACCGCAGGCAGTTTTCGTTTTAACTGCCTTCCCACGTTTCAAACTCCGTTATTTTGGCAGTTATCCACGTGATTCTCGCCCACGACGTTTCCCACGTTCTTGAACAGTTAGTGGTACGTGTAGGGGCAGTTGCAAAGGTAGTTTTGACCATCTGAAAACTGTCTCACGTGCAAGACAGTAAATTCTGTCTCGCACGGCGAGACAGTAAATACTGTCTCGCCCAGAAACTTCCTGTTGAGGGTAGGGGAACAGTTTAGACTCGTGTACCTATTGGAGTATTCAGGTTATTCTTAAGAATATTCTGAGTAATATTCTCCAGAAACTTCCTGTTGAGATTAGGGAAATAGTTTAGACTCGTATACCTATTGGAGTATTCTGGTCTCTTGTTTGTTGGTAGAGATGAACCCGATGATGGAGAGGAAGAATTTTATATTCTATCTCCTGGTCTCTTGTTTGTTGGTAGAGATGAACCCGGAATCGGAGAGGAAGAATTTTATATTCTATCTCCTGGTCTCTTGTTTGTTGGTAGAGATGAACCCGATAATGGAGAGGAAGAATTTTATATTCTGTCTCCTGGTCTCTTGTTTGTTGGTAGAGATGAACCCGATAATGGAGAGGAAGAATTTTATATTCTGTCTCCTGGTCTCTTGTTTGTTGGTAGAGATGAACCCGATGATGGAGAGGAAGAATTTTATATTCTATCTCCTGGTCTCTTGTTTGTTGGTAGAGATGAACCCGATGATGGAGAGGAAGAATTTTATATTCTATCTCCTGGTCTCTTGTTTGTTGGTAGAGATGAACCCGATGATGGAGAGGAAGAATTTTATATTCTATCTCCTGGTCTCTTGTTTGTTGGTAGAGATGAACCCGATGATGGAGAGGAAGAATTTTATATTCTATCTCCTGGTCTCTTGTTTGTTGGTAGAGATGAACCCGATGATGGAGAGGAAGAATTTTATATTCTATCTCCTGGTCTCTTGTTTGTTGGTAGAGATGAACCCGATGATGGAGAGGAAGAATTTTATATTCTATCTCCTGGTCTCTTGTTTGTTGGTAGAGATAAACCCGATGATGGAGAGGAAGAATTTTATATTCTATCTCCTGGTCTCTTGTTTGTTGGTAGAGATGAACCCGATGATGGAGAGGAAGAATTTTATATTCTATCTCCTGGTCTCTTGTTTGTTGGTAGAGATAAACCCGATGATGGAGAGGAAGAATTTTATATTCTATCTCCTGGAGTAAAGAAACTCAAATCTCCTGGTGCAAAGGAAAAATCTGGACTGGTTTGAATAATCCTAACTGTCATAAGGTTTGACTATTCAACTTTGAGAATGGACCTCTCGTTCGTGGAATGAATCGAGAAGAGATTTTGGTTGTGGTCCTAACTGTTAACTGTTTAAAGGTTTGATCGTTCAATTTGTGGACCTCTCGTTCATGGAACGAATCGAGAGGGGATTTTGGCTTTGGTCCTAACTGTTTAAAGGTTTGACCAAGATGGGAATTTGAGACGATCCTAACTGTTTAAAGGTTTGATCGTTCAATTTGTGGACCTCTCGTTCATGGAACGAATCGAGAGGAGATTTTGGCTTTGATCCTAACTGTTTAAAGGTTTGACCAAAATGGGAATTTTGTGAGGGAAGATTGATCTAAAGAGGTGATCGAATCTCATCTCATCTAAAGAGTATTCGGAAGTCATAGTAGGAGTTTAGTGTTTATCACTTTGTTCATAATGATCGGGGTTATCCCTAAGAATATTACATTTAACATTCTTCCGGGAACTTCCCGTTACATGAATTATCCACCCCCAGCTTTCTTTGCAAAACTGGGTGTAACGAGGAGTACGTTATCCTCGATCGCATACTCGGGTTATCCTTAAGAATATAAGATTCTCCAGGAACTTCCCGTTATATAAATCATCTACCCCCAGCTTCCTTTGCGAAACTGGGTTTAACATTGTACTCAGTTGGATAATCGAGAAGCAGTTTATACTCATATACCCTTTGGAGTGAGGGGAAACAGTTTATACTCGTGTACCCAATGGAGTTTATGGTCGTCTTTACTCGACTTCTTTCGTCGTTATGACGCCGGAGTCAATTAGGGCTTGGATCTTGTTTTTGAGTCCAAAGCAAATCTCGGTGGGATGAAGAACCCTTCTGTGGTACGCACAGTAATTTGGATCCGTAATCCTCTTAGCTCCATCCTGATCTTTAATAGGTGGTAGCTCAATTTTGTCATTGGCGAGGAGGTATTCCAAGATGGCTGGAGCTTCATCATCTTCGAAAGAATATTCCTTTTGAAACCTCGGATCGAGAGTCGCATTCTCAATGATTGCAGATGTCATTGGTTGGCCTCTCTCAGCTTTCTTTCTTTTAAGAAAGTGCTCAGCTCGTTCACCCCGAGATATTAACTCCTTCCAAGTTATGGATGGCACAACCCCCAGAGCTTCCAAGACATCGATGGAGAGATTATTGTGGCATGTTTGTAAGATGAACTCTTCTGTAACAGGATCTTTGCAACTAATTGCCTTGTCACGGAAGCGTTTGACAAAGTTGTCAACTGACTCTCCGTCTTTTTGCTTCTCATCTAGAAGGGTTCCGATTGATACTTCGGTGTCATCATCGAAGAAATTGCTGAGGAACAAACTTTCCATGTCATCCCAGCAATTGATGCTTCCTGGCTTGAGCCGTCGGTACCAATCGAAGGCGGGCCCACGAAGGGTGCCAACGAATGACCGGATCATTAAGGCCTCGTTTCCAGAGATTATGCCCAAATGAGACTTGAAATAAATCAAGTGTTGAATCGGCGAACTCTTCCCTTCAAACGGTGTGAAGTTAATCAGATTGAATTTGGTCGGGTATGGTATTGAATCCCATTCCCTCGGATAAGGATATGGAATACCCGTCTTCTTAACTTCTTGAGCCGTCATCAAAGCATTGATTTTGTCTTCAAGTTTTTGCATTTTCCCGTCATCGTCTTCATTTCTTTCTGAATGATGTCGAGTAAAGATAATTGGACCACCCCCAGTGAGAGGTGCTATTGAACCACCCCCAATATCGTTATTGGGAGGATCCGTTAAACCACCCCCAGCGTTATTGCCATTGGGAGGTGTATCAGCCATAATGACTTCATCCACCTCTGGATCACTGTCATCTACAACATTCCGAGTGTGGTGGCTGGATTCAAATCGCTGATTGGACTCAGGAGGTTGAGGCTGTTGAGTTAACAGTTCTCTCATTTGTTGGATAGCCAACTTCATTTCTGTCTTCACTTCAGCTCTAATTTCTTCACGTTGTTTGGCTAGAGCTTCCTGAAGTATTTGAGTGAACTGATCAGCAGTGATTGTGAATACTTCTCTGATTTGTCCTGTGCTAGACATTGTATCATCAGAAGCGATTGCAGAATAAGTGTCCGAGAATTCATCCTCCGAGGACATTCCTTCTTGCATTCTCTTGTAGTCTCTGCGTCTGATAGCTCCTAATTGGAGTCGAGACATCCTTTGAGCAATTCTTGGATTGACTTTTCCTTTCGGGGAAAAGTCGGGATTTGAGTCACTTGAATGCTGTTTAGACTTTCTTCTATCAGCCACGTTGATGGTGACTTCAGGGAATTCATCATTTTGGACAGCTGCTCTTCTTTTGCGGAAATGTCTCGGCTTAGGTTTCGATAATACAGAGACTTTTCGTGGGATGACTTCTCGTTTGAAACAGTCACATTCTGATAATGCTGTTTTAACGAGTCGCGCACAGGAACAACGAGAGTTTATCTCTCGAATAACTCTCTTTCGAAAATTATTCACAACTTCAACTTGATAATACGATTCATCGGTATGATTGCCAAAAAATCGTATCGTCTGTTGGTATGATCTCCCAGGTATGACGATATCATTTGGTGAATGCGTCTTCTTCTGGGGGTATAAAACCTTGTTGGCATTCTCAGGACAATTTATTTTTGTCTTTAAGCGATCCAAGGTTATGTCGGGAGTCGCACGTTTAGAACCACCCCCTTGTGGGTATGGAGTCTTAACGGGCTCCGAATGCTGATTTTGCATAAGTCCAGACTTTGGAATCCAAACTTGACGAAGTTTTGGTGATTCTTTGGTCACCATTTCCTTTCTCTTTTCTCGTCTTTGTTGTGAGAGAGCATGGGCATTAGCAGCTTTTGCACGACGTTTTTGTATACGTTCTTTGAGGGTCGAACGAGTCTTTTTGACAATAGTCCATTCATCCGTCGTTGTTTTAGCAGAGATACGAGTGATTGGTTGTTGAGACAACTGAACCACTCGATGTCTCCTCGACTCTAGGTCCGCGTGGTAACGAACCCCGTCGGTTTGTTCCAAGGCTTTAGCCATTTGGCGAGCACAGCGTTGGCGTTGTCTCTGACGAGCTCTTTTCGTCAATGCCGGCGGGCTTTGATTCGATGACTCTTTAACTAGATAAGAGCCATTGTGAGCAGAAGTATTGCGAGTGAAATTCTCAGCAACAATCAAGCGAGAGTCTTCATTTTGTGCCTTCTTTGGCATGCAACTCTTCCTCAATTGTGAGATCCTCTTGTACTTGCGAGATACTGAAGATCTTGAAGAGGATGATGAGAAATATTCCTCAAACTTGGTTTGGTCGAATTCGTATTCGACCATGGATTCAACTGGAATCTTGATCGGCTGCGACACGACGGTCTCGGCAGCGAGACCGTTGGCTCCCACTGTGGTCGCCAGCTTGTTTGGGTCAAAAGTTGGTTTTGTCATGGAATTCATTATATCTTCGGTCGATTACAATAAATTCAAAGAAAACAGCCTTTTTATAAGACTCTTTTACACAACAAAAAGAAAATTACAACTCTTGAGAAAATAAACGCAGGATCGTTGTTTGGATCACTGCTTTCGTGGGATCTTTGCCTGTGCCGGGAGCGCTTTGACTCGTGGACCACCAAATCACAGATTCTGATTGAACCGTGAGGGGTTTAATGATTCTTCCTTCGTTTATCGAAGTAAGAATTTGAAGCGAATATTCTTCTTGAAATCAAGTCAAAGCTCAATTTCAAGGATTGGCCGTAAGATCAGCACCTCTGCTCTCTCTCTGCTCTGGATTGCTCTGAAGTGCTCACAATGATCAGTCTTGGATCTCTGCTGGAAACCCCCTCTGAAAATGGCCTTCGGGGGGTATTTATAACCCTCTGGATGAACAGTGCTCGCGAGACAGCATTTACTGTCTCGGCGGGGGGGGGGGGGTTTGCTGTCTCGCCCAGCGAGACAGTAAATTTGCTGTTCTCGGAAACAGTAACCGCAGGCATTTTTCGTTTTAACTGCCTTCCCACGTTTCAAACTCCGTTATTTTGGCAGTTATCCACGTGATTCTCGCCCACGACGTTTCCCACGTTCTTGAACAGTTAGTGGTACGTGTAGGGCAGTTACAAAGGCGGTTTTGACCATCTGAAAACTATCTCACGTGCGAGACAGTAAATTCTGTCTCGCACGGCGAGATAGCAAATACTGTCTCGCAGGGGCGAGACAGTGAAAACTGTCTCGCGGGGGCGAGACAGTGAAAACTGTCTCGC
>NC_033794.1:114919588-114961503 GCF_001876935.1 Asparagus officinalis | reverse complement strand
GAGACAGTAAAGACTGTCTCGCGCGGCGAGACAGTCAAGTCTGTCTCGTACGGCGAGACAGTCAAGACTTGTGTTCTTCTGCCTTTTTGGATGATTTCTTCTTGAGCTGTATTTGGATATCTTTCAGCATTTTTTGACGCCTACAGTACATATTATAGGATAATCACTGCAAAGTTTAAAATCAATCATATTCAAGTATACTAAAGTAGTAATTATTTATAAATAAGGTACATGTAGGCTTTCTTGCTAAATTTAGCTATTTACTATAATTTTCTATGATATTATTCTAATAATTTCAAACTTATTATTAATATATTACGTAGCTCAGGGGATTACAATTAATTATTCGAGCTTAATTCCTACTGAGTTTGGATCTGGTAGAAATCAACAAAGTAACAGTGGTCTACAAAAATATTTTCATTCCTTTTTATCTTTTGGACCTATACACAAACTAATAAATTTTTAGGGGTCCAAAAGAAATTTGTTTTTTAACTAAAATTTCCTCTTTCTCTTCTTCTTCCTCCGTTCATTTCATTTTCATTTTTTTTCCTTTGGCTCTTCTCTCTCTCTCTCTCTCTCTCTCTCTCTCTCTCTCTCTCTCTCTCTCTCTCTCTCTCTCTCATTTTTAGACAGCCTACAACAGTGAAATGTGATTTTTTTAATCATTTTTTTGTTTTTTTGGGGCTGTTACATTTTGAGAAAACTCATGTGCCACTGCATTTCCAGTTTGACGCATTAAACAAAACTCCATAGCTCAGCTCAATCGGATTGTCTCCTTGCACCATCCACAATATGACCGAGAAGAGATAACCTCTCTATACTTCCTTTAGCATCATCGGTTATTACCTGGGCAGCATCTCCCTCCACAATAACCCTCCAAAATCTGGATTCAAATGCAGTCTTTAGTGCTTCCGAGAGAATTACGTGTTGAGTTCGTGATGACTCAAATTAATTAAGAACCAGGATTAGGTTTGGAATATAATTAGGATTAGTTATATTATCCTAATTAGGATTGGATTGAATGAATTAATTAAATTGGGAATTCAAATAGGATTGAAGAGAGAAATCCAATTAGGATTCAAGTTAGAGTTCTAATAGGATTGAGTAAAATCCATCTCTATATATATTGTATCAATCCATGGGTTTAACAATAAGAAATAAGAGAGATCTATATTCCACCATTGTTAGGGGTGTGTGGTTGCAACCTCTTGTAATCTCTTCTCAAAAGCAATAAGATCTTCCCCCTTCTCCTCATGGACATACACGAATCATCTTGATCGTGTGGAATCACGTTAAATATTGTTGTTTGCTTTTTGTCTTGATTGATTGGAAGATTTAGGGTTTCTTGATTGTTTAAGTTTTTCTTCCGCTGCTTGAATACTCCAACAATTAGTATCAGAGCTATAATGGCGACCAAGACGACAACGACCAAGTTCAAGGTGGAGAAATTTGACAGCAAGTCAAATTTTCTCTTGTGGAAGATGCGTGTCACGGCGTTACTCATGAAGGAAGGGGTTCATCGATCCCTAGACAGTTTTGAGAAGAAGCCATCCACTTTGGATGAAGATGAGTGGAAAGACATTGATGTCCACGCAAAGGCTACGATTATCTTGTGCTTGTCAGATGAGGTGCTCTACAACGTTATGAACGAGAGCATGGTGACGGCTATGTAGTTCAAGTTGGAAAGCATGTATATGACAAAGAGTTTGTTAAATAAACTCTTTAAGAAGAAGCAGCTCTATGAACTTTGGATGAAGAAAGGTACGTCTATTATGCAACACTTGAACACCTTCAATAGGATTATTGTCGATTTGTTTGCTCTTGAGGTGAACCTAGAAGCAGAAGACTAAGCTCTTCTGTTGTTGTGTTCGCTTCCACCCAATTACAATCACTTGGCGACTATCATCATGTATGGGAAGGAGACTTTGGAGTTGGAGGATGATATCTTGGTGCTTCAGAATAATGAACTCATCAGGAAGACAGACACCAGGTAGGAATCTTCAGGTCTAGTGACCAATGTAAAGAAAGGGAAGTCGAAGGGCAAGGAGTCGGTCAAGGCTCAAGAAAATTCTAGTTTTGTCGTCTATTTTTTGTGCAAACGACCAGGCCACTTCAAGAAGAATTGCAAGTCGTACAATGAGTACTTGAAGAAACATGATGGTGGGATTGACAGTAGTAAGGGTAAGGATAACCATGCTATTGTCGTAGAAGATCTCTGTGACTCACTGCGGAGTCAGGTACATGCAACTATACTAATGATTGGTTACTTGATTCAGGATGCACATACCATATGTGCCCAAGGAGGGAGTGGTTTAGCACTTACAGGCCTATTTCTGGAGGATCAGTTCTTAGGGGAACGATGTAGTGTGTTGGATTGTTGGTATTAGGAACGTCAGTATGAAGATGCACAATGGACATGAAAGGACTCTCTAATGTTCGGTATGATCCGGACTTAAAAAAAATCTTCTTTCGCTGGGAGCTACTGAGGCTCAAGGGTGCAAGTTCAGTGGTAAAGTTGGAGCTATCACAGTCTTCAAGGGCGCTACTGGTGTTCTAAAAGGAGAGTGTTTGAGGAACTTGTACAGACTGGTTGACAGCGTCATTGAGGGCGAGGTTTCAGCCGCAGCAGAGAAGACTAATCGATCAAGACTTTGGCACATGCGTCTAGGACACATGAGTGAAAAGGGTTTACAAGTACTCCACGACAAGGGCGTGCTTTTAGGAATAACTAAATGCAAACTTGATTTTTGTAAGTATTATGTTATAGGGAAGCAGCATAGAGTATCTTTCTCTACTTCACAACATAAGTCCAAGGGGTTGCTAGATCTTATCCAAGGGGGTGCGAGGTATTATGTTATCTTCATTGATAATTTCTCCAGGAAGCTTTGGGTCTATTTCTTGAGGCAGAAGTCTGAGGTTTTTTAGAAGTTCAAGGAGTGGAAGGCGTTAGTGGAAAATCAGAAGGGGCTAAAATTGAAAGTCTTGAGGTCAGATAATGGGGGTGAGTATACATTCGAGGAATTCAAAGAGTACTTGACTGATGAAGGCATCCAACATCAGTTAAGTGTGCCAGGATGACCAGAACAAAACAGAGTAGCTGAACACATGAATCAGACATTGATGGAAAGAGCCCGCAGTCTCTTGCTACAAGCAGACATGTCCGAAGGTTTTTAGGCGGAAGCGGTAAATCATGTGTTCTATTTGATTAACAGGTCACCATCTACAGCCATTGTTCTTCAGATCCAAGAGGAGATATGGCAAGGAGAATCAGTGGACTACTCGACTTTACGCATATTTGGTTGTCCAGCGTATAGTCTTGTAGACAGTCAGAACAGAAACAAGTTGGAGTCCAATTCGAGACAGTGTATCTTCATAGGATTCACTTATAGAGTCAAAGGGTACCGGTTATGCGATCCTGAGACTCACAGTGCCTTTACCAGTAGAGATGTGGTCTTTGATGAAGACGCTATCATGCGGGCACATTTGGAGACAGAAGACAAGGTGTAAGGTGGAGCTCCAAATGTTTCTACAGATTCTCGGGTACAGAAGGTAGAGTTTTTCGAAAAGTCCTGCAAGCCCTAGTGGGCCTACTGATGAGACTCCAACTGGCAATGGAGATAGAGCTACTACATAGGAGGAGCAGTCAATAGCGTTAAGACGCTCGAGCCGTACAGTGGTGCCACCTGCTAGATATGGTTGGGAAGGCGATGATCACATATCTTTTGGTTTACTCACAGAAGCTAGAGACCCATGTAGCTATAGAGAGGCCGTTGAATCAGATGATCATGACTGGTGGATTACAGCCATGGAGCAGGAGATGGAGTCTTTGGAGACGAATCAGACGTGAGTTCTGGTTAATCTTCCAAGAGGCTCAAAGGCGATTTGTTGCAAGTGGATCTTTTGGAAGAAAGATGATGAGCAATTCAAGGCAAGGTTGGTTGCCAATGGATATGCTCAGAAGAAAGGAGTGGACTATAATGAGATCTTTTCTCCTGTAGTCAAACATACATCTATTCGTTTGTTGTTGGCTATTATTTCACAGTATGATTTGGAGTTGGATCAGATGGACGTTAAAACATCATTTCTGCATGGAGAATTAGAGGAGCAAATTTACATGAAGCAGCATGAGAGATATTTCACCAAAGGTGAAGAGGACAAGGTTTGACTTCTTAAGAGGTCTCTGTACAGGCTCAAACAATCTCCGAGGTAGTGGTACAAGCGCTTCGACTCATTCATGATCAAGGCTGGTTTCAATCGATCTGCAAAGAAAAGTGCACAAATCGAGGAAGTCAAGCAGTTGCTAAAGATGGAGTTCGACATGAAGGATATGAGAGCAGCCAGAAAGATCTTAGGTATAGAGATCTCACGAGACAGGGTTTTTGGCAAACTTTGGTTGTCCCAAGAAAATTATATTCTCAAGGCGTTGAATAGTTTCAACATGGATGAAACACGATCGGTTTCTACTCCTTTAGTCGGTCACTTCAAATTATCCTCAAAGCAGTGTCCACAAATAGTTGAGGAGCAGGAAAAGATGTCTCGGATACCATATGCGAGTGTGGTGGGATTGTTGATGCATACTATGGTTTGCTCTAGGCCTGACTTAGCCTATGCAGTAAGTTCAGTAAGTTGATTCATGTCAAATACAGAAAATCAGCATTGGGAGGTAGTGAAGTGGATTCTGCATTATCTACGAGGGACTGCAAATGTGGGCCTATTGTTTCAGTCCTTGGAGGATAAGAGGTCCAAGAAACTACAGAGATACGTCGATGCAGATTACGCATACGACCTTGATCAACGGAGGTCAACGACGGGTATTTATTCACAGTTTCTAACTGTGCCATTAATCGGAAGGTTGAGTTACAGGAAACTGTGGCTCTTTCGACGACTGGGGCGGAGTACATAGCTGCAGTTGAGGTATCGAAGAAAGCTCTGTGGTTGCGGGGTTTGGTCAGGATGTTTGACATCATGCAGAATTCAGTACCTATTCATTGTGACAGTCAGCGCGAATCATCTTGCGAAGGATCAGAGGTATCACAAGCGGACGAAGCACATTAACATCATGTATCACAAGATTCGAGAGTGGATTGACTAGGAAAAAGTGATCGAACTGGTGAAGATCAGTACAAAGAAGAATCTGGCAGATATGATGACCAAAGCCATTCCAGTGGAGAAGTTCAAAACATCTATGGACTTCATCCACGTTCTTCAGAAGTAGATTTGGAGAAATATTTTTGAGAGAGAGTTGTATAAAGTGGGGGTTGATTTTGGAAAATCTTCGTGAAGGATTGATTCAACATGATGTGAGTCAACGTGGAGATTGTTGAGTTCGTGATGACTCAAATCAGTTGAGAAGCAGGATTGGGTTTGGACTCTAATTAGGATTAGTTATACTATCCTAATTAGGACTGGATTGAAGGAATTAATTGAATTGGGAATTCAAATAGGATTGAAGAGTGAATCTAATTAGGATTCAAGTTAAAGTTCTAATAGGATTAAGCAAAATCAATATCTATATATATTGTATCAATCCATGAGTTTAACAACATGAAAAAAAGAGAGATCTACATTCTACCATTGTTAGGGGTGTGTGGTTTCAACCTCTTGTAATCTCTTCTCAAAAGCAATAAGATCTCCCCCTTCTCCGCATGGACGTACACGGATCATCTTGATCGCGTGGAACCACGTTAAATCTTGATGTTTGTTTTTTATCTTGATTGCTTGGTAGATTTGGGGTTTATTAATTATTTAAATTTTTCTTCCACTGCTTGAGTACTCCAACTTTATGTATCCTGCATGTTTGGGGCCCCCTTCAATAGCAAAGAATTTGGATAGTCTAGCAAAGAACTGCCCTCTATGATCTCGCACCACTACCCCAGCTCCGACGCCGACGCCGGCTTCTTCACGATCAAAAACTGCACCATCAAAGTTAACTTTCATAGTCAGTTAGTCACTACATGCGGAGGCTTCCAACTCGTTGGAAGAAGACTCTGTGGGCGACATCGAAACCTTTGCTTATTCCCTCACCATTCGAATTAGCTCCTTCCCCTTCCATTCGAAGACCGACGCGCTTTACCACCTTTAGCAAAATTTATGAGCAAATCTTAATTTAAATAACTTTCTGTAAGAGTTGAGTACACGAGGATGCAACTATTTGTAGTTACATAAATTAATCATCAAATTTGTTGGGCATTATGAGTAAAAGTTTGATTTTATTTTTAAATATGTATATATTTTTTTAAAGAAGAAACAAGTTGCCCTAGTAAGGGATGCCGAAAGAATCGCTTAAAAGATTCATGTCCAAAAATGTAAAATGGAGGATGAGAAGCGGACAAATCGCGATCACCCACCACAAGCTAGGATATAAGTAATGGTTGATATTCCTCTCAAATTTAAAGCATGGGAATTTTAGTACCAGTTAATCCATCAAAGTTGATAATTTGGAGTAGTTTTTGCAGAAAACTGAGATCCTAAAGTAATTTTACCATTATGAACATATATAATTATAGGCCTCCTTTGGCAAATGGTTAAGGAAAACGGGTTAAAAAGAAGGATTAATGTACTTAGCCCATTCGATAATCCGAATGACTAAATTATTAACCCGTTAAATAAGTTTTATTTTAGCCATTGTGATCAGTTTTAGTGTTTGAGGATAACAATGATTTTGACTATTTTCTTTATAATTAGAAGAGTTAACTCTTAATCCTTCTAAATATGAGTATTAGTAAACCCCTTATTTTTGAGGGGTTAACTCATTTTAATCCCTCTAGAGGGGTTAGCTTAACCCTTCAATATTTTGTATGTTTGGTAAATTATGAAAGGTTAACTCACTTTAACTCTTGTATAGATTTTTTGTGTTTGGCAGGTTAAGAAGGGGTTAAGTCTCCTTAACCCTTTGCCAAACGGTACCATAAGGTATATAAACAAAAAAAGACTCTAAACTACAAATTAAGGTGTAGCATGACATATGTAGGTATGAACAATTTTGAAAGTTAGCGAGCTTAAAAAATAATTCGGCACAACAATGTTTGTAACTAAATGTAAGCTTCACAAACTCCCCAAAAATTTGAGGCGTTTCTAACAAAACTCCTCTAGACCTTTGTTTTTCTCATAAACACATTTATAGTTACTAGTATGCAATACGTGCGTTGCACGTGATGCATATTAAGAAACAACATAAATCAAAATCCATAATGTTTCCATAATTATGCATTGAACTTATATACAATACACAAGATGAAAATACCAATTAACAATTATCTCACTTGACTTAGAATATTGTCCATAGAGAAGAAACCTAATCAACCATATATATAGCGCGCGTGATAAATGTGACTGCACAATCAATAAGAGGTAAGGTGATCTTAGCTGCAAATAACTAATATTCAGCATCATATTACAAACCAGGAAAGTATTCAATTATCATGGGTATATACATACAATGAGAGTAATAAAGAGTCAACATGATAGCTTGCAAACATAGTTTTATTGTTGAAAGCCAATAGTTAAAAATAAATAATATTTCTTACATACAACAATAAGCTAATGAATTTCCAGCAATATACAAGTTTTCTAGAAGAAGCATCCCTTTATGCATACATAAGATCACATACTCGCATTACCGGCAATAGAGTCCCTCAAAGAAAGCACTTAAATTCCTGCAAACCCCAAAAAACTCTGTATTGCTGGGGAGAAGACCATCCAGAACAAACATTTAATTTGCAGAAGTATGGACCAAATGAGTTTATGAGATTGAATTTTGGGTATGAATGTGAAAAAAATAGATAAGCTTTAGGATAACAAAATGAAATAAGCCTTTTTATCAGTACAAAAAACATATTAAATAACATTTCAAAGCATGAGAACTTGACATCTTTATCAATTTCAAAACTTATAAATCTATACGAACATAAGACACGCAATTTTCAAGTAGAAGAGACTACTGTCAACCAACCAAACTCCTGACAATCACTACACTCATGATAAATCAAAGTATAATCTTCAAAATATGTTGCATACTATTCCAAGAGTATTTCCTTCAGTTGACACTACATAGCACGAATCCTGAGCAAACAACACATTCCTATTCCCACCGTCTCTTTGCAGGCAATCCATTGGAGGAATCGTTGGAGGATGCATTTCCCCATATGCCACCTGACAGAAGGGACCGATAATATCCAATCCCTTTTGAATCAGTTGGAGATCTATATCGGTCAATGATGTTTTAGACCATGGAACGATTTTACTGCAAGCGAGGTGCACAGGCTGTTTCGTGTACGTCCCTTTAATGTTCTCGAATGAGATCTGTGACAGAGCCACTGCATCTTTTAAATTGTGAGGCCGCCTGAGTTTCTTGAATTCTATCCAAGACAGATCCTTTTATGAAACCCATACGTCGGGGTTTGTTGGAGCAATGACTGTGCCATCTAACTGCATATCATCATATGAATAGATTTTTCCTCTAGTTTAATTTCGATTGAATTATTTTGCGTAGTTATAGACAGAGTGTTTCAGAAGAGAAACAATCTGTGGGTAAAAAAATACTAATTACATTCAAGAAATTGTATGGGTGATCCTAGAGTCTGTGTATCTACATAGGTCACTCTAAGTTTACAGATTACAATTACATAGGTGAACCGGGAGTCTGGTTATTCTTTCCTTGTACGTACAATGAGTAATCTCAAGATTACCCTTGTAGATTACGAAACTGCTGTTAACATCATGCTTGATAGAATAGTTTTCTATGCCTCTAAGATGAATTCACCAATTGTTAATAACAATGGACTTATAAATGACTGATTTAGGTTTAACACACAACCCATAACCTGATAGTGAATATTAGTTTACTGATCTGCTTCAAGAGCAAAACAAGGTATTTTTCTGCGACAATAGTGATAACTACAAAGAATTCTAGAATCAAGTGAACTTGAAGACCTGAGCAGCTAGAAATTTAAATAACTAAGGATCATAAGACTTTCATAAAGCAGTAGACATCAAGTAACAAGCCACAAAGATAACTGACATGCCACCAACTAACACATGCATCTTTGTTACTAAATCCCCCCAAGGTTCCAAAAGCTAAATAGACAATGTTACAGCTATAATATTTAATATAGCACCTTAGGGAATAAAAAATAAGTTTCCTTGGTTTAATTATTATTACGGGGCATATTGCCGTTCAGCGTCAAATATCTTGCAGTCCATTATCCCATACTTTATTAATATGAGCTGAAATGTTCCCATATGAGCAATCAAAGTTTGAGGTTCTAGTTGAAATACCTTAGAAGAAATTCTATAGCAATCTTATATGTTGAGTAATTATGGTTATTAAAAAGTCAACCATGCGAGCAAAAACAACATGAGTGTGTTTGCTGATTATGGCATGAATTGTGCACATATGTCAGGCAGATGATCATCTCTTATATAGTGAAATTTTAAGTCAATTAAAGTCCGTCTTGAATGACATTTCATGAGCCTACGAATTGACAATTTGAGAAATATATGGATCAAAAGCATTTTTTGTAATGGATGTCTAATCTCTCTAAACTTCTATATTATAAAATCACAACCATTATAGTTCAAGTCTTTTCCCGTCAACTGTCAAGTATGAAGAAAACTCATCACAGAAGGACCAAAAACTAATATAATTTCCCTTGTGTGTTTACAGAAAATGTTGTGTAAGGAAGATTTTAATTTTTGAAGCATGCTGAGAAGAAGAATAGCTTCAATTTTACTTTCAACATAAAGTACTTCAAAGAAGTTTTGAGATGACTTATTACTATTTTAGATTACTATGCTGCAAATCATTAAAGCCTTGATCTTATAGGCATGTCTAAAAAGTAAAATATCTAGTTTTTGGAAAATGAAATATGAACTGCTTATATGAGAATGAACAGCTGTAGAGACGTAGAGGAAAGTGGCAAATTCCTATTTCAAGCACCAAAAGCAAGATGAATATCAGGCAACTTAGTTGAGGGCATTTGCAATCTGAAACAGAGGTTAATCGCCAATTTACTTAATATAAATGTACAATGAGAGGAAATGAGGCAACTGAAGGATGATTGTGACATCTACTTTGGATTGTTGGAGACATGAAGCAGCAGAATGTTATTTTGTCTTTTTTATCTTTTTATCCTTAGCGATAATTTCAGTTTATCCCATTCAGCAATGTCCAATTGGATTGGATTGAAATAGTCCTGACCTTCAACTAACATTTTTTTCCAGAATGATAGAATAATAAATAATCATACATTAGTGTATCACTACATATCTTTTACTGGGTCAATTTAAACTAATGACACCAAATTTTATTACTTCAATAGCCTCACGTTCATCATGATAATTATATAACATTAAACTTGAACAGTGAAATTTACCTCAGCAGATAGAGCTCGTAAGTGAAGTATAACAACAACCAACCTCAATTTTATAAGCGTGAACTTCAAAAGCGTCGTCTTTGCTCCATCAAAACTGAAGCACTACGCTATTTATACAACCACAAATAACCTAAAAATTCAGTTAAGAAATGTAAAGCCCTAGAAATTAGTACCGTTAATAACAAAGGCAAAAACTAATGGGGTTGGAAAACGGACGAAATCGAGGTAAGAGGAGAGGCAGGTGGGGGCGGGAGGAACGGAAGAATTTGAAGAATCGAATAGGAAGAGGCGGAGGGGCAGGGGTTGAGAAACCAAAGAATCGGAGATGAAGAAACGGAAGCATCGAAAGAAGAGGAGATGAGGAGGCGGAGGGGTAAGATTTCTTTTGCGATACAAACTAGTATAGTCTGGAGCAAATCATATTTTGTTCTAGTTTTTCTTTGCAAATATCATAAAATAATGGGAAAAATGTGTCCAGGCCCCAAAAGCAGAATGTTCATGTGACCCGCCCCCTTGTATTTTGCCCCATGTGATTCAGCCCCAAAAAGTACCATTTAATATTTTAAGGCCCCTCCACGTCAGCAGTATAAAAAAAGAGATTGTATTTTGAAAAAAAACCCGAAATTACCCCTCCACTTATCTTCCCTAGACGTCTGGTCCCCAAACTACATGGAAAGTCACGCCCATTAATGCAATCTGATGGAAAAAATAGAGGGAAATTTCCCGCCCTTTTTTGAACTCTATCATGAGCAATAACTCATGTTAGTTCTAAGTTATTTAATGTTAGTTCTAAGTTATTTAATGTTAGTTCTAACTTATTTTATGTTAGTTCTAATTTAGTTCTAATTCATGTTAGTTCTAATGTTAGTTCTAAGTTATTTAATGTTTGTTCTAACTTATTTTATGTTGTTCTATGTTAGTTCTAATTTAGTTCTGACTTATTTAATGTTAGTTCTACTTCCAGCTAGTGTTGGTTCTAATATAAGCGTTAGTTCTAGTGGCTATATTAGTTCTAGTTGAGCTCCTGTTAGGACTGACACGATACCTGTTAGAATTGATACTGGAGAAGCTAGAACTAACACATCATCAAGTAGAAGTAATATGACATTTAGACCTAACAATTACGCTGGAACTAACGACTTAAATAAATTAGAACTAACACGATACCAGTTAGAACTAACACTAGAGAAGCTAGAACTAACACATCATTAAATAGAACTAACATGGCGTTTAGACCCAACAATTACGTAGAACTAATGACTTAAATAAATTACAACTAACACGATATCTGTTAGAACTAACACTAGAACTAACACATTAAATAAATTAAAACTAACACGAGCTGGTAAAAATTAGAACTAACCACATTAGTTCTAATTTATACAAAGTTAGTTCTATTTTATAACAAGTTAGTTCTAATTTTATACCATGTTAGTTCTAATTTTATGCCACGTTAGTTCTAATTTATGCCAAGTTAGTTCTAATTTATACAAGTTAGTTCTATTTTATAACAAGCTATCTCTAAATTATACAATGTTAATTCTATTCTGGAGCGTGTTAGTTCTAATCTATACCATGTTAGATCTATTCTGTAGCGTGTTAGTTCTAATCTGCACAGTGTTAGTTCTATTCTGTAGAGTGTTAGTTCTAATCTGCACAGTGTTAGTTCTATTCTGTAGAGTGTTAGTTCTAATCTGCACAGTGTTAGTTCTATTCTGTAGAGTGTTAGTTCTAATCTGCACAGTGTTAGTTCTATTCTGTAGAGTGTTAGTTCTAATCTGCACAGTGTTAGTTCTATTCTGTAGAGTGTTAGTTCTAATCTGCACAGTGTTAGTTCTATTCTGTAGAGTGTTAGTTCTAATCTGCACAGTGTTAGTTCTATTCTGTAGAGTGTTAGTTCTAATCTGCACAGTGTTAGTTCTATTCTGTAGAGTGTTAGTTCTAATCTGCACAGTGTTAGTTCTATTCTGTAGAGTGTTAGTTCTAATCTGCACAGTGTTAGTTCTATTCTGTAGAGTGTTAGTTCTAATCTGCACAGTGTTAGTTCTATTCTGTAGAGTGTTAGTTCTAATCTGCACAGTGTTAGTTCTATTCTGTAGAGTGTTAGTTCTAATCTGCACAGTGTTAGTTCTATTCTGTAGAGTGTTAGTTCTAATCTGCACAGTGTTAGTTCTATTCTGTAGAGTGTTAGTTCTAATCTGCACAGTGTTAGTTCTAATCTGTAGAGTGTTAGTTCTATTCTGCACAGTGTTAGTTCCGTTCTGTAGAGTGTTAGTTCTAATCTGCACAGTGTTAGTTCTATTCTGTAGAGTGTTAGTTCTAATCTGCACAGTGTTAGTTCTAATCTGTAGAGTGTTAGTTCTATTCTGCACAGTATTAGTTCTAGTTCTAATCTGCACAGTGTTAGTTCTATTCTGTAGAGTGTTAGTTCTATTCTGCACAGTGTTAGTTCCGTTCTGTAGAGTGTTAGTTCTAATCTGCACAGTGTTAGTTCTATTCTGTAGAGTGTTAGTTCTAATCTGCACAGTGTTAGTTCTATTCTGTAGAGTGTTAGTTCTAATCTGCACAGTGTTAGTTCTATTCTGTAGAGTGTTAGTTCTAATCTGCACAGTGTTAGTTCTATTCTGTAGAGTGTTAGTTCTATTCTGCACAGTGTTAGTTCTATTCTGTAGAGTGTTAGTTCTATTCTGCACAGTGTTAGTTCCGTTCTGTAGAGTGTTAGTTCTAATCTGCACAGTGTTAGTTCTATTCTGTAGAGTGTTAGTTCTAATCTGCACAGTGTTAGTTCTATTCTGTAGAGTGTTAGTTCTAATCTGCACAGTGTTAGTTCTATTCTGTAGAGTGTTAGTTCTAATCTGCACAGTGTTAGTTCTATTCTGTAGAGTGTTAGTTCTAATCTGCACAGTGTTAGTTCTATTCTGTAGAGTGTTAGTTCTAATCTGCACAGTGTTAGTTCTATTCTGTAGAGTGTTAGTTCTATTCTGCACAGTGTTAGTTCCGTTCTGTAGAGTGTTAGTTCTAATCTGCACAGTGTTAGTTCTATTCTGTAGAGTGTTAGTTCTATTCTGCACAGTGTTAGTTCCGTTCTGTAGAGTGTTAGTTCTAATCTGCACAGTGTTAGTTCTATTCTGTAGCGTGTTAGTTCTAATCTGCACAGTGTTAGTTCTATTCTGTAGCGTGTTAGTTCTAATGTACACCATGTTAGTTCTATTTTGTAGCGTGTTAGTTCTAATCTACACCATGTTAGTTCTGTCGCAGTTCATGTCAGTTCTAGTGTATACCACGTTGCTTCTAATTTATACCAAGTTAGTTGTAACTTATAGCAAGTTAGTTCTATTTTATACCACATTAAGCGTTATTTTATAACAAGTTAGTTCTAAATTATACCACGTTAGTTCTATTTTATACCATGTTATATCTAATTTATACAAAGTTTGTTCTATCTCATATAATAAGTTAGTTCTAATTTTAACCATATTAGTTCTAATTTATCCCAAGTCAGTTCTAATTATACCAAGTTAGTTCTATTTTATAACAAATTAGTTCTAATTTATACAAAGTTAGTTCTATTTTATAACAAATTAGTTCTAATTTATACCAAGTTAGTCCTATCTTATAACAAGTTAGTTCTAATTTTAACCACATTAGTTCTAATTTATCCCAAGTTAGTTCTAATTATACCAAGTTAGTTCTATTTTATAACAAATTAGTTCTAATTTATACAAAGTTAGTTCTATTTTATAACAAGTTAGCTCTAATTTATATCAAGTTAGTCCTATCTTATAACAAGTTAGTTCTAATTTTAACCACATTAGTTCTAATTTATCCCAAGTTAGTTCTAACTTATAGCAAGTTAGTTCTATTTTATAACAAGTTAGTTCTAATTTATACATGAGCTTCGATAGAACAAACATGAGCTAACTCTAGTTATTTATGCCATTTTTTAAACTCTATCAATAGCTAACTCATGTTAGTTCTAACTTATTTCATGTTAGTTCTAACTTATTTTCATGTTAGTTCTAACTTATTTTATGTTAGTTCTAATGGCAAGTAAGAGCTAACTTTAAGTGGAACTAACATTAACACTTTGGCTACTTGGTCTAGTGGTAAAGCTTGGGAATTTGGAGAGGAGGTTAGGAGTTCAAGCCCATGCAACTACAATATATATTTAAAGGTCTTTGATTGGATATATATTTAAAGGTCTTTGATTGGGCCTTGGGCCTTGGGGCTCTTGGGCTCTTTGTTAGTTCTAGCCATTAGAACTAACATTCCAGCCCTTAGAACTAACATAACAGCCCTTAGAACTAACATTGGGCTCTTTGTTAGTTCTAGCCATTAGAACTAACATTCCAGCCCTTAGAACTAACATAACAGCCCTTAGAACTAACATTTATAGTTCTAATTTTCCTTGACCCCCCTTTCAAATTCACAGGTTCTTAGATTCTTTAGTCGACTTTTAATCACATTATCTTCAATTTTTAGCTAAATGTCGATATGTCTGAAGATTCAATGTGAGCTTTTGAATTTCTGCTGTTAATCTCTTATACAAAACTCTGTCAATCACCAAATCACACAAGAAAAAGGCATTAAAGAAAAACCCAAACTGCTGTTCAAGAATCCAAGGAGATCTCATTTCAATTAAATGAAAGAGAAAAACTACAAAAATCCAATATCGATTCCCTTCATAAATTACAAGAAAACAAGAGCACTATCTTGATTAAGACATTGATTTGGGTAAAGATATTCCGTAACCTAGAAAGGGGAGAACAACGATGCATCAGACCAAAGCCCCAGGCTCCGTCAGCTCGCGGGTCCCCGGACCATGTTCCGTGTTTGTTGTTGAACCCGCGTTCACGAGCTGTTTCTAAGATGACTCCCCGACCTCCGACTCCATGACCACCGTCCTCGCCTTCGCCTTCCACGACCTCCTCAGTCTGATCATTTTCAGCGGCCATGACGGAAGTGAGAGAGAAGGAGAAGCTGAGAGATAGAGTGGAGAGAGAGAGAGAGAGAGAGAGAGAGAGAGAGAGAGAGAGATGGGATGGGGTTAAAGGGATGGGCGCAGTTACCAAGCTCAATCAAATAAAAGGGTAAATTTGTAACTTTTGTTGGGTTTTTCTCAGGATCTGGTACTTTGGGGCCTTAACACAAATACAATGTGTATTTAGGGCTGAATCACATGGGGCAAAATACAAGGGGGTGGGTCACATGAACTTTCTGCTTTTGGGGCCTGGACACATTTTTCCCTAATTATTAATTAATACATGTTCATTAATTGATAATAATATTATAGACTCGTAAAGTTTTTTCTAGATAAGTCATTATTAATGGGATAAAATTAGAATAAAATAAGTTGAAAGGGGTAAAATAGGTCATTGATAATAATATTATAGACTCGTAAAGTTTTTTCTAGATAAGTCATGAATAATGGGATAAAATTAGAATAAAACAAGTTGAAAGGGGTAAAATAGGCATGCAAAAGTTTTGACAATTGTTTTCTCTTTTAGAAGTAGTATAGATAAAAGATAACTAAAATGCCTAACACTTGAGGATCAACACAAATGCTCTCATCCTCACAAAAACCATTCGAAATGTCCTCACTTTTTTTTTTGTTATGCACGCATCGTGTGCCCCAGAGTACTTGTAATTAATGGAGAAAGGAGGATTAAAGTTAAGACTTAAAGAATTTTGCAAAAAGCAACTAAAAATTATATGATAATGATTAACTTGGTGAATAAGATAAATCTAACAAAATCGAATGAAAAGAATACAACTCATGTAAAGGTGTAATCGGCTTGAAAAGCATGGATGAAAGACTTTATTACGATTGTAAATTAAGAACTTAAGGGTATTTTTGACAACCCTCTAGAATTGACCCATAACTAAACCTGTCATTCTGGACTAGTTTTGGATATTTTTTTCTCTGGCAAAAAATAGGATTGAAATTGACTCATTTCCGTCGGTAAAAAAAAAAGCTGACTAAACTAGTTTTATTTTGGACCAGGGGCTTTAGGTTGGAGCACCACTCCCCTCATCCAAACTAAAACTAAATTCGTTTCGAGTGAAATTGGGTCAAGACTTATCCTAGCTCAGTTTTTTATAGATTGTCAAACACACCCTAAAATGCTTGGGGCCTTAGGTTTAGACTTAATTTGATTGGGATAACAACAAAAAATTATCTTTGGTAGGAGGTATTTTGAAGGGAGTGTAATGTAGAATAGTGTAAGATAAGGAGAGAGAGAGAGAGAGCGCTAAAAATGAACTGGATGTTAAAGGAGAGAAAAATCCCTCCGAATCAAAGAGACACGGGGATTGAGGACATTTACGTTATAATTACAATTTTATCCTCCAAAATATTTCATAATTACATAATTAAATATATTATCCTCATCCAAACTCTAAATTTCATCCCCCATAAATTTCATCCCCCATATATTTGGGTCTTCGAAATTAGACACCAAAATTTAAAAACTTTGGAATTAGTCTCCTATTTTTTATCTTCAAATTTTAAATTTATTAGTCCTGAAAATCTTTACATAATTTGAAAGAAGCCCTACAAATCATTGTATTTTGAAATTAGTCCCCCAAATCTTTATACTTTCTTTGTTCTATTTATTTATTTTATCTTTTGTTTTAATAAATAAAATATAAGCTTATTGATATAATTTTAAAAATATTCTAACAAAAAAGTATTGTTGTACTTTAACTAACTCATTTTCTCACCTCCCCTTCTCATCCCCACTACCAAACAAGAAAAAGTCTTGTAACTCCTCCCTCCCTACCAGAGCAAGACAGTCTAGATTTCCAGGCGCTAATAAAAAGGCCATAATACTAGGCCTGCTTGAAAGCACTCGGCCCATTAGAGGTGGGGTGTGATCCAGAGCAAGACAAGTCTTTTCGGGCGCTAACAAAAAGGCCATAATACTAGGCCTGCTAAAAAGCCCTCGGCCCATTAGAGGGGGTGGATAAGAATTGATAGAATAGTCATAAGACTATCTCCAACAGAGATATTTGGGGGGGGTTTTTTGCTCCAGCGGGTAGGTTTTGAGGTGGTGAAATGCAAAACCGGAGCCCAAGAGGTGAAATTTTCACCTCTGGTTTTTCTCTCCGTGTGGGTCCCGCTACAGTAAATCAAATGCCCCCATCAAGCCATGTGTCAAGGCTTGATTGGTTGGGTTTTTTTGTTTTACTCCTAACTTTTAAATGATATTTTGGGAGATAAATACTAGGAATTAATTTATAATTTTTATATCAATAATTTTTATTTTTTCACCTCTATAAATAGAGAGTAGTCTTGTGTAATTTGGAGACAAAAAAAAATCTGAGTTTTCAACACCTTATTCTCCTTCTCTTTGCTTTTGCTTCTATATTCTTCAAACCTTTTCAAATGGATCCTTCACAAAATAAATGAGTTATATTAGTAATAATAATAGTAGTAGTAGTAATATATATGAAATAAGAAAAAGAAATGAATAAATAAGGTGGGGTATATATGTTGGAGTGATGGGGTTATAGTGGGTCCCAAATAAAGTAAAAATCTTTTGAAAAAACTCCTGCTGTAGAGATGATAGAAAATGGAGATTGTTGAATTATGTGGAGGGGGAATAAAGTGATGTGACAGGAGAGAGAAGGATAAAATTTCGACTCCTGATGGAGATAGTCTTAACTATCTGGCACCCCCGCTGGGCCGAATCATTCCTAATTTCACGCAGAGACTCGTTAGACCCGTAATCTAGCCATCCACGCGTCACGAGCCCATTCGCCGTACATTTCAAAAGGCAAAACCCTCCTCCATAACGCCCCAAACGTGTGCAAGAGACTCACACCGAAAGCAAGCAATCTATAAATAAGCCTGTGGGCGGCCCGCACGGTAATCGAGCCCGCCGAGTCGTAAAAGAGTAGGGAGAGGGGAGCAAATATTCCTTTTTTTCTCTCGAAGCTTCTCTCATCAAGGTAAGAATTAGGGTTTCATCACTTCTATTTTTTCCCCTTCATTAATTAATTCGTCGTGTCTTGCGATCTAGGGTTCCATGATCTCAGTTTAATTTGATTTTCTCTGTTTGATCTTTGTGGATCTTGAAATTTGGTGTGGATTGATGAACATTTGGGGGCTTTCTTGGCGATTTGAAAGTCTAGGGTTTGGATTTAGATCTTTTGATCTATTTTAGGTGTCTAGAATTTTTGAAGATTGTGAATTTCTAATTCGGAATGATTTATAGGGGTTTATCCCCTTGTTTCGTTGCTTTAATATATTAATAAATTATATGCCTAATCTTGGTTTTCTAGGTTATGATATGTTGTGAATGGAAATGTTCCTTAGTATTTATCTACCTTAAGAGTTGCTTCTTAATTGAAAATTTGAAATGTTCGCAACATTGGTGGAATTATACTGTGATTAATATATGCATTGAAAATTTTGAACGCCTTGGCTGTCCTTTAAGGGGATGTTTGGTTGTTATCTTAGAAATCAAAGAAAAAGAAGTTGGTTAAGGAACAATTAAGAATGGGGTTCCACCATTTTCCTTACAAATACCTAGGAAACGGGCTTCCTTAAAAATGAGTCGCACCCGTTTCCTTAAAAATTAGTCGCACCATCCGATAGTAATGTGCCACATCATCTTTTCACTTGGTTTCATAGTGTGAACCAAACAAGGAAAAGGAAACCGTTATAGGAAATATATTTCCTATAACTGCTTTCTTTGGTTTCTTGGCCAACCAAACAGGTGGCATGGTTTTAAAACTGTTAGCCGTACTTGCATTTTCTCTCATGTTGGTGTTTTGTTTTTGTTCAATGAATTGGCTGTTGTGTGCTTGAGTATTTCAATGTATTGATCAAAATTTCTACTGTATAAAAAATGTATTAAGGTTCCTGCTTCCTCTACATAAGGTTGGCCCAACACTAAGTGCTTCTTTGGTATATAAGAAATGAATTGTAAAAGTATGCCTTGGGGAAGTGTGGGGTGTTTTGCGCACTTTCTACTCTCCCCTTAAAAGTTAAAATTGGTGGTTAGGTCATTAGTCATCCACTTTCCTGCCAAGACCTAACGTTAATAGGCATATTTAACAGGGGAACGTTAAAAGTGCCCTTATGCCTATCTGAAAGGTACTAAGTCAAGAGATTAATGATTCTAATAATGTATTTTGGCCTAACCTAAAATGGTTGTAAATTAACAATTTGTTTAACTGGTTTCAGTTTAATTTGATTTTTTCTGTCTGATATCTATGACTTTTGAAATTTCGTCTGCTACCTTTGGAGATATATTAAAATAGAAAAATATCAGACAGCCAGGTAAAATGGAAGATAGATAAAAATAAAGTGAAATCCTAATTACTTGAATTCTAGTAAGTGCTTTAAGACCACCAGGTAAATAAGCATTAGATCTCCCTTTTGCATATTTCGGAGGTATTAAGTCAAGAGATTAATAAGAATATAAGTTAACCTAACAAAAAATGGATATATATATTAACAATTTGTTTAACTAATTTATGTTTAATTGATTTTTGTTGCCCCACACCTTCAGACCTTGAAATTTGGCGTGAATAAATAAATGTCGTTAGCTTTCTTGGCAATTTGAAAGTCTAGGGTTTTGACTTAGATGTTGTGATCTGTGTGTTTATCTTAGGTGTCTAGTACCTTTGCGAATAGATTAGAATAGAAAAATATCGAAGTCCCTAAGTAAATGCAAGATAGATAAAATGAAAGCGAAAAATAGTCTAGTACCTTTGAGAATAGATTAGAATAGGAAAATATCGAAGTCCCTAAGTAAATGCAAGATAGATAAAATGAAAGCGAAAAATAATTTGAATTTAGCTTGACTGCCTGGTCTGGTTTTATTCTTAATCAGCTGGGAAATTTCTTTGATTTCGACAAGGATCTAGTTCTAGATTCAGTGTTGGACATAATCTTTGCGTTTGAAAGAAGTAGAACATACAACAGAATAAAAAATAGTATAGTATCTTTGATTATTCTGTTTGCCCTATCCTTGACTTCATAATGTAAATCTACTCCTCTATACAAATGAGAGCACCTAAGATTCACTATTCATGCTACAATAAATACTACAATACATTTGTTGTAGCATTATTACAGCAACAAACGCGAAACTGGGCACTGATTTTTTGAAAATATCACTGTAGCATACGGAAATATTGCAGCAGAGGCGGGATACTATAGCAATCCAAAAGATCAAAAATTGCTGTAGTAGTTAAAACCAGGATTAATGTAACGGGGTGTTCACACTAATTTCATTATAAATGAGAATCAGCTAACTGCATTTGGAGATAATAGATACATGTCTGCTTATTGTTTTCCATTACCTAGCCTATTATCATGGAAAATAGAATGTAGGGCAGTTATTCTATCGAGATCTAAATTAGGCATTAGTGTTTCTTATTAGCAAAGATTTCAGAGTTGATTTTATTGTTCTGATAGTATTTAATATAAATGGAGTTTGATGTATGGTAATAAACAATAATTGACTTGATGATCTGAATATTACGCCATCTTAAAGTTTGGAGTTCTATTTTGTGATCGATATCATGCAGTGTCATAGATGGCAACTTAATGCACACTTGCCTGCTTCATCCATGTTCAAATGCTTACTTTTGGAATACATAGTTCCTGTTATATAATATGCAAATGATTCCCAGCTTTTTGTTCATTTCCGTATAAAAAAAGATGAAACCTTTTGAATTAATAAATGACGCCGTACAACATATCTGAATTTCAGATTTTTCTTGTTAAGCTGAAAAGTGATGAGATCATGTTATTCTCATATTACCTCATAAACAAATCAAATTTAAAAGTTTTTCTTGGTAAAGGTTATGGATTGCTTGCACTATATTCTATACTTGACAGTCAGTATATTTTATGAATTTTCTTCGTGACAATACTCATTATATCTTTGTCCTAGGAATTATGTTGATAAGTATTTATTTGCTTACGTTTATTATCATATTTCAGTTGGAAAAGGGGAAGACCACCATCTCAACTTTCTTCTGTGAAATTGAGGATAACTTTGTATAAGGTAAGAAAGGTGAGTTCATGTTGGAGTTTATTTTTGAATTATAAATTAGTTGACTTTTTTTGTTTGTGTCTTCCTATGTCATGATATAGTTGGCTTGTTGCTAGTATCATCGTGATTTTTGTTATTTATATTCTTTACATTAGTTTGTAATTTTGTATTGTCAGTACAAAAAAGAGGAAAGAAAGAAAAACCTGTGCACGCCATTGCCATAATCATCGTTTTTTGCCGCCCCCTCCCTCTGTGTGTGTTTTTTCTCATGCATGTGTGGTAGTGGTACTAAGGAGTGATTGATGCATGTTATTTCATATTGCTGAGGGCATTTGCATAAAAGAGTATTTAATGCCTGTAATTGCATATGACAAGCTATTGCTTCTTTAGTTTTAAAATTATTTTAACTAATATTCTCTTCCATTTGGTTTGTGGTATTAGATGTGGAGGAACTAACAGTGATTCTTCTCTTTTATGAGATGCACTTCCTTGCATCATCTCACCAAAATGCAGGTGTTCCGCTTGTTTTTAATATCATCAAATGGACAGCAAAAAGTTCTTGCAACTCGTCGAGGAGAAGAAGAAGAGAGTTCTCGAGAAGAAGGAAGCTCCTTTAAAATGGGAGCAGAAGTTGGAAGCTGCTGCCAAGGCAGAGGCCGACGCTGAAGAGAAGAGGAAACTGAAGGCCTCAAAGCACAAGAGGAGGAGGTCAGCCACATCAGCATCAGACTTCGACAGTGAGAGCGATAGCAGGAAGAAGGCTCATCACAAGAAACACAAGCACAGATCGAAGAAGAGGAGCTCAAGCTCTAGTGATGGTACTAGTGACGAGCTCGAAAGTGATTCTGAGGAGGATCGACCAAGGAGGAAGAGACGGGCCCATAAGAGGAGGCATCGGCATCACTCTTCAAGAACAGACTCTAGCAGGTCGGGTTTGAGTAGCGAAGACGATGATTCTTCAGCCTCTGATTCTGCGGGAGGGAGGGCCAGGATTAAGCGCAAGCATCGTCACAGAAAAAGTAGTGCTGATGAGTCAATGTCAGATTCTGATGACGATCACAAGCATCATAGTCGCCATAACCGGAAATCCCATCATCGGCATGGACATGATCACGACCATAACCAAAGTCACCGAAGCCATGGCCACCATTAAGATTCAGTGGAACCAAATGGGAAGCTGGAGGCAGAAAATTGAGACACTGACGTTGGACATTGGCAAAGATTATTGATTGGTTGATTGATTGATGCCCTGGGGTTTACATTTTTAACTGTTGTGTTTGGAGATGTAACGGAAACTGCAGGCGCATTGGAGGCGCTTTTATTCTCGCATTTCATAATTCACCCAAATTCTATCTAAAGTTTGTGGTACGGTTGCTTATTCTGATTGCAGCTTTATTGTATTTTCTAATGTCGGATTGAGTTTGCTTTTGATGGATGAAAGATTTAAAGTATTGTTTCTGATATTTATCTGATGCGGCCTTCTTTAGTTAATTTTTGGAGCGTAGAAGTGTGGAGTGTTGTGCCAGGTTCTTTCCGATTTTTTTAGTGTTAATTGCACTTAAATAGCATGTGGTTTCCCAAGTGTCGCACGTGAATATAACAAGTTGTATTTTGGTTCAAAAAAACACCACAAATTTTCCAAAATTTACACGTTACTACCTTTGATTAGGCAAATGTGGAAATTGTTGCTGGAATATTTCTCTATAATACTTGTATACTAGTTTTAGAGTTTTTAAACCATTAATATTTGTTAAAATTTTTGTTAGAAACACTCCTCTTATATTTTAAAGTTGAATTAAGATAGGTTTAAAAAAAATTTGGTTGATTTAACAGCAAATTTAACAAATATGGTAAGTTCAAAAGCTCTAAATTAGCGTGTAAGTATCATAGAGGACACTTGGGTGAAAATTTTCACGTTTGCATATGATCGATTGTAGTAACATGCAAACTTTGAAAACATTATGGTATTTTTTACCAAAATACAACCTATGATATTTAAGTGCAATAAGTGGGAAATTATATTTAAGTGCAAGAAGTGGGAAATTATATGGTATTTAATTACAATTTTCCCGTTTTGTTAATGTATATCCCAGTTTCTAATGTTTCATAGTCGATGAAATGTTGAAGTATATGCTAGGCAACTGTGAAGCAATAGTATGACGCGCAAGTTCGTGGTAAATTTCACTAACTAAGGGCGTTTACACGCGAAAAATAAAATTAGAGTGTTCGTAGATCAAAACAACCAGATTACAGGGGTCTAACAGCAATTAACCAAAAAAAAAATCTCATTACAGGTGTCTCCATCCCGATCCGGTTGAGTTGAACCCACAATTTCCCACTCGCTGCCGTCTTAGACCAAACCACTCTCGAGTCTCCCAATCTCCCACTTAAAAAAGAGACCAATTTTCAAAACCAATCTTTTTACGAAAATATTCTCAAAAAAAGATATGTTTTTACTTTAATTATCAAAACTGATCTAGTTTTAACCTGAGGGTTAAAACTGAGTCAGTTTTGAGGAAAAAAGTTCCCAAACTTCACGAGAGCTAAAGTCCCGTAAAGTTTTGTTATGTAAAAAACTTCTATAACAAAAAAACTTTACGAGAGTTTAACTTTTGTAAAGTTTGAGCACTTTTTTTTTTCAAAACCGACTCTGAAACTAGATCGGTTTTAATAATTAAAATTGAAACATACCGTTTTTTAAAAATAAGTTAAAAAAGGTTTGTTTTGAAAATTTGTCCTTGTCTGCGGTCACCTCCTTTCCTCCTCCTATGCCTCCTCTCTCCCAAATCTCCTGCCTCTCAATTCCCGTCCTCCGCCCACCGCCGCCTCCTCTCTCCCTCGGCGGCCCGTCAGCCAAGACCTAACCCTAACCGCTACCCTCCATGGACTCCGACTCCCTTAACTCGAGTCGAGCCGCTTCCTCCGACTCCCTCCCTCTTTCCACATCTCCGTCGACGTCTCCCATTCAGCCCGATCTCTCCGGTTATAGCTATTTTCACCACCCCGCGGACAGTAGCTTCCGCCTCCGGATCCCGTCCTCGCCAAGGCGCCGTGCCTCGCCATCGCGTCGCCGCGGGGGCTGCCGCGCGAGGGGGGAGCTTCGAGGCTTCTTGGTGAAGAGATCGCGGGTTCGGTGGCCGACGCGAATCTGCGGGATGAGGAGAGGGGATTTGGTCGAGGTCGGCGGAGTCATTGGGAGAGGGTTCGAGATGGAGAGGGTGCGAGGGCTCGAGACGGTCTTGATCTTCGCCACTGGGTCTGCCATCAGGTTGGATCTGCTGTTTCCTTTTCATGTTTCTTGGGAAAAGTGAAATCTTTGGGTGATTTTACCATAAAAGCCAGCTGTTAAGATAATGTGTTTTCCCTTGATTTGTGGGGGTGTTTTAATGTTGGAAGTGATCTTGTTCTGAATATTATTATGATGTCGTAGCAGAAATCAGAGTGTTACTATGTATAGTTTGGTTCACGCTGGGATGAGAAAGGAGTGCTTTTATAGGAGGTTAGAGATTACAAAATGAGAAAATCATTTTGTAACGGACATCATTTGAATGCACCAGTTAGAAGTGATGAGAAGATTATATTATTGGAGAAAGGAGGACTAGAGGTAGGCTATGAAGCACGCACACGCATAACATGAAGCCGTGTCGTGTCGTGTCCGTGTCGGACACACGTGTCGAACACACGTATCCTATGTATTTTTTAGGATTTGCCTCGTGTCGGCGTGTCGGATGGCCGTGTCGGATCCGTGTCCGTGCTACATAGGAGGTAGGCGTAAGATGAGTTTGTTAGAAGCTTTTAAGAATGATATGTTAATGGTTAACTTAGTGGAGGAGATGACTGTCAACAGAACTGAGAGGAGTAGGATTCATGTAGCACACCCCAAACATGTGGGGTAGAGAATTTGTTGTTGCAACTATTATCGTGTTGAATTTATTTTTTTGGTAAAGATTGGTTTTTTTTTGGATTTTATGGTGGAATTCTGATTAATGAAGAAAATTTTATTGTTTTACTACTTGATTTCCGATTTCATGACCTGCGTCTCATGTAGCTTTAATAGTGGACATGATTATTCAAATTTACTTTGAATTGTGTAATAGAAAGTCAATTGTTAGCTTAATTGGGACGACGTTCTTGGTTGGGAGTGGAAGCTATCCGTAATTTGAGACAATTGAGAGCAACTCTAGAAGGTAATATACAATTTTAAGTTTTTACCAAATATTAGATTTTCTTTATTCAGGATTTGAGGGACTATCAAGTGTAAAATTGAAATTTTGGTGATATGTGATAAGTGTTTGGGGTCCCATGAACATATGTATGAGAAAACATTCTTGCTTTTGTCGGACATGCATAATGCATCTAGAAAATGGTATAGGAACTGGAATGTTATGAGCAATATGAGTTATATAAAGAGCTATAGTAGCATATGTAGTGTAAAAAACATGATTAGATGATCTACAAATAGTTAATGAATTAAATCTCTAGCGCAGTTCACAATGGAGTTAAATCGAGATAAGGTTTGTAGTGACTTGAGTAACTCACTCGGAGACTTCAATTGGCCAAATGCAATATTAAGGCCAGCCTATATTAACTATAGTAAGTTCCATTACATTCCTTAAAAAAACTGTTCTTATCCTCCTATTGCAGGACAACATAAATACTTAATACAGTATTATTAGATTCATCAACCTTGTCTCCAACTTAGTCTCTTTCAGTCTTTCTCCTGGTATCATCTAAATTGGGGCGAACCAACCGACATCTTTGTTTATTAGGCCTAGATCCAGCAGGAAGGAAAGAGAGATCAAGAATTTATTTTCCCATTTCTTACGTGTTACTGAAAATCTGAGTAAACTATTAGAATTAAATGACATAGATATTGAGAAAAAAGTAGAGAAAATATAGCTTTTAGTGGCTCTCATGATGGTGTAATCTCTCAAAAACTAATCTGATTAGTCCTATTTCACCTAATGATGGCTGCCCTATTCTCTCATATGTCAAAACCTTACGAAGCAAGTTTTCAAAACAACATGAGGAACCATATGGCTCACTCTCCCTTAATAACACATTAACACCTACCAGTGAAGGATCAGAGAGGAGTGGAGGGAGAAAGAGAAGGAGAAGAAGTCTGGATCTGAATTTTCTCAAGCAATATTTGGCCTCATATATACCTAATGAGTAATCATCTTGCAATATTCCTGTCAGTTTGGGTAAATATATATTCTTCCACTTTGAAGTAGATAGAATTGAGACACATATTACTCTTCCATTTTCTTGTAGTGTTTGAGGGTTGTCCTTGTATTTTGAGTGCACCTTAATTTTACCTTTTGCTAGCGGAATTACTAAATAGTTGTGTAATTCTATGTACTTGGACAAGTTTAACAGAGGTAAATTGTTATCTGCTATGTAATTTTGATATTTATGTAGTTCTAGTACCACTACTTATCTCTAGTTTCAACCTTCTTGTGGCAGTCCGATCCGCTCACTAATTGAATCTGGTTTTAATGCAAGTAAAAGATCAGATGTGAGACTTTATTATGGGGCTCGAAATCTCCAGAGAATGGCTTATCAGGTGGGAAGATGACCTGTGTAGATTGCAATCTTAATCTTGTTATCAAAAGATAAATTCAGGTTAATTACCGGTTACTCTCTTTTGTCCTTCAGGATAGGTTCAAGGCTTGGGAAGCTACAGGGGTTAAAGTTGTACCTGTTTTATCACGACCAGATGCTCTATGGAGAGGCGAAAGAGGCTACGTACAGGTAAGGAGTGTATGGTTTTAAATGATATTTTTTTTCTCTTTTTGGTGTTTGATAGGCTCATCACCTGTAAGAAACTGGTTTTGTATATATTGCAGGCTGCATTTTCTAAGGCCAAGCATATTATAGATCCTTTATCGACAGGAGCAGTGCTCTGCGGACACAGACAAATGACTGAGGTTTGTCATCTTTCTCAAATTACACAACTGTGAGGTTTTATGTACATTTGGCAAAAGATTATTGGCTTCAGATGTATTACATTGTTGTGTATTATACATTTGTCTATACTTCGTTTTAGTTCAAGAAAGTTAAAGAAATTTAAAGGAAAAACTTTGATGAATTGATTCAAATATTTGTCTGTTCATATGATCTTGTCAGTTACCCTTATAGGTCTTTGTATTAGCACCTTGTTTGCATGTAGTGTTACCTGCCAAAAATTGTTGACCTACAAGAGTTTATCTCAAGCATTAATGATCAGGCCCTTTTCTGAAATCCTTTATATTTAGAGTGCTGCATATTGACTGGCAATCTCATGCATTAATTTTGATCAGGCCCTTTTTTGAAATCCTTTATAATTAGAGTGCTGCATATTGACTGGCCATGTTCATTAAAGTAAATTGGCTTGGAGATGGTTTGGAAATTCACTGTAAAGGCGAGGCTTAGCGTGAGAGAGAGGAGAATGGTTGGAACAGGAGCTGGATCTAGGAATAAAACCAAATTTAGCAGGGTAATATAATGATTACTAATTTTAACAGAAGGGGAAATTTTAAGACTTTCCTGAATTGAGAAGAGGTCTACCTACAGTGACTAAAAATTTTTGGGGATAAGACCCTTTGCTGTTTCTGCTGTGTTATTCCTCATGTGTAATGGGAAGTTGTGCCATTTCAAGAAATCAACATAATTGTGCTAAATCTCGTCATTTGTATATTGAAGAGACTCAAGCATATTGGATTGGTTTGGTAGCATTTAATAACTATCACACTCTGTTTTGGTACCAATATTATTGGCAAGTGAAGGAATGATGAAATTGTGGAGTTTGGTTTTGTGGGACTTCTGTTCTGAAACATAGGATTGAAACAGTGCAAGAAGTAACTAAATAAATCTCTCTGGAATTTTGATATCATAGGGAGACCATTGGTTCGTGTAAGCAGCTTATGATTAAAACTGGCTCATGACCTATGGCATATTGTAGGCGTCAAAAAATGCTAATAGATATCCCAAGCATAGAGAAGATCACTCAAAAATTCACAAGAAAGGATTTCATACTGTTTTGGAAAAATCAAAACAAGTATGAACTGCCTCGCCAGCGAGACAGTCTTTGCTGTCTCGCCAGCGAGACAGTGTTGAAATAGTCAAAACTACATTTGTAACTGCCCTACACGTGTCCATTAACTGCCAAGGGACGTGGGAAACATCATGGGCGAAAATCACGTGGATAACTGCCAAAATAACGGAGTTTGAAACGTGGGAGAACAGTTACAGCGAGAAACTGCCATTTTCCGAGACAGCATTTACTGTCTCGCTGAGCGAGACAGCAAATTTACTGTCTCGCGGGTCGAGACAGCAAACGCTGTCTCGCCCAGCGAGACAGTAAACACTGTCTCGCCGTACTGACTTCTTCGATTGTTAAGTTTTTGCAGTTACTGACCCTTGAGGCTATAAATACCCCCCTAGGGTCACTTCTGACGAGGATCGAGCATTTGTTAGAGCATTCCAGAGCAGAGAGAGAGCAGATTTGAGTTCTTTTCTTGCAACGCCTTGAAATTAAGCTTCGACTTGATTTTAAGAAGAACGACTATCTTACTTCGATAAGATATCGTTTCAATTTCTACTTCGATAACGAAGTTAGAATCATAAGCCCCCTCTTCACGATCTGTGAATCGGCGGTCCACGAACCAAAGCGTTCCCGGCACAGGCAAAGTCCCACGAAAACGAGAATTGATAGACGATTTTCGTGTTTGTTTCTCAAGAGTTGTAATTTTTGTTTTGTTGTGTAGAAAAAGTCTTATAAAAAGATTATTCTTTCGAATTTGTTGTAATAGAACAAAGTTATAATGAATTCCACAGCAGCGACTTTTGAACCAAACAAGCTGGCGACCACAGTGGGAGCCAGCGGTCTCGCTACCGAGACCGCGGTGTCGCAACCGATCAAGATTATCATCAATGAAGAGATCGAATACGAATTCGATCAGGCGAAGTTTGAGGAGTATTTATCATCCTCATCCTCAAAACTTTCTTCACCCCGCAAGTGTAGGAAAGTTTCATCTCCTAGGAAAAAGCTCAAGTCTGCAGTGTCAATGAAGACCGCAGGTGAAAGGTTCCTACTCAATTGCTGCTAAGGAACCCATCTGCAACATACCTGCTCCAAACGACTCCACATCCCTTAAGGAGTCGATGATGAATAGCTCGCCGGTGCTGACGAAGAGGGCTCGTCAGAGACAGCGTCAGCGCCGTGCTCGACAATTGGCTAAGGCCATGCAACAAACCGACGGGGTCCATTACTATGCGGACCTAGAGTCGAGGAAACAGAAAGCGGTTCAATTGCCCCAACGGCAAAATAATTGTATTTCTGCAAAACTTACGACGGAGGAGTGGACTCTCGTCAAAAGGGCCCGTTCAACCCTCAAGGAACGGATACAAAGGCGTAAGGCGAAGGCTGCCCAAACTCGCGCTCTTCGTCAACAAGCGCAAGGAACCAAGAAAGAAACGGTGTCTGAAAAGTCACCGAAGAATCGTAAAGTCTGGATGCCAAAAACGCCGCAAACATCTATTCCGGGCCCGTCTACTGCAACACTAATAGAACCCTGGGTTAGCCCAGATTTGTCCAAGTTCAAGATAACAATGGCAGATCGCCTTGGTCCTTCAGTTGATGATCGAGGCAAAGCCCCAGTCAAGGAACAACCATGTTCGGCAAATAAACCATTAATGGTTTCATATGCAGGGGGTCGTAAACACCCTCCTGTCAGAACTGCACAAGTCCAAAACGAGAGAATACCAGTTCACTCTCGTTTAGGACCTCTGAAAACTCCACACCCGCAAGGGGGTGGATTTAAACATTCAACTTTGGATCGCTCAGAGGCGACGACCAGTCGTCCTGTGCATGTTAACAAAGTTCAAAAGCGAAAGATAGGTTGCTCGAATCACAATAATGATGAGCTGTACTATCAGAAAGATAACTCAAGAAAGAGAGTTGTCAGAGAAAATGAGTCTCATTGCGCTTGCGAGAGACTCATTAAAGCAGTGTTGACAGAATGCGGATGCTCTAAGAATAATTCAACAAGAGTCTCCGTATTTCAAAGATTGTCCAATGAAGCGTCAAGACCCAAAACAAGACGTTTCAACAAAAAGAAACCTGTAATCCGACAAGATGAGTTCCCTGAGGTCACTATCAACATGACCAATAAAGGAAAGCAAAAGTCAGTTAACTACGACCCTGATTTCTCTCCGGGAGGGAGAGTTGAGCGGGGTCTTTCTCAAAGGATGGCGCGGTTACAAAGAAGAGCCAACTTACGTCGAGATTACAGGAGAATGCACGAGGGTTTATCTTCAGATGAAGAATTGTCGGATACTTGTTCCGCTATTGCATCGGACGATACCGCATCCAGTGTTGGACGAGCCAGAGAATCATTCGCGATCACGCCGGATCAACTAGCTCAAATGCTGCAAGAAGCGTTGGCTAAACAACGCGAAGAAATTAGAGCTGAGTTCAAAACCGAAATGGAGTTGACTATGCAGCAGATGCGAGACTTGCAGGTTCAGCAACACCAACCGGAGTCGAGCCAGAAGGCGGAATCCAGCCGGCGTAATGAAGAGGATGAGACTATCTTTGACGATCCTCCTCCAGATAAAGACAACTCCGGAAGCGATCCGACCAAGTCAGCCACTCAACCTCCACAGATCTATTTGAAGAAAAGCGAGGAAGAGGACAAGAAGATGCACGATCTTGAGAGCAAAGTCAACGCTTTGATGACGGCTCAAGAAGTGAAGAAAACGGGCATCCCATACCCGTACCCGAGGGAGTGGGACCTGATTCCTTATCCCCAGAAATTTAATTTGATTAACTTTACTCCTTTTGATGGCAGGGGTTCACCAACTCAGCACTTGATCTATTTCAAGTCGCATCTCGGCGCAATATCTGGGAACGAAGCCCTGATGGTCCGGTCATTCGTAGGAACCCTTCGCGGGCCTGCCTTCGATTGGTACCGACGCCTTAAGCCTGGGAGTATCACTAGCTGGGCAGACATGGAAGAGTTATTCCTCACCAATTTCTTCGACGACGACACGGAAGTCTCGATCGGCACGTTGTTGGATGAGAAGCAGAAGGATGGGGAATCGGTTGATGTCTTTGTCAAACGATTCCGGGACAAAGCGGTGAACTGCAGAGATCCACTCACTGAGGAATTTATTCTGCAAACATGTCATAATAATCTGTCCTTGGATGTATTAGAAGTGGTGGGGGTTGTTCCCTCTAAAACTTGGAAAGAGATGAAAGTAAGAGGTGAACAAGCTGAACGCTTCCTCAAGAGAAAGAATTTGGAGCGAGGTTTGCCACCAGCTAATAATCAGAATCAAAATCAAAAGCAGAACTTTAACCCTCGAGGCAGAGGAAGAGGGTCTGTAGCCGCTGTGGACGCACATCAGACGTCACAACAGCCACCGCAACAACCGCAACAATCATCCTTCCAGTTGGCGCCAAACCAGAATCAACAGCCTTCGAAGCAGTTTAAGAATTCTGAGCCCAGATTCCCAAAGGAATACTCTTTCAAAGATGATGAAGTTCCGGTCATCTTCAAATACTTGTTAGAGAACAACAAGATCAAGCTTCCACCGGTCACAAACCAAGAAGAAGCAACGAAGATCAATGACCCAAAGTATTGTGCATATCACAGAAGGGTCCACCATCCTACTAAGACATGTTATGTTTTAAAGGATAAAATTCAAACATTGATTGATGTTGGTATTGTGACACCGAAGCCAAAGGAGAAGAAGGTAGGCGCAAACGCGGTCTCTATTAGCTTCGGATCGGTTCCTTTGTCCTGGTTTCAAGCCGAGCCAGTATCAAAGGTCAAGATGCAAACCATCAACGATGACCCTCATGGACAGCGCCAGAAGGGGCTCGTATCTCACACAGCCCCCAACGGCGAAATCCTTTGGGTTCATCCGGATTTGCTTGAAGATGAACAGTGGACGACACCCACATCAAAGAAGAAGTCAAAAGGCAAGGGAAAGGAGAAGTCCTGCTATGGAGCCTCGGCGATTCCCGAGAAGAACGATGAGGATATAGCAGCTTTATCACTTTCTGATGGAGAACAGGAAGTTTTTGCTACAAGAAGTGGAAACGAGTACCATTATAGGTATCCGGAAACCTCAGATCCAAATGCCAAAACTCTTACGGAGCTGGGGGTAGCCATAACTCCACCAGTAGCAGCTGAAAAACCTCAGAAAGTTGTTAAGCAAAAAGAAAAAGAACCTCAACACAGAGAGGTTCAAATTCCGAAGCAGTCTCGTTTTAGTCGACCGATTGGACGAGACAAACCGGAAAGCTCGAACGCACCATATCGTTTCGACGTTATGGCTCAGCTGGCTAATATCCCAGCAAGAATCACATTGTACGAGTTGCTGCGCCTCTCAAAAGAAACCAGAGAAGCTTTACAAGAAGCTTTGGCTGATTCTGAAGTATTCTTAACTCAGGTCAAGCCAGCTCCTGAAGAGCCAGAATCGTCAGTGCAGCATTGCAATCTGGCAGCCACCAAATTTCCTTGCATTGCTTTCACAAAAGAAGACATGCAAGTCAGGAATTCAAAGCATGATAGACCGTTATATTTTACTGGATATATCGGTTCGAGCATGGTTAACCGGATCCAAGTCGATCCGGGTTCCGCTGTTAGTATCATGCCACTTCGTTTGATGTACCACCTCGGAATTCCCGCCAGCAAGTTAGCCTCCACTGGAACGGTTATCTATGGTTTCAACACAAGCGGGTCACGACCGTTGGGAAAAATCCGGGTGAAGTGTCAACTCGGAGATCTGAAGTCTGAAGTCACCTGCTATGTGATCGATGCGGAGACTTCCTATAACTTACTGTTGGGTCGCCCATGGATCCACGGTAATCTTATAGTTCCCTCCACCCTCCATCAGTGTTTGAAATATGTCGACACTAATGAGGAGGTCAAGACGGTGGTCGCGGATAAGCAACCATTCAAGGGGTTAGAAAATTACTTTACTGACTCCCTTCTTTATGGTGCTGAGTCCGAAACTGAACCATCGGCCCATGGCACGGACAGCGGAGAAGAAGCTGATACCGAAGCCGGGCTCGATTATCATTTGCAATTCTCGAGACTCTGCAACAAAGGAATGCTAGAATATGCCGTCTCAGGAGCTTCCATTAAATCTGGTCGGTGAAGTACTAACCAAGTCATCAGATAAGTGTAGGGTAGCTCCAACTTCGGAATGGACAGGCTGGCGGGAAGGTTTTTTTTTTTCTGAGTGAACGCGGAGATTAGTTGCCGCAATCCACTATGAATATCGGCCACCATAGCGGGAAGCAAAGATAATTTGCGACCTGTAACTAGCTGGACGGCCGGATACAACACTTCCATTGGCATCGCATCTGCGGACTGATGAGGAACTACACATCTCTTTAACCATAAGGCTAGAAAACCCGCCAGCAGAGCAGTAGGGCTAATCGGAACACCAGCTTGCCACAGATAAGAGCGGAACTTAGTGCCGTGCAAAAATCCATCTTCTGAGCGCGAAGTATAAGATTGCGCGTTGGTTTTCTCTAACAAACGGTTAATTTCATCCGTACTCAAGGGAGACAATCCGCACACATCTGCCGAACGGACATCCAGGTTCTTGAAGAGATAATCAGCGAATTGTTTTAAACTGACTTGAGGAGACTTCTTTCTGGCTTTGGGCTCCATCTCGGCCATGGCTATATGATAATGGCAAGTCAATTCCCATAAAGTATCATGAGTCACAGTTGAGCTATCTTTCATCTTGTTCAGCTGATTGCTAGTTGGAAAGAACTCTTGATAGGGAACATCGCCCATAGGCGAACCAGACACCTGCATCATTTCATGCAGTGGTACTCCGAGTTCCCCGTTCTTGGTAAAGAATGTATTAGTGTCCGGGTTATAGATCTCGAACAAGCAGAGGAAATGACCTACACTACTCTGTAGGCCATGCATGGTGGCACGAATCGGGACATCTAACCCTAATTCTGCTAACTCTCGCCCAAAGCGGTTTAACACATATCGGGTCATCCTGGTCCACCACCATTTGTCCCCAGAATAATGGACCCATCCATAGCATCTAAAAGTCTCTTTGGGTAATCTTTTGCCCGCTGCCGCTAACCGGTTCTTCACGGTGTTGGCTTGCACTATCTTTTCATTCTGAGGTATATTATCTTGTCCCAAGATACCCGGATGAAGCCCCCGCACATGAGCTCTTTCACTGGAGCCTGGGTTGGCTTCCTTCCCAATAAAACCACAATGAATACGCTCGTGATTTTCAGTCAACTTCCAGAACATCTCACGTCCAACTGATAGATTCCTGAACATTAATAGTGAGTGATCCCGGGGGATAATGATAGGTTCCTGAACATTAACAGTGAATGATCCCGAGGGATAAAAGGCAGATATAAGAATGATGATCCACTCTGGTGCAACCATTGCGCAGGCTGGCAGAAAGCAATCTTCGGATCTTTTACCGAATCACCAAACAAGAAATCTGGCTTCCTTATGCATTGATTCGAGTCTTGCTCCGAGATCAAGGGCGCATCTGTGATTAATCGTCGTAGAACACGACAACTACCTCGCTGGATTAATTCACTATCACTTCCGTTATAATCAGATTTAAACTGGGGAGAGAATTCAATTAACGGGATCCCCTCGTAATAAGAGTGGGTCACGCTACTCCGGCCAGTAATCACATCAGCAGTAAATGTGGTAGAAGGAAATCGGACTGATAAAAGAGGCATACACATAAATTGTGTAAGTGTCATCCTAAAATTTTAGAGAAAAACGGTATATCTCATTCTATAAGATATAGTCGTTATCTCATAACAGGTGTGACGATTTTCTATCCACCATATGTATAAAGGAGGTATGCGGGCATTATAACGGCATACCAAAACCTTTCAATACATATGGGATGATGTAAAATCGCCCCTGTGTATTATGAAGTGTGTTTTGTCAAAGCAAAACAAACACTTTTAAGCGTCGATCCCCTCAAAGGAGGATACCGGCTCTTCTCGAAGGTACCTCAAAGGATACAAACGAGGATCTGCAAGCAAAAATAGGAACATACATATGGAATGGACGAAATACAATATTTAAATTCGTGAAAAGGTGAAAGAAATATACCTCCACGTGAGGGTGCAGCAGGGGCAGCCTCCTCAGGGCTCTGAACAGTCGGTCGGATTCCCTTCCCTCGAGCTCTACGTGGCGACATGATGAGTATGTGATCTACATTGAAATCCAAGAGGAAGGTTAAGATTTTGAACATGAAATCGACAAAAAATAGGACAAATACAACCGAAATGATGCATGCACAGTCACAGTTGAAGGAGAGTCAAAATTTTGGAGAAAAGGGGAAGAACAAACCTTTGAAATCTGAGTGAAATCTTCCCAAACAAGAGCACCTCCCAAGTCGGCAACAAAGAGGAGAAGAAATAGAAGAAAACTGGTCGAAAATCGCCCAAGAATCGCCCAAAAAATCGCCAAAATCCGACGTAAAAAACCCTAAAACCCTAAGTCCCGACTTATATAGCAGCCGGGCGAGACAGGAAACTCTGTCTCGCTGAGCGAGACAGACAACTCTGTCTCGCCGAGCGAGACAGAAAACACTGTCTCGCCCAGCGAGACAGAAAACTCTGTCTCGCCGAGCGAGACAGTAAACTTTTCTGTTTTGCACTATGGAACAGTGGAATACTCCAATGGGTACACGAGTCTAAACTGTATTCCCACCCTCAACAGGAAGTTTCTGGAGAATATTAATCTGAATATTCTTAAGGATAACCTGAGGAATTCTCAATGGATATACCAATTCAATGGTAAACGCTGAATTCACAAGAGCAAGTATCAACTTCAATTCAAGATCTCGACAACGGTCAAGCGATAAACGCGACGCCGGGAGAACGTTAGCTATTCTACGAAGAACTGGATAGACTAACAGCAGAAGAGGTTAAACATTGAAGCCATTTACAAGTCCTTTCATACGATCTATTCAGCCAAGCATTGAAGGGATCGTAAGTAAAATCTATCTTATCCAAAGTATCCCATGCTCCTCTATAAAAGAATGAGTCTGGAATACTTTGGAGGGGGTATCTGTAGGCGTCAAAAAATGCTAATAGATATCCCAAGCATAGAGAAGATCACTCAAAAATTCACAAGAAAGGATTTCATACTGTTTTGGAAAAATCAAAACAAGTATGAACTGTCTCGCCAGCGAGACAGTCTTTGCTGTCTCGCCAGCGAGACAGTGTTGAAATAGTCAAAACTACATTTGTAACTGCCCTACACGTGTCCATTAACTGCCAAGGGACGTGGGAAACATCATGGGCGAAAATCACGTGGATAACTGCCAAAATAACGGAGTTTGAAACGTGAGAGAACAGTTACAGCGAGAAACTGCCATTTTCCGAGACAGCATTTACTGTCTCGCTGAGCGAGACAGCAAATTTACTGTCTCGCGGGTCGAGACAGCAAACGTTGTCTCGCCCAGCGAGACAGTAAACACTGTCTCGCCGTACTGACTTCTTCGATTGTTAAGTTTTTGCAGTTACTGACCCTTGAGGCTATAAATACCCCCCTAGGGTCACTTCTGACGAGGATCGAGCATTTGTTAGAGCATTCCAGAGCAGAGAGAGCAGAGATTTGGGTTCTTTTCTTGCAACGCCTTGAAATTAAGCTTCGACTTGATTTTAAGAAGAACGACTATCTTACTTCGATAAGATATCGTTTCAATTTCTACTTCGATAACGAAGTTAGAATCATAAGCCCCCTCTTCACGATCTGTGAATCGGCGGTCCACGAACCAAAGCGTTCCCGGCACAGGCAAAGTCCCACGAAAACGAGAATTGATAGACGATTTTCGTGTTTGTTTCTCAAGAGTTGTAATTTTTGTTTTGTTGTGTAGAAAAAGTCTTATAAAAAGATTATTCTTTCGAATTTGTTGTAATCGAACAAAGTTATAATGAATTCCACAGCAGCGACTTTTGAACCAAACACATATTAGTCGCATGACCTATGGCATATTAGTCGCTAGAGTAGAAAACCTTTGAAACCATTGACACCAGTGAGGAGTAAGCTAGAGAAAACTCCTATGATTTGTCTGAAGAAGTATTAGTATATTACTGAAGGAATCTAATGGTGTAATTAAGAGTTTTCCCCCTAGAAACCACCTTTAAAATAGGGTAATTATACAGAAACCACCTTTCAATTTTAATTTATACGTAAACCATCTTTAAAATGGGTTTTGTTTCAATCAACTCCTCCTAGTCAAATTTTCATTAAAAATCCAAAAGTATCCTTAAAAACTCACATTCAAGGTACGTGAATTCCTTTCTTTAGTATTTAGATTTTGTTAAGGATAGAACTCACGTACATCGAACTTGAAATTTTTAACCTTACATTTGGTTTCTTAGTGAAATTTTTACTAGGAGATGGTTGATTGCAAAAAAAAAAAAAAAACTCTACTTGAAAGGTGGTTTATGTCTAAATTGAAATCGAAAGGTGGTTTCGGTATAATTACCTTATTTTTAATGTGGTTTCTAGGGGGGGGGGGGAAGACATCAGTATATATATGTCTGATTATTCATTTTACAAATGTGATATTCCTTAGGTACTTTAAAACAAATATAATGCACTAAAGTAGACTTTAATAACTTTGTTTGTGTTCCTGGTTTTCAAAGATAGTAGGTTTTTTAGTTCAAGGTTCATAATGGTGAATATTTTTTCATCATTATCCTCATCATTTTATTCATGAAAGTACTAACTGACGAATGAGGTTTGTTATAAACACAATTATTCAGTAGAGAAGGCTCCTCTGGGATTGGCCTACTTTGCTACCAGATTTCAACTTTGGCCTGGAGATGGTCGTTCAGTAATTAGCACATCAGATGATCTCAAACATCAAAGCTTTTGCCTACAGTTAGTCTGGAATCAAGAAATCACAAGATTTATTACAATATGCACCTATCTGAGTCATCCTGTAGAAGCCAACTTTAAGCTCTCATCAACTATTCTCGCATGACATGCACATGTTTATGCTTGTTCACAATTTATTTCGTTTTTTATAATTTTCTATGATGGAATTGGTGCCAATGGTGTTTTAATTGTGGCAGGATGTTACATCTTGGCTGGTCGCTGATGGTGTACCAGTAGACAAAATTTTGAAGAATTACTGATTTTGAATTGTATGTATTTATTTGTTGTAACATTTTTAAAAGGTCATTAACTTTATTCTTTTGTTGCCCAAGTGCCACAAGCTCTTCTGATTGAGATTCAGAGTAGAAATAAAATCTAATGAATAATCAAGTGTTGTTACTATGTTTAACACTCAGGCTCAGCTAAACCTGTATATTCGGATTTTTTTCCCCCATCATATTTGGGGATCAAGTTCTTGCTCGTAGGGCGTTTATAAGGTTTAAACTATGGATTATATCAAGTCTATGCTAAACAATGTCTAACATTAATGTATGTGTTCGAATGGTCTCTATTGTCATTTGTCATTTGCACAATGCACAGGAGAGAAATTAGTTCTAAGTCATAATTTCTAGCATTTGATGTGGTGATTTGTATTAAATGAGAAATGAAACTAATGCAGTTTAAACAACAATCATGTTACTAGTACTGTTATGTGCATGTTTTGGACAGTTGCAATTGGGAAAATTTCTCATCAAAGTGGAATGAAGGAGTGTTAGCCTTGATCAGTGGTTGATTTGATGATACAGTAGAATGGGTACATTGTGTGTGGTATGAGAACCGCAAGCAGAGTTTTTTTTCTCTCAACTTCGTTTCAAAACTAATCGGGGGAGAGGAGAGGAGGAAGATGTTCATGCAAGTATGATTCTTGTTACATGGAAATTATACTCCGAAGTTCGAAATAATCTATCTTTCTGGGAAATGAGACATTAAAGTTAATCAATTTAGCTTATGTTTTCATATCTAGATATTTAGTATCCATATTGGTATAATATACAAATATGACTGTCGATGTGACTTGCGACATTCACATCCGTTTGTTATTCACAAATACAGATATGTTTCGATAAGAAAAACTTACATACATATCCACTTAAAATTGGCTATGAATACAGATATACATGAGGAAACAAAACATACAAGAAAAAGCTAAATAATATTAAAAAAATAGTTCATAGTATGCGAGAGAGTTGATTAACATTTTCTTTATTTCTAAAAAGTTATGGTTTATCAAAATTAGTTTCAAATGTATTAATTATATAAGCTAAAACAATTAAAATTGTACGATTATCATATATTTAAATATTTTAGATATGAATTTAATAATTCACTCCACATCCGTACTCATAATTGTATTTTATCAATTATAGATTTTAGCTACTATATCCGTAGCTTTATGTATACACAAGCACGTACGGATTGGCCACCCAACGGCACCTTTTTAACCTTCCAACCACACCTCATCTTATGCTACAGTGCACCATAAACCACACATCATCTCATGCTACAGTGCACCGGCCCCAAATGAGTTTTAAAAATTAAATCTCATTTGGGGACCCGGTGCACTGTAGCAAGAGATGAGGTGTGATTAGAGGTGTGGTTCATGGTGTGCCCCTAGTGCCTCTCTAAGAACATATAGCAAACTAAATAATAATTGATTATAATTTTGGGTCCCACAAATCATCAGGTGACGGTTTTGGGTACCAAATAGAAGTTAATTATATATAAGGGCCTGTTTGTTTGCCCCAAAAAAAGGGAAAATCAAAGAAATAGAAAACTATTAAATCAAAGAATTATTTTGGGAGTGTTTGGTTTGCTAAAAAAAAGAAGAAATCAAAGAAATGGAGATGAGTTGTCACCTTATTATAGGATGATGTGAGTGATTTTTTAAAAAAACTTGTTTTGATGTTGTTTGGTTGGCGAAAAAAATAAGAAAATGAATTATAAAAAATCAATTTCTTAAAAAAGTTTGTTTGGTTATTTCTTAAAAATAAGAAAATAGATGAGCTGAGATGAGTTGTCATTGTATTATTGGGTGATGTGATCCAAGATTAAGAAAAGTGTTTTCACAACTTTTTGGGATGAAAACAAAGAAATGAAATGTTAATTTGATGAGATGAGTTGTCACAATCTTATTGGATGATGTGGGTGATTTTTAAATATGAGATGAGATGAGTTGAGTGATGTTGTTGATGAAAATAATATTTTATTAGATGTGGTGGATGTGATGGATGAGTTGTTGGATGAAAATAATATTTTATTAGATGTGGTGGATGAGTTGTTGGATAAAAATAATATTTTATTAGATGTTGTGGGTGAGTTTTAGGAATGAAAATATGTGAAATTGTACTTTTGGAGATTTCTTGCTTTTCATTTCCATTTTTCGGTTTTTTGGGAAATAACCAAACAGGCCCAGCTAAAAAGCTTTTCTCTTCCAACTACTGGGTCCCACTCCACGTCCTCCTCCCTCTCTGTCCGAACCCGAGCATGCAAATCAAACCCTAAAAATTCTCTCTCATCAAGCTCAACCACAAAAACCCCAAGTTCCCATTTCCCACCTTTTTTTTCCATCAAACCCCCCGAAAAAATTTCAAACTTCTCCCGCCATTTCTCAATCCCCTCTACATAATCCCCTCCTCCATTATCTCTCCTCTCGCTTAGGTGTCTAGGGTTTCGGCGTTGATGAGGGGATTTGGGCCTAGGGTTTCGATATGAGCGCTGTGAACATTACCAACGTCACTGTTCTCGACAATCCTGCTGCGTTTCTGAATCCGTTCCAGTTCGAGATCTCCTACGAGTGCTTGCTCCCCCTCAAGGACGGTAATTACTCGATCAAATCTCATTTTCCATTATTTTTTAGGTTTAAGGTAGTTTTTTGACGAGAAAATTAGGGCTTTTATATGAAAAATGAGTTTTTGGTCAGAAAACATTGGTCCTAAAGTAGGGAGTTTAATTCGTAGTAGAACTCTCTAATGATTAGGATTCAACCCTCATACTTGGCTTTTTTTTTGGGTTTTATTTGTAACGTAACGAAACTTAGTGCCTCAAAACTTGCTAAATTATTAGACTAATTAGCAACTTAAATGCCTTATAATAATTAGTAGTTAAATATCCTTTCTATAAGGAAATCATTCTTCAATCTCAAAGATGATAATAATTACTTGATGAAAATATCATTTTCCATGGATTTCAGGTTAAAGGCCGTTTTTTGATGTGAAAGTTCTGGATTTGATGTTGAATGATTTGTTTGTATAAAATATTGATCCGAATGATTAGGGTTAAATACGTATAATTGGTCAAGTTATTATTGTACATAAAATCTGTCTGATCGGTAATATCAATGGTCCTTGTGTTAATTTCTATAATATGTGTTGCATGTGGGCTTTATTCTTATGGCAAAAGTAGTGGAAATTATGTCTTGTTTCTTGATATTATGGATCAAATTAGGTTGATTCTGCTGATTATGGGTCAAAAGTGGTGGAAATAGGAGTTCATGAAGATGCTTGCACAATAAGGCAGCACATCTTAAGTGAGAACTTAAGGAGATTCTATCGACAATGATGGGGATA
>NC_033794.1:114868186-114919571 GCF_001876935.1 Asparagus officinalis | reverse complement strand
ATATAGCGAAGTGACTAATTTTCAAATGAAAATGTGTACCCTAAACATTACGCTAATTTACTATGCTATGGTATATCATATCCATATTTCAACAGATTACAATTAAGTCCTATGTGCAAATTCAAGGTGGATTGTATATTGCTACTTTTGTTCCTTGTGCGGTTTTCGCCTACCTGGAGTGTAAATCAGGGTGTTGACAGGTTAGCATTAATTTGTAGTATGGAGCAAAGAAAAGAAGAGTAAGGAGTAGTTTAATTGATTTCTTGATGCGTTACTATAAAATTTTGAGTGGCAAAGCTTAGGACAGTAAGGGGGACAAGCTAATTCAAGCTCTTCTTTTGGTGCACTGGTTGATGGTGGTTGTGTTTTGCTTTTGTGTGTCTGCTCGTGTGACAATGGAGGAAGGAGGTTTGTTTATTGTACAGACTTCGTCAATTTCTCCACATAATGACCTTGCTTTCAAATCTTAGTATTACGGGCTTATCATATTCTTTATATGTAACTCATAAAAGAAGAAGTGTCACTTTTATTGGAGGTTTTCAAAACAATGAGTGTACTTGATGGTGGTTTTATTTGTTTTGCATCTTATTAACAGCTTTTGCTTGGAAAGGAAGTGTCATACCTGGTTTTTTCGGAATCATTTTGTAGATAGCTTATGGGCGAACATACAAGCACAATATTAGTTTATTACTTGGAGGAATTATTTTGACCTTGTGAGGTTTGCTTATGGAGTATGAGTTGAGAGGAAATGTTTTTTTTTTTGTAACTTTCTATTAGTAGAAAGTAGTGTTGTAGACTTCTTGGACGAGGTTTTGATGGTGGAATACTAGAATTAGCCTCCAGACTCTGAGATCAGGCATGACTTATTTGGTATTTTTCTAGTCATGTCCTTTTCACTAGCATATAGTAGGATTTTCCATCCCAAATTGAAATTTTTTTCACCAAGAAATGAAAGACGCAGTGATCTGTGAATGTAAGAGTTCTTGTCAAAAAAATAAAATAAAAATGGAAGTAAAAATAAAAGTATAAAAATTGATATGGTTAAAAGTTACAGGTGGGACTTGTATCGGTGCTTTATTCCTTTAAGTCATCAATTATTTATCATTTTATGGTAGCATTTGAGTAGCTTGCCAAAATTTCACCAAGACTTCTATTTACTCGAAATTTTCTATAATCGTCCAACTAAATTGGATGTAGATCATGATTTTTACTCGGTGACCTTCAAATATATCAGCCTAAGCATACAGGCTGCCTGGCATTTGTAATTTCCACTCTACCCAAACAGGCCATTAATGGGGAAAAAAGCTTGATATGTTGGCCTAGTCCAGTTCATGATATAGATTTGTTCGGTTGGTTTGTTATCATAGTCTCATCAATTTTATGAGCCATTTCCTTCTGACCTCTTTTTTTTCCATGAAAGATGCAAATGAGAGAAAGATGCTGGTCAAATTTGATGTCCTGATGCCCTTTTCACGGGTCAAAAGATCCTACTGTGAACTAGCATCTATGTAATCTTTTCTCACTAATTTCTGTTTGCAATCAACACTGTCAAAAGTGTCCATATGGTAATTTAGGCAAGAGCAAATCTGTCAACTTTACTGATTTGTAGACATGAACACAATTATGAAATTTTGACAAGGACATTGTCGCACAGGGAAACCCTTCAGTAGCTAGACACGAGGATACAGCTATATTTATGTGTATCTAAATATATGTATTGAGTTGTTATTCACATATAGAAAAACTAAAAGAGTAAAATAACTTAAAGCAATCAGTTGTTATTCACATGTAGGAGACTCCAATTATATGTTTGAACTACGAAAAAGAGAAATGAGAAAGCAAGTGTTAGCACAAAGCCATTAATCTCGATCTTTGCTAAACATGAGATATGTAGTTTAAGTTTCCTGAGAGTTGCAATGCTTATACTGGACCATCTATATTACTTGGTTGAACGAGAACAAGTTCGTGGTTGCTTCTTTTTTCCCTCTACTTCTTTTTCTATTTGAAATTACTGTGCCCTGCACTAGGATTCTTTTCCGTACTATATCCAAAGCTTCTCTGTCAATCATCTCGCAGACTTGGAATGGAAACTCATCTATGTTGGATCTGCTGAGGATGAGACATATGACCAACTTCTTGAAAGCGTTCTTGTCGGCCCTGTAAACGTTGGCAATTACCGTTTCGTCTTTGAGGTAATTCTGATAATTTATATTAATATTTTGAAATACCTCATTTACTTATATCAGCAATATTATTTATGCCATCTTTCCCTTTTCTTTTCAGGCAGATCCTCCAGATCCTTCGAAGATCCGAGATGAAGACATCATAGGTGTTACAGTTCTTCTACTTACCTGCTCTTATTTGGGCCAAGAGTTCATCAGAGTAGGGTACTATGTTAACAATGACTATGATGATGAACAACTCAGATTAGAACCACCATCAAAAGTATTAATCGATAGAGTTCAAAGAAATATCCTCGCTGATAAACCTCGTGTTACCAAGTTCCCTATTAATTTTCATCCTGATTCCAATGAAAACGGCGAGCAAGAGCCTCCTGCATCTTTACCCGAGAATCATCCTACTGATGATCCTCCACCTGAAGATTTGCCACCTTCCCCTAACAATGAAGGCTAAAAAGCTTATAAAATTGAGAGTTTTGATAGAATTGAAGTGTTTAACATCTGACTGTATTCTTGGTGATGAAATTTTTGTGTTTCACTGGATGGGCAGTTTATGATAAATATCTCCTTTTAAAGCTTTTTTGTGATTGGATTTAGTGAAGTTAAAGCCTTGCTTGGATTGGTTATGTTGTTTCTATTCTGTAGTTTTTTTTTGATAGAATTGAAGTGTTTACATATATGACTATATCCTTGGTGCTGTAAGTTTGGTGTGTTTTTGACTGGAATGTCAACTTATGATCGATTATTCTCTTTTGTCCTTTTTTGTGTACCTTTGTTTCTTGTTTTTTCTGGATGTTGTCTTACCATTATAATTCAGTGACTATGAACAACGTCAAGGTGTTGTATGATATTTCATTTACTGCCTTTTCTCATTATGTGGTTTTAACGAAATAGTCTTTCTTGTGAGTACTTGATATTAAATTGGTTGAGGCATTCATTAGGACTATTATCATTCACTGATTCATGTATGATCCCTATACCATGTTAGTTGCTCTTTTGTTTTTAATTGTTCTTCTAAAAAAACTTGGTAACTTAGTTTTAAACTAACTATAGAATATAACATATTGCAAACCTTGGAACTTCAAACTGCCAACTTCATATTTGTAGGTTTTGCTAACCATCGCTCAAAAGGCAATGAATAAGAAGAAAAGAGAGAGAAAGAAAAGATGAGTGGGGTTCGATGTTTGCCGCTCATTCTCTCTCTTCACCCACACCTCTCTCTCTCCCCCCTCTTTATCTATTGATCTTAGGACAGTGATTAGTAAAACCCTTGGCAATAAAAGCAATCACTTCTCAAATTATAGTTACCTAATTAAAATTATCATATTTCATTATTGTCAAATATAAATGTAGTCATATCTTTCTGAATTTTACTCAATTCTCACTTTGTACTCAAGATAAATCATAATTGTTTGTTAATTGATTAATAAAAAATGCTAATTAAGTGTAGTAACAGTTATATTATTCTTGTACTACTAGACACAAAGAAGTGAAGTCTATAACGAGTCAAGATCTCTTTTTCCAATCTATAAAGAAAGATTCTATTTTTTTATATGTAAAAATACAAAATTAGTATAACTCGTATGTACAGTTATCACTACTCGGTCATATATAACTCCATTGTAATGTTGCCCGTTACTTATGACTCCGCACTGTATAGTTGTGATGATGTTTAGTTACTTATGATTCCGCACTGTATAGTTGTGATGATGTTCAGTAATCTATGCTTCGCACGGAGTATTTCTCAAGGATTACTCTCTAAGTACGCTTCTCATAATTAGTCCTGTACATATTCCATGTTTGAGTCAAACACAGGACCCAATCAACAATACTCTAAGTCGTCTGCTGCTTAAGCCGCCGTCAGAAATCTCAAAATTACCCTTCTCACTCCCAAACATTCAGATTCTATCCGTGGGCAGTATTGTAGTTTTATTTCTTACTTTCGATAGTGGGGTGCTGCTCAGCAGCTCAGACGTAATTAGCATATGCCTCAAATGGATGAGCTTGCTGTTAGCACTTTGGTATGCTATTCCGCGGTGCACCGCATCCGAATCGCATAGGGATGCAGAGTAACAAGCGCCAGGGAGTCAAGGGACGAGCTATTTTGCATCAAGGCCCTCCAACTTTATTTTCGCTACAAATTTCTATTCGTCGGCTTTTGGTTTTTTCTTCTCCGCTGGAGTAAGGTCGTATGTTATCAATCACTATTATCACTTACTTCAGTAATGATATGAAAACTACAAAATAAAAGTGTTCAGATTATTAGACCTTTTTTGTTATTTTTCCTTAAAGATTCTTCCAACCTATTCACATTTTTTAAAACCTTTATCTCATGTGATTGAACATGCAATGATTTCTCTTAAAGTGCTTCCATTATGATGTTGAGAATCATGCATAGTCTTTGTTAATATTTTCATTGTTCTATGTTGTATCCTTCCACTTCCTCTCCCATAAAAGTTGACAAAACGGTGATAAATTGCAAAGCCAATTTCAGAAACTCCTATGGAATTTTGGAGAGTTTTGCACTGTACCATTATAGAGTTTGTAAAATCCAAAAAAGACCTTTGAAAATTTCAAAAATTATTTCTTTGGAAGATGTAAACAGAGGCTGAACAATGGGAATTTATCATTAATGAAGATTAAAAATATTCTTTTAAAAAAAGAGGGGATGAAAAATAAGAGTACTCATGAAACTTTACTTGCAATCTAACACAAATGTAGATTTTTTTTATCACTGACAAGTTAAACTTCACGGTGTATAGCAAAGTGAGACAAGTTGCGGGGTTTTGTGGATTTCCCAAACATTGTTTTCATCGGTTTGTTTTTCAACGAGGCCCAAAGTTCAGGGTGTTTTTTGAAATTCACCCTTAGAACATTGTGTACGAGATTCATCATCTACAATTATGAAAAAGTAGCTGCTCGCACAATACAGAAACAGCGTCAGCATCCACTGCTCCGCGGAGCACTATAAAATAGCCAAAACCCCCCACCCCAAATCCTCACTCCCCCCGAAAACCCTCAACCTAATCAACCTCCACCCACCATCAATGGCGACCTCTCCCCTCGCCAAATCGACGCGCCGTACCCTCGTCGCCCGCTCCGCTACGCCGCGGCGAAGTGACGGCGACATGTTCGGCGTCGGTCGGATGCCCCGTCACCGTCCGTCGCCGACTCACTAGCGGTGGCCGCCGGCGTCCGATCATCGAGCGTTCCACAACGACAGTCAGCGGGGTTACGCTGGCACCGCCTACGGCTACCTATCGCGGAGCTCCAGGTGTCCTTCCTCACCGTCTGCCGGCCCCGGCTGCAAGTCGCACGGTCGCCGGAACTTGCCAACGCTCAGGCGAATGGCTTGGCCGGCGGTGATGATCTCGGGATCTTGCGATCAGAGGGATTTTGGGAGAGGAGATTTCCAGGTAAAAGATAAAGGTGCAATCTGTTCTTTAGTTACTACCAACGTTTTTAAATGTTTGTGAATTATTGGGAAATATGAGAATTATACACTGGTCAGTAGTTGGATTGATTTTTTTCGTGGAGAACATAAGCAAAAAGAATGATGGGGAGTGAAATTTATTTGAAAGAGATAAAGGAAGAATGTTAATTAGAGAAATATGTTATGGATACCAAGATTGAAGCCGTAAGCTTAGGGCAATAAATCTACTAGAACTAGCACACTTAAAAACTGATGGCATCTAAAAGAAGAAATTGTGGCGAACTCAGCAGTCCAGGTTCAAATCTAATGAGAATCTGAAATTGGAAGTGGTCCTAATTAGCTACCAAAAAGATACTATAAATTGTGGCTAGAATGAAAAATTAGGATTTGTACCCCTTTGACATTTAGGCGTATGCATTAGAGTCATAATGCTTTCTGGTGGTCAAAGTAATCCAGTTAAAGATAGCTTCTCACACCTACTACAATTTTTTGGAAAAAAGTCCTTAATTATTCAGGTTGTACGTATAAATTGTCATAGCTTGATTACCAGTGTGTGAGCGATCATTTCTGTTAACTAATCTGGAATCTGGATTATTGGGATATTCGTGAGTTATGCACTAATTATTGGGTGGTGGGTACTGTACTACTGTTAGTTGTTGAAATAAATTGTAGCTATATTTTATGTGTGATTGTGGCTTCAGTTTATTATACTTGTATAGATTAGGAGTGCCAAAAATTATTGGAACCAAAGTTTCCAATAATGAGAGAATCAGAAGTCACCAAAAGGTTTGATTTCGAGAAAGAATTTTGGTTCAAAACATATTTATGAATATCCAAGTTTGTAGCCAATAGACTTAGACAAGAAATATACTAAAACTAGAAAAGGAAAAATTTGATCGTACCTAAAAGTTCGTTACAACTAAGCAGGCTATTGGAAGACGAGATTGGAAAGGAGTTCTAGTTAACTAACAAAAGTTACCAAAACTAGTAAAGAAAATAGAGAATCAGAGACTTTACCCTATTACAAGTGCTTAAAATTTAGGTAGTGTTATGATTGTACACAGCAAACTCTGTTTCTCTCTGTAGCTTAAAAGTGAGAGGTAATAGGTTTATTTCGATATGGAGCGGAAGATATGCTGCATTTTTTTTTTTGGGGATCAAACTGAAGGTAGGTCAATGCATCCAGCTCTACATCACATACTCGTATTCAGAATTGAAAAATCCATGAATGAGTTATGTCTATTTAATATCATCTTCGTTTTCTAATTCATAGATTAAGATTTGTCATATTACTACTTACTTGGAATATTTGTACAATTCCCAAAAGTTAATTCTCTTTTTCATATGAAATAGCTTAACCTTTCTTTATTTTCGAGTCAAATTTAATAAAATTCTTTATGACTGACGTGGTTTCCCTTGACAAATTTATCTCACACTTCACACCTCTTTACTGTTCACTTAGTTTAAAGAAAAAAGTATTGTGGGTTTGAGATTATTTTGCTTTGTAAACTATTCATAATTTTTTGAATTTTCAAACGACAAAATGCGTATTATTGTATGAGATGTTAAGGTTTTGGTCTACTTATCTTATGTTTTCTGTACTGAAGAAATTAAATTTAGCAATTTTACACACCACATCGTAGTTTCTTAAAAGTTTTATGGTACTTTTATTGCTTTGGAATGCTTTTCTATAATTTCCCTCTTTCTGAATTTTAATCCTGACCAGTTAACATTATCACCAAACTTGTGAGTTATGATTGCAGGAACTGGATCAGATTGTGGCGGTGAAGCCCTTTGTGAAACTCGCAGCAAAAGCCACTGACATCTCTCAAATTCCACGATTGGTCTTCGAAGTTATAAACAATGCCATATCCGGTCGGCCTGGTGGTTGCTATTTGGACCTCCCATCTGACGTCTTACACCAGAAAATATCGGAAGCAGATGCTACTAGGCTTTTAGCAGAGTCGCAATTTCCAAGGATTCAAGAATGTAGAGTTTCAGAAAACCAAGATATCCAATCAGCTGTTTCTTTGCTTAGGAAGGCAGAGAGGCCTTTGATTGTATTTGGAAAAGGCGCAGCATATGCTCGGGCAGAGAATGCCTTAAAGAAATTAATCGATATTACGGGAATTCCTTTTCTTCCAACTCCCATGGGAAAAGGATTGGTTCCGGATACTCATGAGCTAGCTGCAACCGCTGCTCGATCTTTAGCTATTGGCCAGTGTGATGTTGCCTTAGTTGTTGGTGCACGTCTTAATTGGTTGTTACACTTTGGTGAGCCTCCTAAATGGTCTAAAGATGTGAAGTTTATATTAGTTGATATATCTAAGGAAGAGATTGATCTTCGGAAGCCTCACTTGGGCTTGGTAGGTGATGCACAACAAGTTCTTGATATGATCAATGTGGAGATTAAGGACAATCCTTTCAGTTTTGGGAAGTCTCATCCTTGGGTTGAGGCCATAAGTAAGAAGGTAAAGGATAATGTGGCAAAGATGGAGGCACAGTTGGCAAAGGAAGTGGTGCCTTTCAATTTCTTTACACCAATGAAGATTATAAGAGACGCAATTCTTGCAGAAGGGAGTCCTGCTCCAGTACTGGTGTCAGAGGGTGCAAACACAATGGATGTTGGGAGAGCGGTATTGATTCAAAATGAGCCGAGGACGAGGTTGGATGCAGGAACTTGGGGGACTATGGGGGTTGGTTTAGGGTACTGCGTTGCAGCTGCAGTTGCTTCACCAGGGAGATTGGTTGTTGCGGTTGAAGGGGATTCGGGTTTTGGGTTTAGTGCCATGGAGGTTGAGGTAAGTTGCAAATTTTTCCTATTATGTGTATGATTTCTTGTTAATTAATTGATGTTAAATATTTTTGGTTTTCATACTTTATATTCATGGGATTGAGGACCAGCTGTATCAATTTCTTATATGTTTAAATTTTTTTATTTGGGACAATGCATAACTAGCATAAGAGTAAAATGGCTAAGACTTTAGAGATATTTTGCCATTCTAGGTTGTTTGAATCATCATATGCAAATCTGTCAAAAACATGCCATTGTTTGCGTCAAAAGTTGGTTTTGTTATGGAATTCATTATATCTTCGGTCGATTACAACAAATTCAAAAGAGATAGTCTTTTTGTAAGACTTCTTTTACACAACAAAAGGAAAATTATAACTTTTTAGAAACAAACGCAGGATCGTTGTTTGGATCGCTGCTTGCGTGGGATCTTTGCCTGTGCCGGGAGCGCTTTGACTCGTGGACCACCAAATCACAGATTCTGATTGAACCGTGAGGGGTTTAATGATTCTTGCTTCGTTCATCGAAGTAAGAATTTGAAGCGAATATCTTATCGATGTAAGATGTTCACTCTTCTAAAGATCAAGTCAGAGCTTAGATCTCTAGGAATCGCCAAAAGCTTCTTGAAGATGTTTGTGAAGAAGGAAGACTCTCTCTTTTGCTCTAATTCACCAAAAGCTTAAGCCTTTTCTGCTCTAATAATGCTCTCTAATCAGCCCTCTTTGATGCTCTCTGTCCTTTGCTTCGTGTTTAGGGAGGTATTTATAGGGGTTTCAGTGCACCACAGTTGAAACGGGGGCGAAATAACTGACCGATTGATTTCTCTTTGGCCGCTGCAGTCTACACTGCCGCGGCTATTGGCGAAGATGGGAATTTGAGACGATCCTAACTGTTTAAAGGTTTGATCGTTCAATTTGTGGACCTCTCGTTCATGGAACGAATCGAGAGGGGATTTTGGCTTTGGTCCTAACTGTTTAAAGGTTTGACCAAGATGGGAATTTGAGACGATCCTAACTGTTTAAAGGTTTGATCGTTCAATTTGTGGACCTCTCGTTCATGGAACGAATCGAGAGGGGATTTTGGCTTTGGTCCTAACTGTTTAAAGGTTTGACCAAGATGGGAATTTGAGACGATCCTAACTGTTTAAAGGTTTGATCGTTCAATTTGTGGACCTCTCGTTCATGGAACGAATCGAGAGGGGATTTTGGCTTTGGTCCTAACTGTTTAAAGGTTTGACCAAGATGGGAATTTGAGACGATCCTAACTGTTTAAAGGTTTGATCGTTCAATTTGTGGACCTCTCGTTCATGGAACGAATCGAGAGGGGATTTTGGCTTTGGTCCTAACTGTTTAAAGGTTTGACCAAGATGGGAATTTGAGACGATCCTAACTGTTTAAAGGTTTGATCGTTCAATTTGTGGACCTCTCGTTCATGGAACGAATCGAGAGGGGATTTTGGCTTTGGTCCTAACTGTTTAAAGGTTTGACCAAGATGGGAATTTGAGACGATCCTAACTGTTTAAAGGTTTGATCGTTCAATTTGTGGACCTCTCGTTCATGGAACGAATCGAGAGGGGATTTTGGCTTTGGTCCTAACTGTTTAAAGGTTTGACCAAGATGGGAATTTGAGACGATCCTAACTGTTTAAAGGTTTGATCGTTCAATTTGTGGACCTCTCGTTCATGGAACGAATCGAGAGGGGATTTTGGCTTTGGTCCTAACTGTTTAAAGGTTTGACCAAGATGGGAATTTGAGACGATCCTAACTGTTTAAAGGTTTGATCGTTCAATTTGTGGACCTCTCGTTCATGGAACGAATCGAGAGGGGATTTTGGCTTTGGTCCTAACTGTTTAAAGGTTTGACCAAGATGGGAATTTGAGACGATCCTAACTGTTTAAAGGTTTGATCGTTCAATTTGTGGACCTCTCGTTCATGGAACGAATCGAGAGGGGATTTTGGCTTTGGTCCTAACTGTTTAAAGGTTTGACCAAGATGGGAATTTGAGACGATCCTAACTGTTTAAAGGTTTGATCGTTCAATTTGTGGACCTCTCGTTCATGGAACGAATCGAGAGGGGATTTTGGCTTTGGTCCTAACTGTTTAAAGGTTTGACCAAGATGGGAATTTGAGACGATCCTAACTGTTTAAAGGTTTGATCGTTCAATTTGTGGACCTCTCGTTCATGGAACGAATCGAGAGGGGATTTTGGCTTTGGTCCTAACTGTTTAAAGGTTTGACCAAGATGGGAATTTGAGACGATCCTAACTGTTTAAAGGTTTGATCGTTCAATTTGTGGACCTCTCGTTCATGGAACGAATCGAGAGGGGATTTTGGCTTTGGTCCTAACTGTTTAAAGGTTTGACCAAGATGGGAATTTGAGACGATCCTAACTGTTTAAAGGTTTGATCGTTCAATTTGTGGACCTCTCGTTCATGGAACGAATCGAGAGGGGATTTTGGCTTTGGTCCTAACTGTTTAAAGGTTTGACCAAGATGGGAATTTGAGACGATCCTAACTGTTTAAAGGTTTGATCGTTCAATTTGTGGACCTCTCGTTCATGGAACGAATCGAGAGGGGATTTTGGCTTTGGTCCTAACTGTTTAAAGGTTTGACCAAGATGGGAATTTGAGACGATCCTAACTGTTTAAAGGTTTGATCGTTCAATTTGTGGACCTCTCGTTCATGGAACGAATCGAGAGGGGATTTTGGCTTTGGTCCTAACTGTTTAAAGGTTTGACCAAGATGGGAATTTGAGACGATCCTAACTGTTTAAAGGTTTGATCGTTCAATTTGTGGACCTCTCGTTCATGGAACGAATCGAGAGGGGATTTTGGCTTTGGTCCTAACTGTTTAAAGGTTTGACCAAGATGGGAATTTGAGACGATCCTAACTGTTTAAAGGTTTGATCGTTCAATTTGTGGACCTCTCGTTCATGGAACGAATCGAGAGGGGATTTTGGCTTTGGTCCTAACTGTTTAAAGGTTTGACCAAGATGGGAATTTGAGACGATCCTAACTGTTTAAAGGTTTGATCGTTCAATTTGTGGACCTCTCGTTCATGGAACGAATCGAGAGGGGATTTTGGCTTTGGTCCTAACTGTTTAAAGGTTTGACCAAGATGGGAATTTGAGACGATCCTAACTGTTTAAAGGTTTGATCGTTCAATTTGTGGACCTCTCGTTCATGGAACGAATCGAGAGGGGATTTTGGCTTTGGTCCTAACTGTTTAAAGGTTTGACCAAGATGGGAATTTGAGACGATCCTAACTGTTTAAAGGTTTGATCGTTCAATTTGTGGACCTCTCGTTCATGGAACGAATCGAGAGGGGATTTTGGCTTTGGTCCTAACTGTTTAAAGGTTTGACCAAGATGGGAATTTGAGACGATCCTAACTGTTTAAAGGTTTGATCGTTCAATTTGTGGACCTCTCGTTCATGGAACGAATCGAGAGGGGATTTTGGCTTTGGTCCTAACTGTTTAAAGGTTTGACCAAGATGGGAATTTGAGACGATCCTAACTGTTTAAAGGTTTGATCGTTCAATTTGTGGACCTCTCGTTCATGGAACGAATCGAGAGGGGATTTTGGCTTTGGTCCTAACTGTTTAAAGGTTTGACCAAGATGGGAATTTGAGACGATCCTAACTGTTTAAAGGTTTGATCGTTCAATTTGTGGACCTCTCGTTCATGGAACGAATCGAGAGGGGATTTTGGCTTTGGTCCTAACTGTTTAAAGGTTTGACCAAGATGGGAATTTGAGACGATCCTAACTGTTTAAAGGTTTGATCGTTCAATTTGTGGACCTCTCGTTCATGGAACGAATCGAGAGGGGATTTTGGCTTTGGTCCTAACTGTTTAAAGGTTTGACCAAGATGGGAATTTGAGACGATCCTAACTGTTTAAAGGTTTGATCGTTCAATTTGTGGACCTCTCGTTCATGGAACGAATCGAGAGGGGATTTTGGCTTTGGTCCTAACTGTTTAAAGGTTTGACCAAGATGGGAATTTGAGACGATCCTAACTGTTTAAAGGTTTGATCGTTCAATTTGTGGACCTCTCGTTCATGGAAGGAATCGAGAGGGGATTTTGGTTTTGGTCCTAACTGTTTAAAGGTTTGACCAAGATGGGAATTTGAGACGATCCTAACTGTTTAAAGGTTTGATCGTTCAATTTGTAGACCTCTCGTTCATGGAACGAATCGAGAGGAGATTTTGGCTTTGGTCCTAACTGTTTAAAGGTTTGACCAAAATGGGAATTTGAGACGATCCTAACTGTTTAAAGGTTTGATCGTTCAATTTGTGGACCTCTCGTTCATGGAACGAATCGAGAGGGGATTTTGGTTTTGGTCCTAACTGTTTAAAGGTTTGACCAAGATGGGAATTTGAGACGATCCTAACTGTTTAAAGGTTTGATCGTTCAATTTGTGGACCTCTCGTTCATGGAACGAATCGAGAGGGGATTTTGGCTTTGGTCCTAACTGTTTAAAGGTTTGACCAAGATGGGAATTTGAGACGATCCTAACTGTTTAAAGGTTTGATCGTTCAATTTGTGGACCTCTCGTTCATGGAACGAATCGAGAGGGGATTTTGGCTTTGGTCCTAACTGTTTAAAGGTTTGACCAAATATGAGTTTTGTGAGGGAAGATTGATCTAAAAAAGTGATCGAATCTCATCTCAGCAAAAGAGTATTCAGAAATCACCGTGGGGATGTAGTGTTTATCACCTTGTTTGTAATGATCGGGTTATCCCTAAGAAAATTACATATAGCATTCTTTCGAGAACTTCCCGTTACATGAACCATCCACCCCCAGCTTCCTTTGTGAAACTGGGTCTATCATTATATTCAGCTGCATGATCAGGTTATCCTTAAGAGTACTATACATGACGCTCTCCAGGAATTTCCCGTGAAAGAAAGGAAATAGTTTAGACTCATATACCTGTTGGAGTATCGAGGAGCAGTTTATACTCGTATACTCTTCGGAGTGTGAGGAAACAGTTTATACTCGTGTACCCAATAGAGTTGGGGAAAACAGTTTATACTCGTGTGTCTTTACTCGACCTCTTTCGCCGTTATGACGCCGGAGTCAATTAATGCTTGGATTTTATTTTTGAGTCCGAAGCAAATCTCAGTGGGATGAAGAACCCTTCTGTGGTACGCACAGTAGTTTGGATCCGTAATCCTCTTAGCTCCATCCTGATCTTTAATAGGTGGTAGCTCGATTTTGTCATTGGCGAGGAGGTATTCCAAGATGGCTGGAGCTTCATCATCTTCGAAAGAATACTCCTTTTGAAACCTCGGATCGGGAGTCGCGTTCCCAGTGATTGTAGATGTCGTCGGTTGGCTTCTCTCAGCTTTCTTTCTTTTAAGAAAGTGTTCAGCTTGTTCACCGCGCATTTTCAAATCTTTCCAAGTTTTGGATGGTACGACCCCCAGAGCTTCCAGGACATCGATAGAGAGATTATTGTGGCATGTTTGTAGAATGAACTCCTCTGTAACAGGATCTCTGCAATTCATTGCCTTGTTACGGAAGCGCTTGACAAAATTGTCAACTGACTCTTCGTCTTTTTGTTTTTCATCCAGAAGGGTTTCGATTGACACTTCGGTGTCATCATCGAAGAAGTTGCTGAGGAACAAATTTTCTATGTCATCCCAGCAATTGATGCTCCCTGGCTTGAGCCGTCGGTACCAATCGAAGGCCGACCCGCGAAGGGTGCCAACGAATGACCGGACCATTAAAGCCTCATTTCCGAAGATCATACTCAAATGAGACTTGAAATAAATCAAGTGCTGAATAGGCGAGTTCTTCCCGTCAAACGGTGTGAAGTTAATCATGTTGAATTTTGCCGGGTACGGTATTGAATTCCATTCTCTTGGATAGGGACATGGAATACCCGTCTTTTTCACTTCTTGAGCCGTCATCAAAGCGTTGATTTTGTTTTCAAGCTCTTTCATTTTCTCATCATCGTCTATGTCTTCATTTGAAGGACGTTGAGGAGAATGAGTTAGACCACCCCCTGTAAGAGGTGCCATTGAACCACCCCCAATATCGTTATTGGGAGGGTGTGTTAAACCACCCCCAGCGTTATTGCTATTGGGAGGTGTATCAGCAAAGATGACTTCATCCACTTCTGGATCACTATCATCTGCCACATTCTGAGTGTGGCGGCTGGATTCAGCTCGCTGACTGGACTCAGGAGGTTGAGGTTGTTGAGTTAGCAACTCTCTCATTTGTTGAATAGCTAACTCCATCTCTGTCTTCACCTCAGCTCTGATTTCATCACGTTGCTTCGCTAGAGCTTCTTGAAACATTTGAGCAAATTGATCAGAAGTGATTGTGAACAATTCTTTGGTTTGTCCCGTGCTAGACATTGTATCATCAGAAGCAATGGCTGAACAAGTGTCTAAGAATTCATCCTCCGAGGACATTCCTTCTTGCATTCTTTTGTAATCTCTGCGTCTAATGGCTCCTAATTGGAGTCGAGACATCCTTTGAGCAATTCTTGGATTGACTTTTCCTCTCGGGGAAAAGTCGGGATTTGAGTTACTTGAATGCCGCTTAGATTTTCTTTTATCAGCCACGTTGGTGGTGACTTCAGGGAATTCATCATCTTGGACAGCTGATCTTATAAGTCGTGCACAGGAACAATGAGAATGAATAGTTCTTTTTCGAAATTTATTCACACCTCCAATTTGATAATACGATTCATTGGTATGATTGCCAAAAAATCGTATCGTTTGTTGGCATGACCTCCCAGGTATGACGATGTCTTTTGGTGAATGCGTCTTCTTCTGAGAGTGTAAAACCTTGTTGACATTCTCAGGACAATTTATTATTGCCTTTAAACGATCCAAGGTTATGTCGGGAGTCGCACGTTTAGAACCACCCCCTTGTGGGTATGGAGTCTTAACGGGCTCCGAATGCTGATTTTGCACAACTCCAGTTTTTGGAATCCAAACTTGGCAGAATTTCGGCGGTTCTTTGGTCATCGTTTCCTTCTCCCTTTCTCGTCTTTGTTGTGAGAGAGCACGGGCAAGAGCTGCGTTTGCACGACGCTTTTGTATACGTTCTTTGAGGGTCGAACGAGCCCTTTTGACAATAGTCCATTCCTCCGTCGTGAATTTAGCAGAGACATGAGTGATTGGTCATTGGGACAACTGAACAACTCGATGCCTCCTCGACTCTAAGTCCGCATGATAACGAACCCCGTCGGTTTGTTCCAAAGCTGCGTTTGCACGACGCTTTTGTATACGTTCTTTGAGGGTCGAACGAGCCCTTTTGACGAGTGTCCATTCCTCCATCGTGAATTGTGCAGAAACGTGAGTAGTTTGTCGTTGCGTTGAACAAACCACTTGTTGTTTTCTCGACTCTAAGTCCGCGTAATAACGAACTCCGTCGGTTTGTTCAAATGCCTTAACTATTTGGCGAGCACGGCGCTGACGTTGTCTCTGACGAGCCCTCTTCGTCAGTGCCGGTGGGCTTTGATTCGATGACTCTTTAACTAGATAAGAGTCATTGTGAGCAGAGGTGTTGCGAGTAAAATTCTTAGCAACAATCCGGAGAGAGTCTTCATTTTGTGCCTTCTTTGGCATGTAGGTCTTCCTTAATTGTGAGATCCTCTTGTATTTACGAGACAATGAAGATCTTGGAGAGGATGATGAGAGATATTCCTCAAACTTGGTTTGGTCAAATTCGTATTCGACCATGGATTCAACTAGAATCTTGATCGGCTGCGACACGACGGTCTCGGCAGCGAGACCGTTGGCTCCCACTGTGGTCGCCAGTTTGTTTGCGTCAAAAGTTGGTTTTGTTATGGAATTCATTATATCTTCGGTCGATTACAACAAATTCAAAAGAGATAGTCTTTTTATAAGACTTCTTTTACACAACAAAAGAAAAATTACAACTTTTTAGAAACAAACGCAGGATCGTTGTTTGGATCGCTGCTTGCGTGGGATCTTTGCCTGTGCCGGGAGCGCTTTGACTCGTGGACCACCAAATCACAGATTCTGATTGAACCGTGAGGGGTTTAATGTTCCTTCGTTTATCGAAGTAAAGATTTGAAAGCGAATATCTTATCGATGTAAGATGTTCACTCTTCTAAAGATCAAGTCAGAGCTTAGATCTCTAGGAATCGCCAAAAGCTTCTTGAAGATGTTTGTGAAGAAGGAAGACTCTCTCTTTTGCTCTAATTCACCAAAAGCTTAAGCCTTTTCTGCTCTAATAATGCTCTCTAATCAGCCCTCTTTGATGCTCTCTGTCCTTTGCTTCGTGTTTAGGGAGGTATTTATAGGGGTTTCAGTGCACCACAGTTGAAACGGGGGCGAAATAACTGACCGATTGATTTCTCTTTGGCCGCTGCAGTCTACACTGCCGCGGCTATTGGCGCGGCAGTATAGGCTGCCGCGGCCAAAGAGGCGGTTATCAGCACGTTCCATCGTGTTGCCGCGCCTTAGCCGCGGCACCTTGGACTGCCGCGCCTTGGCCGCGGCACCATTGGCTGCCGCGCCTTGGCCGCGGCACCCTGGACTGCCGCGCCTTAGCCGCGGCACCTTGTCCTGCCGCGCTGCGTTGTGTTGCCTGACGATGTGTATATTGTTCCTCCATGTTGTTTCGAGTGGTACTTGTATGTCTGTAAGCATTTTTTTTAACGCCTACAGCCATATGTCAGGATGTGCAGAAGGGCTCAATGTTATATTGAGAAGGCAAATTACCATAATTTTATGACAGCTTGACCTTGTCCCTCGAATAATCTATATAAGGGCATGGCGTTACCCTGAGACATCTACCTTTATTTCTTATTCAGTTTTAGTAGTGGAGCTGGCCCTTAAGGACCTAGACTGTGAATGAGTCTCTACATAGAAAACAAGAAAAGGTTAAGACAGCAAATTGGTCCCCTCAAGGACATAATTTACTGACCAAATTTCTAATCTAAGGGTGTGTTTGGCAACACCTAAAACTGGGCTAGGCTCAGTTCTAGCCCAGTTCTGATATTTTCCTGATTGACGAAAAACAGGCCACAAATGGCCCATTTTTCCTCCAGAAAAAAGCTCTTTAAATTGATTCTTTGTTGAACCACCTCCTACCTGGTTTGATTTTAGTCTAGTTTAGGATAAAAATGAGCCAGGACTGATCCTGGGCCGTTTTTTCATGGGTTGCCAACCACAACCCTAAAGATATCCAAGTTGTTGAAATCAACTTTTAAGTCCAGCATTCTGTGTGGTTGATGCAAGTAACACCTTATTGTTTTCTGGAATCAATCAAAGCACACTTATGAAATGGAAATAAGAACCACCTTATCATGTTTGTATAATCGTATGCACCACGTGAAACCATATTCTGCATGCTTGTTTTACAAGTATTATGTACAGTACATGTAGCACATATTTGGGGTGTGTCCCTATTCAGTACATGTAGTACGCATATGGGACCTGGGACACAACCACAGAGAGACACAAATACATATTGGATGTGTATACAAGCTTCAGTTCATGAATTTGCTACATAGGATCCATATGTGACTAGGATGCTGATTTTGAATAATTTCCTGCATGCTGCACCAGAGCATGTATGGTAATGTTCAATAATAAGCTCCTTTGAATTTGTGAGTTCTTATATAGGTTTGAATTAGTGCCCAAATAATCCATGATTACACTGGCAGGGAGTGAAGGTGAAAACTTCTATTCTATAATATTATATGAAGCACACCCTACATACCAGTGGAAAATGCTCTTCTTCGTCCATTTTATAAAAACTAGTATCAAGCAGGTGCAACGAAAACTAGTATAGTGCACGTGCATTGCACATGGATGTATTTGTTTTATGTTTAGGATTTTTCTCATGGACAGTTAGGTGATAAAATGATTCAAAGAAAAAAAAAAAGATTTAAAATAAAGCATTTTGAAAAAAGTTTTAAGTGTTTGCGTAAGATGTACGTAAATTTAGAAGTGAAAATTGACAGAAATTAGGATATATCTTAATTTTTACAACTTCAGGATTACATATTTAGCAATCAATGTTTACGATAGTTTTTGTATTGAAATACTGCTGTATTCAGAGTATTATCTTATTTGTTATTAGTAAATGATTATTAATAATTTTAGAAATAATGATTTTTATAAAGGAGCAAAAAGAAACTCATGTCTTAATTATGTAGCTGATCGGTTTGAGGCTAAAATTATCCTATATTAGTTTTTAATTATAATTAATTAATAATTTAAGTAATAGCTAAGTTAATTTAATATACGGTTTTTCTATAGAGTGCCCTTGGGCACTCTATAAGAGAGGAGAGAGATAGAGAGAAATGAATGAAGAGAGGATCCCAATGCAAATCAGGGGGTCCCCCTCCTCATTCATTTCTCTCTATCTCTCTCCTCTCTTATAGAGTGCCCAAGGGCACTCTATAGAAAAACCGTTTAATATATTATTATTATTATAACAACATATTCTTATTAGTTTCTCTAAAAATGTTGGTAGGATAAAATGGAATGATGAAAACAAATTAAAAAGTATATTAACAATTTTACGAGGTCCCAAATCTATTCATCTTTTCTTTTACCTCTGTTTTCATCTTTGATTAGAAAATTTTGGTTTGTTGTTAATCTTTGAAACTGAATGTTGATATGATTGACGAAGAATGATTTGATCTCTTGCATTGGCGATCTGTTTTAGCTTCCTAATTCTTATATTATAATGTTTTATTGAAATTCATGAAACTAAAAGTAGCTGTTCATTCAGTGAAATTATGCAAACAACTTGTTAATTATAAATCTGCATGCTGCACCAGAGCATGTATGGTAATGTTCAATAATAAGATCCTTTGAATTTACGAATTCTTATGTAGGGAGTGAAGTTGAGAACTTTTATTCTATAATATTATATGAAACACACCTTACATACCAACGGAAAATGCTCTTCTTCATCCATTTTACAAAGATGGAAGCACATTTTTAATGCAGGATACCTGCAGCATATTTAGACTGCCATTTGTTTTATCTAGTAACATTAGAATGCCAAAACATCATTTCCAAGACTTCTTTCACTAAAATGGGCTGAGCACAATAAGTTAAAAAAGTGCCTGAAAATCCTTATCAAAAGTTTAGTACCATATGTCAACTTTATTATTAGCTATGAACCCTCACAATTGGGTAGAAATGAAGTTGCTTTAGAATGTAGCGAGGCAATATAGCATCCAAGGCCTACTACCTTATTTATCGTGCAGTCTGTGTACAAGGTACAAATGGTTCCAGTGGCTTCTTTTGCGAACTTTTGAGTTTGTATTAAACACGAGTAACAAATAGTACAGAGTACAGATCAGCCTCCCTATCCCCAATTAATCCCCTGAATCCCTGATGAGGAGCAGTCCTACAAATTACAGTTTTGATAAGTTTCTCTAAATAGAAGACACAGCGAGTTTTGACGTAGAGACTTGCATTCATCTGTCACAAGCCAAGAATCTAAAGTTGCAGCCCTAAAAATGCCAGAAATTAAGGTTGAACTCTCTGCTGGTTGTGTTAGTTAGATCTATATTTCTTCTGTATTCAAACGGGGTATATTTATTTAGATTATGGTACTGAAATATAATTTAAGGATCATTCTCTATATTCATGCTCACCGTTTCATAACATAGCAAGAAAATTAGCTCAAGTGCCTAGGGTGCTGACTTGGAAACAACTTCAGTAAAGGCACTGAAGTATATCACGTCATTGCCAAGCTCTTCCATTAGGATACCCAGAACAGCCTTGCCGTATTTTAAACCTATTGGTTATATCTGCAAACTTCAGTGCAAATTTGAGTACATGTCAACTTAGGTAATAATAAATACATGCTCTGCATTTCACATGCATTTCCTTTTAAATCTTTCCACCACTTCTAATTGTAGTAAACAAGTGCGCCAACTACCATAAGGATATCAATGCTCATAAGGCTTAATTGTGTACTTTACCAGTTGTTACTCGTATCATTTTATGCCTAACACATCTGCAGTAATTTTATCCCTTGCATATTACAGTACCATAAAAAACTTTATTTTAGCTTGTTTATGATCAAGTATTTATCAAGTAATTCCCTTTACAAACTCTTAACAGACATTGGTGAGATATCAATTGCCTGTTATCGTGATCGTCTTTAATAATGGCGGTGTATATGGAGGTGATCGAAGAAACTCCGATGAAATAACTGGGCCTTATAAGGATGACCCAGCCCCGACTTCTTTTGTTCCTGAGGCAGCATATCACACAATGATGGAAGCTTTCGGAGGCAAAGGTTATCTCGCCAGTAACCCTCGAGAATTAAAGTCAGCTCTTTCAGAATCATTCTCTGCGAAAAAACCAGCTGTGATAAATGTTATTGTTGATCCTTATGCTGGTGCTGAGAGCGGAAGGTTGCAGCATAAGAATTGATTCCGGCTACATCCAAATTTCAACATACTTGGCTGCTCTATAATGTTGTCGGGCAAGCAGAATAACTTTGAAATAAGAGAGTTACTATTTGTATTTAAGCTGAGAAACGTTTCATTTGGAACTGCAGTGTTTCAAGTATATATGTAGTTCCAACGTTAAACAGACATATTTTCTCGTGTTTGCAATGTTTATATTTGTTAGTAAGTTTCGAGATACTGGTTGTAGAACACATTGTTGAGTGGACTGCGTAACGCAGCAACACAATGTAATTGGAGCAGTGAGACATGTTGGATTTAAATATCAAAAGACTGTTCGGAAAAGATTTTTTTTTTCATGGTTTAATCAAGTCTCCATTATTTATTTTCACATAATTCTCATGAGTTGGAACTTACTCTTTTTTTTTTTTTTTGACATTATTCTTGTCTGTCTAGACTTTCGAACTAGTCCAGAGCAGAGATAAAGACGTATAGGGAAATTCTTCTCCCGTTCCCTAAAAAACATCATCAGCAAATTTTTTTATAAAATTGCGAGAAATTTCTTCCTCCTCATTATAGGTGACTTTCAGTTGCTGTGGTCTATGAATCATCCCTGAAGTGCTTCAACGTGATTACCTTTTTAGACCAACAGATTCTTTTAATTTTCCAATTTTTTTTTCTATATTATCCACTTCGTATTTATTGTAATTTGATATAGTTGTTGCATAACATACAACAATAGAATCACGTGCCACACAATCAAGTCATGTATGTTTTTGTACGGACAAATTTTCAAAACCAACCTTTTTGATTTTTTATTTGTAAAAAACGACCCATTTTTAAAATATTTGTAAAAACCGACCTGGTTTCAGCCTCAGCACTGAAACCAGGTCGGTTTTTGAAAATTTTTTTCCGAAACTTCACGGGAGTTGAACTCCCGTGAAGTTTAGCAGCTTTTAATTAAGCTGCTAAACTTCACGAGAGTTCAACTCCCGTGAAGTTTCACAGTTCAAATTTTTTTTTAACTGTGAAACTTCACGGGAGTTGAACTCCCGTGAAGTTTAGCAACTTAATTAAAAGCTGCTAAACTTCACGGGAGTTCAACTCCCGTGAAGTTTCGGAAACTTTTTTTTAAAAACCGACCTGGTTTCAGCGCTGAGGCTGAAACCAGGTCGGTTTTTGCAAATAAAACTGAAATAGGTCGTTTTTTACAAATAAAAAACCAAAAGAGTTGGTTTTGAAAATTTGTCCGTTTTTGTACAGGGACGTTATACGCTTCTAACTCCATTTTATTCACCAAAGTTGATGTGGACATCAGGAATCTGAACCCCATTCTATTCACCAAAATTAGTGGCTGCTTGAATGAATATTCATCATCTGAATTGCTATTTCATTGAAATATTGTCTTGACAAGAGGTTGAAAAGGTCTTACAGATTAACCGAACAACCATATACAGAAAAGACAAAGAAGAACAGGGTTAAAATCACATTTTCATTGAATACTGGAGACGTACATCAATTTCTCATTTACAACGAACTACAAAATGTGTCATTCTCTTATCCTTTATTCTCTATCTGCTTGCTTGCTCCTGTACTTTCTTACTGTAATTCATTTAGCCTCTGAATGCAATGAGCTTGGGGAGATTTTTCTCTTACTCCAAAAAATAATTTCGACTCCAATTGAAGGGCGAATCACCAGGAAAGTGATATATTTTAGTTTGAATTTGCTGCTGCTGTTGTTGCTGCTGTTGTTTCCGTTGTTGTTGCTGTATGCATAGGGATAGTGGATTCATAAACTCTATCTGTCGCCTTCTTAACCTGTAAAACAGTAAAAGACTAAAATTAAATTGGCACAGTATAAGGTAATTGCAATATAATCATGATATGTATTTTTTTCCTAATTATGTATACCATAAATCCATTTTGACTTTCAAACATTAACATAAGCAATTTGGTTATATGTGTGCATCTGATATATATACACAACTTGGATACCTCGATGTTTATGGAAACTTATATGAACTTGATTACAGAATGTTTTCTGTTTTTACTTATCAGGAATTGTAACAAATGCAGGTTACCAACCAAAAACACAATTTCTAGATGCAAAGGAAAATGGTTACAAATTCTTTGTGTTCGCATAAAAGGAGGTAAAAAAAAAGAATATTTTATTAATTAGAAACAAACATGTTTTTTATGTCCTTACGAAAATAATTGGATGAATTCGCCGGCAATTGTACTCTGCCGATGTATTACTAAGTTATGTGAATAATTACAGAATAAGAAAACTCAAAGAATAGAAATGTGAAAGTTGCCATGGTATTGTATCCACAAAATAAATTTGGTATTATTACAGTTGAAGTTATAGCATAACAGAAAATTACCTCTTTGTCCCAGTCCGCTCGAAGCGTAGTTACTGAAAGGAGGAAAGGTTGAGCAAATAGTGCACATGTGATTCCTGTCCAAAGACCCTGTTCATCACATTAAGAAACTATCAGACCGCCTAAAATATAATTTTCAGACAAAAATTTATTAAAATGTTTGGAAAAAAACTGGACAGAAATTCATAAGAAGAGTCCACCTTTGTTTCAAGATGGAGAACAAAAGTCAAGACAACAGAAATTGGAATCCCCACAAGGTAGTAAGACGCAAGATTAATTAAAGCACAGATCTTTTGCCAACCACACCCTCTAGTGATGCCTAATCAAGCAATGAAACATTATGCAACGATTTGCCAGCACTGATCAAAGCAAATCTCAATCCCATCGCTACAACGTTCATATTATTTTGTGAAATCCTTTGTGTAGATGTAATTGGTTCGTGTATATATAAAGATAATCAATCTAATACTTTTAGAAGAGAATATAACAGTTATCAAATTGTACAAAATGACAGGTATTTGTTCGCTTGCCGCAGAGATAAGCTAAACAGAGAGGAAAATCAAATAAAACCAATAAAGAATGTAAGGCAATACTTAAAGAAGGTTATTTCTGAACTCGAGGGCGGGGAGCGGAGCGGCGGCGAGTTCCGGCGACGAGGTCGGGCGGAGGAGAGGAGGGGGGCTCTGAGTTTTTTTTTTTTGTTTTTGAAAAAGGGGGGGCTCTGGGATCTGGTTTGAAATGAGAATAGGGGGACAGGCACTTTTGGCATGGTTTTTGAATAGAGGGCCGAGATCTTTTTAGGGTTATGAATGGCCGACTCAGATTGTGCATTCTTTAAATGCACTGAGCCTCTTTTGGTTCATATTACCATATATGTATATATTAATAAATAAATAAATATATATATATATAGAGAGAGAGAGAGAAGCAGAGAGGAGGAGGAGGAGGAGAAACAAGAGAGGGACAGCTCAATAATCAATGGAGAAGAAGGTGGTTTGGGCTGAGACCAGTAAGCAATTGGGCCTTGCTGGGCCTTTAATATTAGCAAATGTGTTGCAGTTTATTCTTCAGGCGATATCAGTTATGTTTGTGGGTCACCTTGGAGAGCTTGCCCTCTCTGGAGCTTCCATGGCTGCCTCCTTCGGCTCTGTCACCGGTTTGAGCGTGCTGGTATTGTTATCTATATTTCTCTTGCTCTTATTTTTTTTGCCCATTATTAATTTATTTATCCTGTAGATCTTATCAGATTTTTTTTCCCTTTTAATATTGTTCCCTGTTGTTTGTAGATACTAGCAAGTATATAATCATAATCTCTTTCTTTTATTCGAAACACCTGCTACGTAGTGAATATGATCCTGTAGAGTAGTTAGTTGGGGACAAGATACTCAGGCTCGAATTTAGTGCTGCATTGCATATTACAAGAATTTTTGTTAAAATATCTACGTGAGGCATAATTCTTGGGGAGCTCACTGATCTTTTAGAAAAAAAGAATGCTCAACTTGAAAGAGGGTCCCAAAGAATAAATATAAACTATACTTTTGGTGTTTTTCTGAAGGCATATCAGAGTCAGTACTTAGTTTGAAGTTGGAAGTTGGAACAATGAGCATATGCCAAATATGCCAAAAGTTGTCTCATTTTTTGGGTATATGTTACAGTGAACTCCCAAAATTTGAGCATTTAGAATTGATGAAAAATTAACAACAAACAACAAACAACTGCTAATGAATTCATTGTTCAATAATTAATAGAAATTCTAGAACAGCAGAAAAAATATATAATTCAAAGAAGACCCATAAAGCAAATCAGCACAAAATCAAACAATCTATACCAAGCCCACTTCAACACTTTTTTTCTTTTTTAAAACAAAAAAAGACCCCTTCAATAAAAGCAAAATGAATTGGCTTCCGCTATCACAAGCTATTTTCTCATTTGATTAATCTTTCTCCTCCAATAATCCTATCAATAAAACCCCTTCTGCGAATATCTTCTTTCTCCTCCAATGGTTTACAAAGCCCTGACAATTATTAGTCATTTATGCTCCTAAAGAAATTCTACAATTTCAAGAAGACCCACAAAAGAAATCAGCACATGCTCTACGCAATCGATCAATTTACACAAAACCCACTTCAGGAACATCAAAACAAATTGTAAGAGACTCATAAATGAAATCAGTACACAATTACTTACAGCACACAGTCAACAAATCTACACAAAACCCACTTCAATGATGATGAACTGGAGACTACAACGACGAGAGGTGTTGACGACAACGAACTAGTCTACTAGAGACGACGACGAGTCTCGAAGACGAACTGGAGCCGACGACGGGTCTCGACGACGAACTGGACGACCGACGCGAACTGGAGACGACGACGAGCTGGAGACACACGACGAGATGGAGACGGTGATGATCAGGAGAAAGGTGGTTTTTAAAACTAGGGTTTAATGTTGCTGCGGTTAGAGTGATTAGGAGTTATGGGGGATTTTGGATTTGGGGTTCTACTTGGGGCTTTGGGGATTTTGGTTGTGGGTTTTGTTAATTAATAGTAATAGGTTAAACTTTCAGTCAATTATGATTAGGAGTATCATCAATAAAGATAATGGATCCATTCGTCATTAAGGGGCTATTTGGTTCGTTTCCTAGATATAGGGAAATATATTTCTATGTACAAAAACATAAGTTTTGAGTTTTCCAAACTTTTCCAAGAAATATATTGTTTCGCTTTGGTTCGCACAAAAAAATGGTAGGAAATCAATGTATTTATTTTTCTTGTGTTTGGTTCGCATGGAAAAAAAGGGGAAAACTTTTGTTTATATGGTAAAAAGCCGACGTTGCTGCAGTTTTCGTCAATTTCACGAGGTTGAGGAAGGAATTAGGGGAGAGAAAAAAAATCTGATGTGGCGACGATTTTCACCGAGTTTTCCTTCTTCAACCCTAGCGAACCAAAGATGGGAAAAAAACTGACGGAATGCTTATATCCTACGTGGCCACGAAAAATCTGATGTGGAAGCGGTGTAAAACTTTTCCACCGAGTTAAAAAACGAAACAAACAGCCCCTAAGAAGACCCAGTAACGACGGTATTAGGATCAAATCAATGAAAGGACTAGAAAGCTGTTATCCCATCTCACACCATTCCTCTAACTAGTTGAGATGCACGTGTAATACACGTGATAATATCATGATTACTTAAATTGATAAAAATAGAATAAAAATAAAAAAAGAAAATAAAATTTTTTGTGGGATTGATCGTCAACTCAATAATCTCTCTCTCAAATGAAATATTGTTACTGTTTCATTTAACTCAGACAGTGGTCATGTGATCTACTATTTGTGAGTTATAAATATATTAATCTAGTACAACATCTCTGTTTATTAGTATCGTAAAGTCTTCAAAAGATAGGTGATCATTAAATTCGTAAAGGAATTTTGCATATAATTTTAATTACAATATGTCCATTAAACTTTTAGTTGTGGTTTGACTCATATTGATATTAACTTGTAGTTGTGGTTTTACTCATATTTACATTATCTAATATTCTCATTCAATTTTATAGTTCATTTCCCGTACCATTTTCCATACCATAGAAGTAAAATTGAAAGTATATATAAGATTTTTCCATAGTATATATATGGAATAATCAATGTTTTCATTATCTAATATAGAAGATTATCATAACCCTTTTTTACATTATCTAATACATTATACCATAGTGTGTGTATATATATATATATATATATAATATATATATATATATATATATTTACATTATATAATATTCTCATTAAATTTTATAGCTCATTCAATTTTAATATTTATATAAGATTACATAACCCTTTTTAATAAACTATAAAGTATATATATGAAAGCCTCAATGCTTATAACTAGTAGTTAGGCTCCATAAAATATGTTAACTTTACATTGTAGTTTGCTAATGGTAGTACTATTGGCAATGCCATTACCTTTCCTCTTTATCTTATTATTCATGCTTTTCTAATGTAGGTTCTCTTTTGCTAATCACTCAATTGGCTATATTTAGTTTTTATAATATCAGAATTTAGAATATTCTCTTCTGTTTAAAAAGTGTTGACATAATTTTCTTAAAAAATATATACATATAGTAGCAATAGTATATATACTTCAGTTCAACTCAAACATTGACTTGAAACTATTTAGAGTGAGGTCCTTTCTACGCTAGAATAATGATATAGTGATTACACAATCCAAAAGTCAAAGAAGAAATTTCTACAAAAAAAAAGTACTTAAAATGTTAAATTAACAACTAATTTATAAAATATACATGAACAATGCATATAACTATAGAAAATAAGGTATATATCTTCATGAATATTCCATAATGAGTGACCAATTATAATCACCCCAATTTAAGTATAAATAATTATTATTTTAGTTACTAATTTGATATGCATAATTATAGAATAAATCTCAAGTAAAAAATAGGAACTGAGATTTTATTATCCTATAGGTAAATAAATAAATGTTATTAGAGCTCCTCTTTATATTAAACTTAAAAGTAATAATTTAAATTACCAAGCGCCAAATATTAGTTCATGTGAGAAAGTAAAGTAATTTATGGTCTATATACCTATACAATTAATCAATCAAATGTATTAAAATTATAATGACCACAGTCAAAATTATATGGTGAGTTCATATTAACTATAATTTATAAAATATAGTACATTAAAGACAAAATCATTTTAACCACTATATAGATTGTCTAAATTTTTTGCATATATAAACTATACTGTCTAGGAATAATGATGTATGCACTTAACTATGGCCTAATAATCTTAAGAATGACTTGTACTTCAATATCATCATTAATTGACATATCTATGTATGACATTGAAAATACAATAAAAATTTAGAAAACTACAAGAGAAACAACCTCAAAAGTTTTAAAATTGTAATAAAAAACTTTCTAAAATTTTTTATTTTACAAATACACCAAACTATTAAATTGTACATTGAAATCAAGGAATTACAAAAAACCGTTGAAAATTTCAAACTTTGGAGGGTTAATTTGTAATATACTAAAATTTAAGGGAGTTTTTTATAAATTTCATAATCGATAGATTTTTAATTAGTTATGTTCTTTTTAAAAAAGTTATGGGTAATATTGACCATGAAAAGTTTTTCCTAAATCTATACTTTTAAAGGGAGTATGCTATTTTTTACAAATTTTTAATTTTCTAGGGGTTGTTAGTAATTTTGTATATTCATTTTAGTGTCTATAGGTTAGAAATTCTCATGGTGTTTTTTTTGTAAATTATGAGTTTTAGGGTCTTTTTGCATTTTTTAAACTTATACGCCTTTTCTACAGATTGTAAATTATTTATAGACTATTTATAATTCCTATGTTTTCAATTTACTAATAAGTTTGAAATTCTCAGCGTGTTTTTTATAAAATTTAAATTTTGAGGGTTTATTTGTAATTTTTAAAACTTTAAGGGTGTTTTCTTAAACTATAAATTATGTAGGGGACATTTATAATTCTTATATTTTCAATGTAGTGTTAAGTTGAAAATTATCAGGATTTTTATAAATTTTATAATTTTGATGGTTTTATTTTATAATTTATAAAATGTTTAGAGTGTTTATTACAAATTCCATAAATTTTGGAGATTTTTGTGTTATTTATCGGATTTTAATGTGTTTATATGTTTGAAATATTCAAGGGTTTTTTTTATGAATTTTGAGTTTTTAGGGGTGTTTTTATAATTTTTAAAACTTACAAGATATTTTCTCCAAAGTCAAAAAACGTTCAGTTGTTAGCTAGCATATATTTTTCAGATTTCTTACTAAATTGAAATAAGTAAAATTTACAAATTTCAAAATATTTCAATAAAATTTTAAATTTGTAGGGGTAGAAATTCTCATGGTGTTTTTTTTTGTAAATTATGAATTTTAGGGTCTTTTTGTAATTTTTTAAACTTATACGCCTTTTCTACAGATTATAAATTATTTATCCTATTTATAATTCCTATGTTTTTAATTTACTAATGAGCTTGAAATTCAAAGGGTGTTTTTTATAAAATTTAAATTTTGAGGGTTTATTTGTAATTTTTAAAACTTTAAGGGTGTTTTCTTAAACTATAAATTATGTAAGGGATATTTATAATTCTTATATTTTTAATGTACTGTTAAGTTGAAAATTATCAGGATTTTTATAAATTTTATAATTTTGAGGGTATTTTATAATTTGTAAAGAGTTTAGAGTGTTTATTGCAAATTCCATAAAATTTAGGTTTTTTTGTGTTATTTGTCAGATTTTAATGTGTTTATAAATATGTTTGAAATATTCAAGGGGTTTTTTATAAATTTTAAATTTTTAGGGATGTTTCTGTAATTTTTAAAACTTACAAGATATTTTCTCCAAAGTCAAAAAACATTCGGTTGCTAGCTAGCATATATTTTTCAGATTTCTTATTGAATTAAAATAAGAAAAATTTATAAATTTTAAAATGTTTTAATAAAATTTTAAATTTGTAGGGGTGTTTTTACAATTTAAATAACTTAGAGTATATTTTTTTTACAAAGTTCAAAAACTTTTAGGTGCTAGCTAGCACATATTTTTTAGATTTATCTGCGAACTGAAATAAGTAAAGGATTTGAATTATATCAAACGTATCTCCTTTATCCAATAACATGTTAAGTCTCATTATGAATGGGATAAATCATTTAACTATCAATTCGAAGAAGATAGGGTAATTAGAATAAATTAGGATAACAATATAATATTCAAAACAGTTAAGGGTAATATTGACCATGGAAAGATTTTCCCGAACTCATACTTTTAAAGGGAGTATGATATTTGTAATCACTCGACGAAGGCTTTAGAACTTGTCGTTATTATATGCACATTAATGATGGTCAACTGGTCCATTCACTAATTTTGGTCGTTAAATACCGGATTTCTTGTAGTGATACTAATCATATTGTTATGATAGTTTAATCCTTAGATTATAAATTTGAAGTTAATTTTGATAATCAAGATGTCTAATCTTAACTTTTGGGATATAATGAACATATTAATGAACTCTTTGAATCATATAAACCATATTTTTTTCAATACTATATAGTTTTTTCATATCCATTTTGTATCTACATGCATTTCTGCTTATATATTTGCATGTATATCTGTATCCGCATCCAATTTTAGCTGATATGGATATGAATTTTCATCACCGAGGTATATCCATATCCGAGATGGGTAAGCGGATATGCATGCACCCCTACACACCCACCTTTGTTTATTCAAATAAATCGAGACAATTTTCTAACTTTTCCCAAATGTAGCCATAGCGCTGTTATATTTCAATAAAAAAATTACCAAAATATCTTCAACCAAAAATAAGAATATAAGAGGGTTAATTGTTGAGAAGTGTTTTAGTCGATTGAAGTCACGTGCGGGATTAAGGCAGTTTAACTTGGTGGCTTCATGGGAAAACTTGGGAAGAGTGTTAGCGCATAAACAGAGTTCAGGGGGTTACATGGAAAACTCTCCATAGTTTTGTGGAGCTTTTTCAAATTTCCCTTTTTCCCTAAACCGAAAATTAGCTGGAAATTTAAGAATTCAGACTAGTTTGGTATTGCTTTTTTTAGGATGCTTATGCTTATTTTTCAAGAAGCAACCAATTCATAATGATGTTTGATGAAAATAATTTGACATATTTTTAAAACTATTTTTACTTTTAAGGGGTGCTTTTAGAAGCAATATGATGATGCTTTTAAAAGTAGCTTTTGCCCTTTTAGTTTATATACCATACATCTTTTATCTTTTAAAATAATTATTAATCATAGTTTTACAGCACACCTTAATTACTTTCCAAGTAGTTTTTTAATATTTAATAGCTGAACAACTATTTTCAGCAGCTTATATAAGTTAGCTTTCTATAAGCTACTTTTGTAAGCAACTTGTTATAGGTTCTAGCAATACCTAACCGGCCCGATGTACTCCGTATTTTCTTGCTGATCAAAGGCTGGAAGTAATGTTATTGCACACTTGCCCAAATGTGCATGCCTATTATTAGGCTATCAAACATGAATTTTACTTTCAAGTCAAGTAGATCAATAACAGGATTGTTCATTCTTTCCAATATAATTAGATGGGCATGGGAAGCGCAATGGACACATTATGCGGTCAAGCATTTGGAGCGAAGCAATACCATATGCTAGGTATATATATGCAAAGAGCACTGATCGTCCTCACTCTCGTAAGCGTCCCTGTCGCCTTTGTATGGGCATTTACCGGCCAAATATTGATTGCACTTCATCAAGACGAGCAAATATCGACCGAAGCAGGCTTATATGCTCGATGGATGATCCCATCTCTCTTTGGTTATGGCTTGCTCCAATGTCACATAAAATTTCTACAGTCGCAGAAAATAGTGATACCATTGATGATATGCTCAGGCATCACAACTTTGCTGCACATTTTGTTTTGTTGGGTTCTTGTGTTGAAATCTAGCCTCGGTGTTAGAGGTGCAGCTATAGCGATATCTTTATCGTATTGGGTTAACGTTTTGTTGTTAGCACTTTATGTCAAATTATCTCCGGCGTGTAAAAGAACTTGGACTGGATTTTCTAGAGAGGCTTTGAAGGATATTCCTAAATTCCTTAAGCTTGCGATACCTTCAGCTGCAATGATCTGGTAAGCTGAGATTTCTTTTCATTAGTAGTCATATTTTCTTGCGAGATGGCATGATAAATTATTTTACAATTTGTTTAAGTTCTTTCGTGATCTGAAACAGCTTGGAGTTTTGGTCTTTTGAGATTCTTGTGCTCCTTTCTGGTCTGCTTAGGAAACCCAAGCTGGAAACTTCAGTGATGTCAATAATGTAAGCATTTATTTATGTTCCTGTATAGTTACAATTATATAAATGTTGAGTTGAGAAGGAATGGTGGACGGTAAGAAATATATTATTATTATTATTTCTTTAGTAATACAAACTCAATACTCTCTCCAATATAAACACTCCACACTACAAAATACCACACTCTTTTACAACACACTACTATTTCTCTCTCTGTTCCTCACTTTATTTCTCTCCATATCTCTCTCTCTCTATATATATATCTTTGCTACTGGGATTTGGCTTCCTATGTCTGATCAATCTTTGAACTTGTTATGTTTGTTCATCACCGATATCTTCTATCTGACTAAGGCGCTCCTCTTCTGATATTATCTGATGAACATCAGTCTTCCATGAATTCTTCTCCTTCCGAGATGTAGGAGAACTTGATTTTATCTTCTTTAATTACTGTAGTTCTTCTTCTTGACTTGGCTCCCTAAGCTTCTTTTGTAACTGATCTTCTAGATTATTGGAGTTCGGGAGCACAACTTCTTGTGAAGTCCACCAAGACGAGGCTTCATCGAACAATACATTTCTTGATGTGTAGAATCGCTTAGTTGTGGGATCACAACATCTCCATCATTTTTCTTTTGTTGTCATACCTTGTTTGCGTCGGAATCATTTTATTTGTTGGACTCATTACAACTCGTTTATCGAATATAATGAATTCTCACTCATAAATAAACTAAACAAAGACTTCCTAGAAACACACGCATGATTGTTTATCGATCGCTGCTTGCGTGAGATCTTTGCCTGTGCCGAGGACTCTTTGATCCGTGGACCGCCGAGTATCAGATCTGGATTGATTGGTACGAGGGCTTGATGTTCTTTGTGTCAAACGAGAAAACTTAGAATAGAAGTAAACAACCTCAACAAAGTGAGATTACTACTCTTCTTGAGATCAAAACAAAGTCTGATCTTAAGGGAAGGGTGAAATAGCTGTAGATCTCTCGAAATCCGAATTCACCAAGATCTTGCCTAAGGACTCTGAAATTCATGGCTCTTCTCTGGAAAACGTGAGTTGGATCGCACGTTCGTCAGTGCCCTTCACAAATGACAAGGGGGGGGGGGGATTTATAGGGCTTCGGACGTTGTGTTTTCGGATAAGAATTTGTAATTTGGTCTTATCCTCAGTTAGAAACGACTTAACCACGTTTAGGGATAACCCCAAGGCAGGGGGGGGTATTTATAGGGCTTCGGACGTTGTGTTTTCGGATAAGAATTTGTAATTTGGTCTTATCCTCAGTTAGAAACGACTTAACCACGTTTAGGGATAACCCCAAGGCAATTAGGGAGGCAGTAGATCAAACGAATCCCGAGAAACTTTTCAAAAAATGCATTGTCAGGGGGTTTGTTGGGCGAGTCACCTCAATGTGACTCGGCACTATTCCGAGTCACTTTGAGGTGACTCGAAATTTCTGAGTCACCCTGAGGTGACTTGGAGTTTTGTGACTTCCCGACTTTGTCTTGTTTCGTCGTATTTTGCGTGTTTCGTTATTCCATGCACGTTCGTTTATTTCTTTTTAACATCGGATGATCCCCTTTGACTTAAATAACAACGTTCTTCATCTTCTCTTTGTCTTGAGCTGTGTGCAGGAACCTATAGGTAATTTTTGATGCCTATAGATACTCCTTTTAAAGTATTTCAGCCTCATTCTTTTATAGGGGAGTCTGATATACTTTGGATAAGATAGACCCAGCCTTCAATTCTTCGACTTCTTCAGCTTCCATTCTATTCAATATTTTTTTGAATAGTCTAAAATTCTTTTGGCGTTGCGTTTATCGTCTGATCGTTGTCAAAATTTGAACTGAAACTAGCATGTTAATTTCTGAATTAGCTCACGTCGTTGAATCAACGTTGAACTGATCATCTTCGTCGGGAGTTTGTATCTAAATTGCGATTGAACTCCTCAGAATAATTATTTGTCTTGAAAATTATCCTGATCCCTATTTTGGTAAAATTATCAATACGTTGACTGGCGTTGACCTTCGTTGTGGCAAAATTATCGACACGTTGATCAACGTTGACCCTCGTTATAACGCGTTGATTGGCGTTGACCTTCGTTGTAACGCGTTGACCGACGTGAACACAGTTTATACTCATACGTTAACTTGAGTCTACACAGTTTAAGCTCTTAAGGTGTTAGAGCGCGGAGGATCAGTTTATACTCGTGTACTCATCGGAGTTTTCAGGAATCAGTTTAACCTCATATACCTGTCGGAGGTTCAAGGAGATACAGTTTAGACTCATATACTCATCGGAGTGTAAAAACATGCTGGAGATGAACCAAAAATATGTTGGAAGTCACGCAAGAAGGGGTTTCTCTATGCGAGATAGTATACCCTAGCTCATGTGTCTGAGGCGGGTTCAGTTGTCTTGCTTGAAGAAAGGCGGCTGTCGAGCTGAATTTGTTGAAGTCCGAAACTTGCGATCTTTTGTATCATCTTTGTCCGCTTCCTTGAGTTTGGCAAAGTTTAAACTTTATTATGATTACATTCTGTTCAGAATAAATAAACATAATATTCACAGGATTTTAGCAAACCCTCAGTCATCAATGGGTTTGATGAGCCTTTACCGACTACCGTTTGAATCGGATTAGCACATAGATTGTCTAAATCCGTTCCACATATAACGTTGTGCTAAAAGAATGAACTCTTTTAGACTTCGTGCTATGATACCGAATATGTAGACTTCGTCATTCCTCATGGAATACTCATAGGATTTTTGGCAAACCCTCAGCCATCAACGGCTTTGATGTTCCTTTACCGATTATTGTTTGAATCAAGCTAGCATGTGAATTATCCGTTTTATATGTAATGTTGCGCTAAAAGGATGAACCCTCTTAGACATGGTGCTATGATATTGAATACATAGACTTTATCATTTTTTTACGAAAAAAGACTTACCGACAATACATGTTAAGCATAGAATTATCTCTAATTAGGGATCGAGATAAATTTCCCCATGCGTGGAAGACATGAATTTTGTGTCTTCTCTTGGGGCAAAGACAAACCCTGTACTGGAGAGGAAGAATTTTATATTCTACCTTCAGGTCTTCTCTTGGGGCAAAGACGAACCCTGTGCTGGAGAGGAAGAATTTTATATTCTATCTCCAAATCTTCTCTTGGGGCAAAGACGAACCTTGTGCTGGAGAGGAAGAATTTTATATTCTATCTCCTGCTATAAAAGAGACTCAAAATGGGATCTCCACTTCAAGAATCTTAGAAGGTGAAACTAAGAGTGGGATCTCCACTCCGAGAATTAAAAAGATCCAGATAACCATAACTTTTATAGAATTGGTTACCTAATCTGAAGGTAGATTTCTCATTTATCGAGATAAAATTCTAACTTTGATCCTAACTGTAGGAAAGTTTGACCAAAGAGGAGTTTTGAGACGACCCTAATTGTTTAAAGGTTTAATCATCCAACTTGAAAGTGGACCTCTCGTTCATGGAAGGAATCGAGATGAGATTTTGGTTGTGGTCCTAACTGTTTAAAGGTTTGACTGAGATGGGGGTTTGGAACGATCCTAACTGTTTAAAGGTTTAATCATCCAATTTAAAAGTAGGCCTCTCGTTCATTGAAGGAATTAAGAAGGGATTTTGGTTGTGATCCTAAATGTTTAAAGGTTTAACCGAGATGGGGGTTTGGAATAATCTTAACTGTTTAAAGATTTAATCGTTCAATTTGACAGTGGACCTCTCGTTCATGGAAGAAATTGATAGGGGATTTTGGTTTTGGTCCTAATTGTTTAAAGGTTTGACTGAGATGGGGTTTTGGAGCGATCCTAACTATTTAAACGTTTAATCGTTCAATTTGAAAGTGAATCTCTCGTTCATGGAAAAAATCGAGAGGGGATTTTAGTTTTAGTCCTAACTATTTAAAGGTTTGACCAAGTAGGATTTGGAACGACTCTAATTGTTTAAAGGTTTAATCATCCAATTTGGAGGTGAATCTCTCGTTCATAGAAGGAATCGAGAGGGGATTTTGGTTTTGATCCTAACTGTTTAAATGTTTGACCAAGTGAGAGTGGAAGTATAAATAACAGTGGGAGTGTTGACTTGTACGAATCACATAGTGGGGGTTTTTGGTGTCAAGTGACTTAACATGAAGAGAGTTTGATAATTGCCATGAATCAGCAGATTGAAATTTTGAATGTTGTGTCAGGATTCCAACAGTGAGAATGTTAAAGACTTGGACACAACGGGAGTTAGAAGGGATTCAATCACGAAGAATTTTGGTGGACCCACCGTCAATTAATTTAAACTACGAGGGATTTTATGGAGGAATGTGAATCATCAAGCACTCCACAATTACACAGTAGGGGTTTCGCGAGGGAAGATTGACCTGATGAGGTTATTGAATCTCGTCTCAGCGAAAAGATGCTTGGAAAGTCACAACGAGAATTGGTGGAATCGATCCCGGATATTGAAACTAACCAAGGATTGGATGAAGGAAAGTAAGCTTTTCACTTCGTAAAAGAATCCTGGTTATCAGTAAAAAGCCGATGACTGAGAAGGATTTTGGCAATTTGGTCCTAGTGGGAATCTTAATCATTTTATAATAAATTATTCAGGTGATTGGTTTTCATCTTGAATAATCATTTGATTTTGGGTTATCCTTAAGAATGCTAGGCGTAGTATTCTCTAGAAACTTCTCATTAAAGGGCAATGCTGATGTTCTTGATACGAAATCAGGTCTTGGTTCCTTACTTCATATTTCCCTCGAACTTCGTATCGACCCCTAGCTTTTTGGTGACACTGTGTCTAATCAGAAGTATATCATTTTTAGCCACATTGTTGGGTTATTCTTAAGAATATTATGTGTAATATTCTCCAGGGACTTCCCGTCAAAGGTAGGGAACAGTTTAACCTCGTATACCAGTTAGAGGTGGGGGAAACAATTTATACTTGTATACCCATTGAAGTATTCATCGTTCTCATTTGGCTTGTTTTGCCGTTATGACGCTGGAGTCAATTAAGGTTTGGATTTTGTTTTTAAGGCCGAAGCAAGCATTGGTGGGATGAAGAACCCTCTTGTGGTGTGCACAGTATTTTGGGTCCAAACTCTTGTTGGCTTCGTCTTGATTTTTAATAGGTTGGAGCTCAATTTTGTCGTTGTTCAGGAGATACTTGAAGATAGTTGGAACCTCATCATTCCTGAAGGACTACCGCTACGTCTGAGGTGGCTATTGCACCGATTGCTATCGCGATTGTTGTTGTAATGTTTGATTAACATCAACAATATCCACAGACGGCGTCAGTTGGCTTCTCTCAACCTTCTTTCTTTTGAGAAAACGTTTGGCTTGCTCACCGCTCATTTTCAACTCTTTCCAGGTTTTGGACGGCACGACCCCTAGGGCTTCCCGTACATTAATGGAAAGGTTGTTATGGCAGGTTGAAGGATGAATTCCTTCGTGTCCGGATCTCGATAATTCATTATTTTATTTTGGAAGTGCTTGACGAAGTTATTGACCGACTCTCCATCTTTTTGCTTCTCATCGAAGAGCGTTTCGATCGACACTTCAGTGCCATCATCGAAAGAGTTAGTGAGAAATATGTCTTCCATATCGTCCCAGCTGTTGATACTTTCCAACGTGAGACAATGGTACCAATCGAAGGGGCCTCACGAAGGGTGCCAACGAATGACCAAACCATAAAGGGTTCATGTCCAGAGATCACTCCTAGGTGGAACTTGAAGTAACCCCTCCCATCGAACGACGTGAAGTTGATCAGATTGAACTTCGCCGTGAAAGGAATCGATTCCTACTCTCTAGGGTATGGACATAGAATACTGGTTTTTTTACCTCTTGAGCAGACATCAAAGCATTGATTTTGCTCTCAAGGTTCTTCATTTTCTTATCCTCACCTGTATTTTTCTTCGGGCAATTTTGGGGAGGAACAACAGAACCACCCCTAGTGTTGTTATTATCGATGGGACCACCCCCATCGTTTTCGTTGTCGAGAGGGGTATCAACGTTGAGACTTTCCTTCACTTCTGAGTCGCTATCTTCTTCATTTGTAGTGTTGTGATGACTGGATTCACCGTGCTGATTTGGCAGAGCCTGAAGTTGTTGGGCATGTAATTCCCTTATTCATTGCATGGTCAACTCCATTTCAGCTTTAAATTCTTATTTCTGCTTGGTTAAAGCTTCTTGAAGCATTTGAGTCATTTGTTCAGTGGTGACCATGAACACCTCTCTGGTTAATCCCATGCAAGACGTTGTATCATCAGAAGCAATAACAAAGCAGGTGTCCGATACTTCATCATCTGAGGATATTCCTTTATGCATCCTCTAATAATCCCTACGTCTGACGGTCCCCTATCGGAGCCGAGTTATATGCTGGGATATTCCAGGATAAGAATTAGGACCGGAGTTGGTTGAACGCCATTTTGATTTTTCTTTATCAGCCATGTTGATGGTGACTTTTGGGAGTTCATCATCTTAAACGGTGAAGATCCTTTCAAATACCGAGACGCTCTATGGAGTGGTCTTGGGATAGCTACACGCTAATAATACTACGCTGATAAGCCTCTCACAAGGACAATGGGAGTTTGTTTCTTGGGTATTTCTCTTCTGAGACTTGTTCGTACTCTTAGTCTGATAGTACAACTCATCGACATAATGACCGGTGATACGGGTATATCTTCTCTTTGAAACTTAGTAATCCTCATGGGAGCTTGAGGATAGATGATTCTCATGGTAACTTAAGAATAGAGGGGTAAAATAACACAATGGAACGCAGGTTGAAGTGTGAAACGAGAAGCGAATCAAAGAATTGAAGTATCCACTTTTCAGCCCGTGAGTCGACTCATACATGTACATGAGTCAACTCATCAGGTTGAGTCGACTCATGCCTGTCATGAGTCGACTCACGAAACCCAACCGTTTTGTCGAAAGTTTCTGACGAGTCGACTCACCTCATCATGAGTCGACTCACTTGGCATGAGCCGACTCATGCATGTTTATGAGTCGACTCATCGACGGCTTCCTGGTTCGTTTGAGTTTCTGTTTGCATGAATTTCTGTGGGGTTGGGGCTTGGTTATTTACCACTTTGTCACCCACGTTATTACACCTATAAAAGAGGTTGTTTAGGGTTTCTAATCAAGCAGATGTAATCAAAGAGAGATTCTAATCAAGAGAGATTAGGGTTTAGAGAGAATTGAGAGTTTGTTCTCGATTCTAGTGAGATTGTGAGAGAGAGATTGTAATCTTTTCATACTCATAATCTAGAGAGGATATTTTTTTTCGCCACATACTAAATTATTCTTGTGTTTTTGTCATCCTCTTCTCAACTCACCTTTGATAATTCCGCGATCAAATATGCTCGCATGGCGACTCGTATCAACTGGAGCAACCTATCGACCGTTGGTTTGATTCCCCAGGTGTGATGTTGTCTTTTGACAGACACGTCTTCTTCCAAGAGTGCAAAGCCTTATTAGCATTCTTAGGAGTCGCACGTTTGGAACCACCCCCTTATGAATGTGGAATCTTAACGGGCTCCTGGGCTTCGACATGAACCCCCAGTCTATGATTGGATGGAACTGGCTCTTGGAACTAGCTCCTGTTGAACCTAGATCTTGTTAAGGCGCCGTGAATCTATGGACTTTTTACGTTCGCCCCTCAATCTAGTCGCGCTACGAAAAGAATTTGGGGGTCTTTTATGTCCGCCTCTTAATCCATGGTATATATCATGTTCTGTATTAGGTTTTATCAATTGGGCCCAAAGCTTCATGTGTGGTGTGGCTACAGAAGATGAACCAGGAGCGGTCATCGCCGGAGGCGAAAACGCAGCTGCCGTCGAGGTGTCTCTTTAGGCGAGACACCTTGGGGTGTCTTGGCCCGCGAGATACCTTGAGGTGTCTCGGCTACAGGAGACTTTTTTGCCGTGTTTTGATTTGATTTTCGCACTGTTTTGGCTTTTGGCACCCAAATCTTATAAGATTTTGGTGGTTTTTTTGGCCGCTTCTTCATTCTTCATGCATTGTGCCTTTCGCACAAGAGTGCAAGCGTGTGTGGCATGTGCGTGACACTTCTGGATACACTTCTTCGTCGAACGGGCTCTTTTACTAAGAACCTATTCTTCCGCCGATGGTTTGGAGGAAGTGACAACGAGTTGCCGTTGTGACGGCTAGATTATCTGACGCTTTCTGGACTCCAACTTTGCCTAGTAGCAGACTCCATCAACTTGTTCCAAAGCCTTGGCAAGCTGACAAGCGAGACGTTGGCGTTACCTCTGACGAGCCCTCTTCGTCAGAATTGGGGCGGTTTCAATGAACGACTCCTTGACTGGGGAGGAGTCGTCACGAGCAGAGATTCCGACTTGGTTGATCGTCGGAGGGGCGTTGTGAGGGGGCCTCGGTAGCAGTTAGGAGACAGTCATCACCCTGGGCCTTCTTCAGATCTGAAGACCAGCGAACCTTCTTCGAAGAAGATATCTTCCTACACTCGTGGGGCGAGGAGGATCTTGAGGAGGAGGATGAGAGGTACTCCTTGAACTTCTCTTGGTCGAATTCGTACTCGACCGTTGAATCAACAGGACCTTAATCTTCGGTTGCGACGTGACAGCCTCGATAGCGAGGCTGTTGGCTCCTACTGTGATCGCCAGCGTGTTGCATCGGAAATCATTTTATTTGCTGGACTTATTACAACTCGTTTATCGAATACAATAAATTCTCACTCACAAATAAACTAAGCAAAGACTTCCTAGAAACACACACAGGATCATTAATTGAATGTGCTTGTGTAGGATCTTTGCCTGTGTCGGGGACTCTTTGATCCGTGGACCGCCGAGTGTCAGATCCGGGTTGATTGGTACGAGGGATTGATGTTCTTTATTTCAAATGAGGAAACTTAGAACATAAGTAAACAACCTCAATAAAGTGAGATTACTACCTCTTCTCGAGATTAAACAAAGTTTGATCTCAAGGGAAGGGTAAAACAGTTGTAGATCTCTCGAAATCCTCTCTTTATACATAGGAATTTGCCAAGATCTCTCCTAAGGACTCTAAAACTCGTGGCTCTTCTTTGGAAAATGTGAGTTGGATCGCACGTTCGTCAGTACCCTTCACAAATGACGAAGGGGGGTCTTTATAGGGCTTCGGACACTGTGTTTTCAGATAAGAATTCGTGACTTGGTCTTATCCTCGGTTAGAAATGACTTAACCACATTTAGGGATAACCCCAAGGCAATTAGGGAGGTAGTAGATGGAACAAATCTTGAGAAACTTATCAAAAAACGTGTTGTCGGGAGGTTTACTAGGCGAGTCACCTCAGTGTCACTCGACACTATTCCGAGTCACCCTGAGGTGACTCGGAATTTTCGAGTCACTCTGAGGTGACTCGGAGTTTTGCGACTTCCCGATTTTGTCTTGTTTTGTCGTATTTTACGCGTTTTGTTATTTCGTGCATGTTCCTTTGTTTCTTTTTTACATCGGATGATCCCCTTTGACTTAAATTACGATGTTCTTCATCTTCTCTTTGTCTTAAACTGTATGCGGGAACCTATACGTAATTTTTGATACTACACACCCCACAAAAATGCACCTCATGGCCTTCTTGTCGTACTTACTATGAAGGCGATCAAGCACAAAGACATAACACACACAAGTGAAAACTCTAAAATGGCTTACGATTAGTTTGATATTCCACAGTTTCTGAAAGGGTGATATGAACTCCAAATTTGATTGTAGTAACCTATTGATCACGTGCGTCATAGTGTTTATACACTTCGCCCAAAAATGTCATGGCACATTCTTGGCATGAAGCATGCTTCGACATATCTTTGCAAGATGGCGATTCTTTCTTTTAGCTACGTCATTCTACTACAGAGTATTTGGGCATGCTAGCTTTTGCCAAATCTTGTGCTGCTTCCCCTAGTGGTAAAACTCCTTCAATGTGTACTCTCCCTTGTTGTCTGTGCGTAGGCAACGAATCTTCTTGCCGAGTTCTCCTTTGACTTCTTCTTGGAATTGCTTAAATTTGGAAAGTGCATCGGATTTTTCCTTTAGGAAATAAACCCAAACATATCTTGAGTAAACATCAATAAATGTGATCATGTACCGCATCCCACCTATTGCTTCTTGCTTTACTCGACCAAATACATCTAAGTGTACAAGCTTTAAATGTTCTTTGGTGCTGAATTGTGACTCATGTTATGGTAATTGATGTGCCTTACCATACTGATAACCTCCACATATGGTCCCTCCTCGAATCTCCAAGTGTGGAAGACCCTTCAACATTAACTTTTTCATCATAATCTTGAGCTTGTGATAGCTCACATGGCCAAGCCGAGCATGCAACAGATCAACCGTCTCATTCTTTCTGGCTTTATTTATGTATACCGACTCTGTCGACATCACGTCAATAGATTCTACCTTCTGTTCGTCCATGATAGGTTCTCCTGATAGCTCCAAGTTTGGATAAACTTTTACATCTTGTGACCCAAATACTATATAGCTTTCAGAAGCTGTCAATTGAGAAATAGATAGAATGTTCATTTTCATACGTGGTACATGGTGTTTGCGTCAAAAGTTGGTTTTATCATGGAATTCATTATATCTTCTTTCGATTACAATAAATTCAAAAAGAGATAGCCTTTTTATAAGACTTCTTTTACACAACAAAATAAAAATTACAACTCTTGCGAAACAAACGCAGGATCGTTGTTTGGATCGCTGCTTGCGTGGGATCTTTGCCTGTGCCGGGAGCGCTTTGACTCGTGGACCACCAAATCACAGATTCTGATTGAATCGTGAGGGGTTTAATGATTCTTCCTTCGTTTATCGAAGTGAGAATTTGAAACGATATCTTATCAAAGTAAGATAGTCGTTCTTCTTGAAATCAAGTCAAAGCTCGAATATCAAGGAATGGTCGTAAGCTCAAGAACTCTGCTCTGTCTGCTCGGAAGTGCTCCAAATGATCAGCCCCTGTCAGAAATGGCATTCGGGGGGTATTTATAGCCCCTAGGAACAGTTGACAGAAAACAAAATCGCGAGACAGCATTTGCTGTCTCGGCTGCCGAGACAGTGTTTGCTGTCTCGGCGGGCGAGACAGTGTTTGCTGTCTCGGCCCGCGAGACAGTAAATGTTGTCTCGGAAACAGTAACCGTCAGGCAGTTTTCATTTTAACTGCCTTCCCACGTTTCAAACTCCGTTATTTTGGCAGTTATCAACGTGATTCTCGCCCACGACGTTTCCCACGTTCTTGAACAGTTAATGGACGTGTGTGGCAGTTGTTCAAGGTGGTTTCTGACCATTTCAAAACTGTACAGTAAACACTGTCTCGCTCTGTGAGACAGTGAACATTATCTCGCACGGCGAGACAGTAAGGACTGTCTCGCACGGCGAGACAGTAAAGACTGTCTCGCGTGCGAGACAGTAAAGGCTGTCTTTTCTTTGATTTTTTGGATGACTTCCTTTTGAGCTGTGTTTGGATATCTTTCAGCATTTTTTGACGCCTACATATGGTATACATCTTGTAGTTGTGTCTGATTTGGGTTGTAGCACAGTGTAAACATAGTCTTTTCGATGTGTATGATAGGTAATCTTGAACTATTCACTATCACAATTTCTCGGTCACCTTTATACTCCTTCATGTTGACAAGCTTCACCTTGTCTCCCGTCATATGGTTGGAACAACCAGAATCGACGATCCAATCTTTATTATAACTAATTTCTTTTTGATCTAAAATTGCTTCAAATGCGAACTCAGATTCTTTTACAATCGAGGTTTGTGTCATACCAATAACCTCGTCTTCGTCGACTGATATATCTTTAATAATGGACATGGACGCTTAGACATCCCAATTTTCTTCATCATCTTGACATATACGTAATGTTGTAGCATTGCTCTCTGCAAGTCTTCTCTTGTAGTGGCAGTCTCTGGCGATGTGTCCTTTCCTACACTTGTAGCAGCTATCAGGTCGCATTGGTCGATGATCGCCTTACTCCTCACTTTGACATACTCTTGTGGTGTATGAACTATGTATAGCAGCAACCAACCCATGGTACTCTAATCTCAAACTATGGATGATTATTCTTCTCATTCTCGCATCTAATACTTTAGAATCAGGATTTAACTGGGTGATATCTGACTAGAGTGATTTTACTTGCTTAAAATACTGACTGATTATCAGATCATTTTGTTGCAATGTCATCAATTGATTCTCCAGAAGTTGAAGTCGAGCGTCGTTCTTCTTCTAGAAGAGTGTGGCTAGTGTATCCCGTGTCTCCTTTGGAGTTCTGACATCTCGCATGTAGTTTATGAGATGTTCTTTTACTTTCGTCTTCAACACATACATAGCCGTGTCGGCTTTGATGTTCCACTTCCTTAGTACTTCGCTAGCTTCCCTAGGTGTTGTAGTTTCGGAACCCCCGATGACCTCCCAGATGTCTTGTCCTTGTAAATAGGACTTCATACACGTCTCCTAGTACCTATAGTTGTTGCATTTGAGTTTCTTGAGCGTAGTAATAGTTGTTGATAGATCCACTATCATGATGTGGTAGTGCTTTAGTATCTCCACGCATGTGAGGTCCCTAACCAACCAACTTCGCAGTCCCTGGCTGAGCACGAACTTCAGCCTATAACGTCGATAGGATCACCGTAGAAGAGACCTGGTCCCTGACCGTCTTGCTCTGATACCACTTATTGAGTTGAGAATAAGTGGTGGATACTAAGAAATATTTTATTATTTTTTTAGTGGTACAAACTCAATACTCTCTCCAATACAAACACTCCACACTACAAACTACTATACTCTTTTACAACACACTACTATTTATCTTACTCTCTCTCTCACTCTCTCTCTTCCTCTCTCTCCCTCTCTCTCTCTCTCTCTCTCTCTCTCTCTCTCTCCACACTACAAACTACTGCACTTTACAAATTCAATTCTCTCTCCTATATTATTACAGTTATATAAAACTCATGGCAACTTGTTACTTTGAAATACATAAATATTTGTCCTTGAGTTACATACTGTTGATTCAGGGCAACTTGTTTCTTTGAAAAACATGGATATTTCTCCATGAGCTACATAATGCTAACAGTAGATGTCTTCTCCACAATTAAGTGTGAAGTATTAGTCAGGCACAAACAACATCTAGTTGTTACTTAGCTATACATAAATATTTCTCCTTCTGCTACATAATGCTTATATACAAGTAGATTTCTTCTCCAAAAAGGTGGAAATTATTGGAAGAGCACAATAAATAGAGAAAGCTCCTAAGATTTATAGTTACATTTAAATCAACCTATTTAGTTATGTTATACTAAATTATAGATTCTATCCGAAAGGAAGTAGATGACAATTAGAGTGAAGTGAAGTAGATGACAATTAGAGTGAAGTTAACTGTCATACTGAACATTTCCTTTAATTAGCTATGATAAGTAGTAACCTCTTATCAATTTATCTACTATAGCTCTAAACATGTTCTTTCTGTTATTTTTAGTCTCAACACTTCGTCAACAGTGTTCATGATCGCCATTGGTCTCGGTTCTGCAATAAGGTAATCCATTTACATTTTTCTCACTTAGCAACCACAAAAGATAATGAATCATGACTCCATTTTCATTCTTTTCACTTAGCAACCTTTAAAGATAATGAATAATGACTCAAAATCTTTATCAAATATGTTTTGCTCTTCTTTTTTTTTTTTTGTAGTACTCGTGTTTCAAATGAACTCGGTGCTGGAAATCCACAAGCGGCTCATTTAGCAGTCTATGTTGTAGTATCACTGTCCATTATAGAAGGTTTGGGTGTGGGATTGGTTCTGATACTTGTAAGAAATGTTTGGGGGCACGCATACAGCAATGAAAGGGAAGTTGTGAGAAATGTTGCCGGAATGATGCCTTTCCTTTCTCTTTCTCATTTTGTAAATGCAATTCAATGTGTACTCTCAGGTATCAAACTCTATCTCAATTCCGTAACACTTATATATCACCCGTAAATTATTTTATTAGAGCTTATCCTCCTGCACGATCGATATTTTGCCAATGAAAAACTTTAGATAACCCGTGTTTATATGCAACTCGACTTGTGACTTAAATAGAGGAGAATGCTAAATTGAAATAATAAATTATCAAGTTAATTTCACAAATTTAAGTTATTATCAAACTTCATTTTAATATTTATTTTCTTTTTTGATTCTTATTCTGCCTAAGGGTGAATAATACTATTTGTATCTACATAGGCACTGCAAGAGGGTGTGGTTGGCAGAAGTTTGGTGCTATCATTAATCTAGGATCTTATTATCTTGTGGGCATACCGTCTTCTGTGATCTTAGCTTTTGTGGCTCATCTCGGAATAAAGGTGAAATTCGTATAAATTCTATTCTCTTTTATTCTATCCTTCCTTTTGATTTTTTTCTCATGTGCAAATTGCTTAGATGCTTATAAGGTTTCGAAATTGATTAACAGGGTCTTTGGATAGGAATCATTTTCGCACTTTTTCTTCAGGATGTGTTGTATGCAATTATCACAGTACGCACTGACTGGGAAGTAGAAGTAGGTTTCTCTACTCTTTCGCTTTTATGCATAAAGCATACTTCCATTTTTTGTATATCTGCAAAATCTAAATAATGTTACAATTCTATGATCATGTCAAGAAAGTGAGTTCAATTCATTTTTCCTATATGTAGTACTTGTGTCTAGCATAATTTTTCACACACGTCGCATGAAGAAAATCTTTTGTGCCATATGATGATTCTATCTTAATTAGATGCCTAATTTACAAATTTTGCATCTTTTCATAACACTTATATAAAGGATAATATTCTTTTAATATCCCTGAATATCTTCAATTATTGCACTGTTTATTTTTTTATTTCATTTTTTTGACAGGTTAAGAAGGCAAGAGAAAGAGTTTATGACTCAATTGTTGTATGTGACTCTGCAATTTGCCCAGGAGAAACGGCATAAAAAGATAACTATTTAGATTTTACATTCGCTTTGGGTGGATATAATTCTATTTTTTTTTTCCACACCATCTGTATTACTCTGCTTATGTTTTGTAACTACTCTCGTTATCAGTCTGTGATTAAGAGTTGATGTTTTAATCTTTTATTGGTTAAAAGAGTTCAGTAATATGAATGTTTCAGTCAGTCACCAAACTTGACTGGACTTGCCTCACTGAGTTTGCTTCATTTCCAATGAGTTATAGAGAGCCATTACAAATCAACTGCTTGCCAATTAGAGGATAAAGTTAGCAAATTGTACAAAATTTTTGTGCATATATAAAACCTCCTACTTTTCTGAGAGAAGTGAGAGTTAGAACTTCCAATTATGAGATGGAATTAGCTCTACTCCTGATACGTATTGATTTATAACCTCCTATTGAAACATATTGATATATAATTCTTTCAAAAGTTCAATTTTTGTCAAAGAAAAGTCTTGAACTTAGATTATTAAAGAAAGAAATAACTAATTACAGAAATGAAAGGGATGAGAATAAAGAATATATTTATTTACATGGAAACTGTGGTCAAGCCACAATTCCAATAAAACTAACCTCTTCTGTAATTTAACTCCACTAAACAAACACATATGATGTTAAATCCTCAACAACATAAACTATCTACACTTTATGCCAAAAAAAACTAAAAACTCCTGCAACTTACCATAAACCAAAATAATAATAATAATAATAGCAAAACAAAAGGAGAGCCATAGGGGAAATGGTGAACATCCATTTATAAATAAGGGTCCATACATGAGCAAAACGACCCATGCATACTATATATAGAACTTTATCCACAAAAAGGGAATGTAAACAAGTTTTCTTTTATGCTGTTGTTCCTAGGGAAATGGTAGAGTCATGTGGAGCACCAGAGTCATAAACTCGATCTCTTGCCTTCTTAACCTGTCAAAAAGTAAATATTAATGTGAGTAAACAAAAATAGAAAAATTAGTGTCAGTAAAATTCAGAGTGATTACAGAATAATATCTTTTATTGTGCTATTATATAAGATAAAAAAATGCAAATTAGACATTTAAGACAAAGTCAACCTTATTTATTTTATCGGCATCAAATGCATATTTATTTCTGTACTTTTGAATTCTCCTTCATTACTTCAAAAGTTTGAAGTTGCTATGAAAAGTTGAAGGTTATAATTTTATGGGTCCTAAAAGAAGGAATCCAACAGTATGCATGATTGTTCGATCATTCTCCTTCTGCTATGTCACTATCGCTCTACATGGAAATAGATGACCAACTTGGTGCAACACGGCGCCTTGACTCAAAGCGATATTAGTTCTTTCAGTATTTCAAATTTTCCTCTTATCTCCTCCCACTATATCTTCTTCTCCCCTTCCTCTTTATATCCATATTCTTTAGTTACTAAAGTTTCTGGGCACCTTGCCCCTGTTATTGGTTGATCATGTATTTTTGTAGGAGATCATCTTATCTTCACACTAAGAGATAGAGAGAATTCATTTGGCTATACTAAAAACCTGCAAAAAACTTGAAGGGAACATTTTTTGCTATCTTTTGGAAGGAGTATTGTGTGTTACAAAAATTTTGGAGCCTCAAATTCGATGACAATAAGATGGAAAATCCCTTAGGATAGATTTTTGTATTTGGTCTATCATCCAAGAAGAAAGTTTTTTTTAGTGGAGTAGCATAGAAATCTATGTACAATTGATGAAAAAAGCCAGAGAAAAGCAACTGATACCAAATTTTATCAATTCACTTTTTTTAGGTAGACCAAAACATACCATCCATTTTCTTTTATGATCATAACTACATTTCATTTTAAGGCATTACCACTGTAAATTACTTGTAGTTAGACTTATATCTATGTTGAAGAAGCATAGATTCACTAATTGAGTTATCATGAGCACAATTTTGGAAAAAAAACTCTCAAATTCTTATCCGAAGTCATACATGAAGTTGGTAACTTTATCATAACAAAATTCTAGAGGCCACATTCATGAAAAATTGCAATGAAGAATGAAAAATTGCAATAAAGACAACCCACTTTCAAGTCATCATTGGATTGTGATCATAAAATTCAAGTCTGACATAACATAGACCATATAGATTTAATAGTTTTCTACAAGCACAAGAAAAGTAATTTTGTTGGTCTTTGAGTGACAGCAATGGCATAATGGTCATATTATCTGTTCCATTGTGGCAAACAGTGCATTTCAAGTTACAAGTATGATATTGATATCGAAGTTAGATTTTACTATGATAGTATTCATTCTCATGCCAAATGTGTGAAAAAATTATGCTAGTCACAAGTACTCTCTTCCTTCTTTTGATTTTGCAATATATATACCAAAAAAAAAAGTGGCAGTATGCTTAAATAATAAAGTGAAGCACAAAAACTTACTTCTGCCTCCCAATCGGTGCATACTGTAATAATTACATACAGCACATCCTGAAGGAAAAGCGCGCAAATGATTCCTATCCAAAGACCCTGTTAATCAATTTGGAAACTATATATAAGCTTCCTAGCAAATTGGATAGAATCAACAAAATCATAAGGAATAACAGAACAACATGGACAACAAAAAAAACTATAAGAAATCACCTTTGTTCCGAGATGAGCCACAAAAGCTAAGATCACAGAACACGGTATGCCAATAATATAGTAGGATCCAAGATTAATGAAAGCGCCAAATTTTTGCCACCCACACCCTCTTGCAGTGCCTGTGTAAATACACATGTTAGACCCATATTACAACTTAGAGGGTGTTTGAGGGGGCTTATTTTGGTTAAAAAGTGCCTTTTAAGTTAGTTTTTGCATATCTACTTGTTTGGCAATAAGCAACTAAAGCGCTTATCACCACTAAATTGACATTTCGTTAAGGAAAATTGCAGATAAACCTCTCCCCCTCACGTATGTATAAATGAGAGTGGGTTATTTGCCATTAAGATAAAAGTTTATACCTGAAAGTACACATTGAATTCCATCTACCAAATGAGAAAGAGCAAGGAAAGGCATCATCTCTGCAACATGCGTAACAACTTCCCTCTCGCTGCTATACGCATGTCCCCAGATGTTTCTTATAAGTATAAGAATCGATCCCATAATCAAACCTTCAACAATGGTTATAGATACCGTAACATGAATTGCAAAACGAGCAGCTTGTGGATTTCCAGCGCCGAGTTCATTTGAAACACGAGTACTATAAGAAAATAAAGAGATTAAATGTTGTAAAGATTTTGTTTCCTTATTTCTTGAGATACTTAAGTGAGAAGATTGAAGATTGATTACCTTATTGCCGCACCAAGACCTATGGTGATCATGAATACTATTGATGAGGTGTTGAGGCTGAAACGAAAGAACAGTTTTTAAATTTAAAAAAAAGGAAGAGATATCACTTATAATAGAGAACATAGGGAATGCTCAATATGTCAAATTTGCTTTAATGTCATCCACTTTTTTCTGATTTTAACAGAAACCATAAGCAAGTACCCAAACTAATGCCTTCTACTCAGTTTCTATTTGCTTTAAATTTCTTCAGTGAGTCATTAGTAAAAATAAAATTGAAATAAAAAATTAACGAGATCAATGGCTTCTACTCAGTTTCTATTCGCTTTAAGTTTCAGCAGTGAGTTATTATTACTGTGACATAATTTAGTAAGTTGAGATCAACTGTATATGACTTCTCATAAACGAATTCTTACCTTATTGACATAACTGATGTTTCTAGCTTCGGATTTTTAAGAAGACCAGAAAGAAGCACAAGCATCTCAAATGACCAGAATTCCAAACTGTTTCAAATCACAGAAGAAGTCAAACTAACGGTTTGCCGTTAACAAGAAAATATAACTACTGATGAGAAAACATCTCACTTACCAAATCATTGCAGCTGAAGGAATACTAAGCTTAAGGAATTTGGGAATATCCTTCAAAGCTTCTCTAGAAAATCCAGTCCAAGTTCTTTTACATGCTGGGGAGAATTTGATATAAAGTGCCAATAACAAGACATTGACCCAATATGACATAGATAGCGCTATAGCTGCACCTCTAACACCGAGGGTAGATTTCAATACAAGAGCCCAACAAAACAAAATATGAAGTACAGTTGTGATCCCTGAGCATATCATCAATGGTAAAACTATGTTCTGTGATTGTAGAAATCTTATATGACATTGGAGTAAGCCATAAGCAAAGAGAGACGGGATCATCCATCGAGCATATAAGCCAGCCTCAGTTGATATTTGCTTGTCTTGGTGAAATGCAATTAGTATTTGACCGGTAAATGCCCATATGAAGGCGATGGGGATGCTTACGAGAGTGAGGACGATTGTTGCTCTTTGCATATGGATGCCTAACATATGATATTGCTTTGCTCCGAATGCTTGACCACATAATGTGTCCATTGCGCTTCCCATACCCATCTG
>NC_033794.1:114833302-114866817 GCF_001876935.1 Asparagus officinalis | reverse complement strand
TTTTTTTTGGGGGGGGGGGGTGTTTGAAGGTTTGCTAAGGACTAAATTCGGCCATATTTCTCCTCATATCAAAATAATAATGTCAAATAAAGAGAAGATACAAATCGGTGAATGCACAATCCTATTGAATTACTTGATTTGAGAACGAAGTTCCATTCTAGGGATGTGGTTGACAACCCCTCAAAAACTGATCCATGACTAATCATGTCCTAGTATTGTCTTTTTTGTTTTAGTTTTGTTTTGTAAAAACTGAACCATAATTGACATACATTTGCAGACTAAATTTTGGCCATTAAATTAGTTCTAATTTGGACCACCTCTCTCGTACTCTATACCAAGTCTAGTTAAAACAGATTTTTTTAGTTTTGGGCAGGTTTGTTGAAGTCAGGAGCTTCTTCCCCCACCTAATCCCCCACCTACCAAGCCACCATCCTAATAGCGTCCACCCACCACCAAATAGTCTCCACCAACCCCTTCACCAACTAGTTTAAGAACTCTATATAACGGGCCAAAGATGAGTTTATGAAGCATCCCAAGCCACTGAGAAAGAATAAAAGAAAGAGTGAAGAGATTGTGGATCCAAAAAGGGAAAATAAGAGTAGTATGGTGAGAACTAGTAGCAGAGGGAGAAAGAAAAAGATAGATAGATAGATTGATAGTGAGAGAGAGAGTATTTGTATGTGAGAGTATAGTGTGTTTGTACCATAAAAAAATAATAACTATATATTTCTTAGTGTCCACCACTCCTCTAACTCAACAAGTTGTATCAAAGTCTAAATTAGGGTGCGTGTATCTGCTTATCGTATGTTGTGTGACTGCCATCAAAGGTGAATTCTCCACATCAGAAAATAAGCTAGACTATCATATACTCTTTGAAAGTATTGGTTACTATTCATGAGTATGGTACTATTCATGAATAGGGTTACTGGTCATAAGTATGGTTACTGTTCATGTGAAATAGTGAAAGTTATAGCTCGTGATAGAAGCAATGCAGTCAGGGACCTGTTCTCTCCTACGGTGATCCTATCGGCATTCTTGAAGGCTGAATTTCATGTTCAATCTGGGACTGTAAAGTTGGTTGGTCAGGGACCAGACTTGCGTGGAGATACTAAAGCAATACCACGTCACGATGGCAGATCTGACAAATATGACTACTACACTCAAGAAACTCAATGGTAATAACTATAACTACTGGAAGACATGTATGAAGTCCTATTTATAAGAACAAGACCTTTGGGAGGTCAATGGGGGTGCTGAAACTACAACACATCAGGAAGCTGGCGAAGCACTAAGAAAGTGGAACATCAAAGCCGGTAAGGCTATGTATATGATGAAGACGACAATTGAAGAAGATCTGGTGGACAATATGCGAGATGCTAGAACTCCGAAGGAGGCATGTGATACGCTCGTAATACTCTTCTCGAAAAAGAACGATGCCCGACTTTAACTCCGGAGAATCAATTGATGACCTTGCTACAAAAAGATCTGACAATCAATCAGTACTTCAAACAAGTAAAATCACTATGTTTAGAAATTGTTCAACTAGATCCAGATTCTAAAGTATATGATGCAAGGATGAGGAGAATAATCATCCATGGTTTAAGATCGAAATATCACAGACTCGTTGTTGCTACACATGGGTGCCCGACTCAACCAACATTATTAGAGTTGGAGAGTTTGCTCGCTACACAGAAAATCCTAGCCAAACAAATGGTCGGCGTTTCAATAAAAAGTAAATATGAAGTACTCTTCAGCAACAAGGAGAGAGGCAGATCAAGAGGCATGAGGAAAGAGGAGTATGGAAAGGTTGGTTCAAGGAGGTAGCCAGGATGGTCATACACCGACAAAACACAACAGCATGAGGAGCAAGATGATCGTCAAGTAAGGAGACCCGATAGTAGCTGTTACAATTGTGGGAAGAAAGGAGACTTTGCCGGAGAGTGCCACTACAAGAGGAGGCCTGCAGAGGGCAATGCTGCAACATCGCACACATGTCCAAATGATGAAGAAGAATGGAATGCCCAAGTATCCGTGACCATCATTGAAAATGTACCAGTCGACGAAGATGAGGTTTCTGGTATGACACTAACCTCGATTGTAGAAGAATCTGAGTCCGCATTTGCAGTGGTTTCAGATCGAGAAGAAATCAGCTATAATAAAGATTGGATCGTCGATTCTGGCTGTTCTAACCACATGATAGGAGACAAGGAAAACTTGTCAACGTGAAGGACTATAAAGGTGGTCGAGAAGTTGTGATAGCGAATAATTTGAGATTACCTATCACACACGTCGGAAAGGCTATATTTACGCCACGCTACAACCCGAATCAGATATAACTACAATATGTATACTATGTACCGAGTATGAAAAAGAATCTTCTATCTGTTTCCCAATTAACAGCTTTAAAAAACTATGTAGTATTTGGGCCATAAGATGTAAAAATCTATCGAAACTTAAAGCCACCAGGAGAATCTATCATGGAGGGATGAAAGGTAAAATCTATCTATGTGATGTCGGCAAAATCAGCATACATAGATAAAACCAAACTGCTTTATGACATGCTCAGCTTTGCCATGTGAGCTATCATAAGCTCAAGATCATGATAGAGAAGTCAATGTTGAAGGGTCTTCTACATTTGGATATTCATGAAGGGACCTTATCCGGAGGTTATCAGTACGGTAAGAAGCATCAATTATCATATCAGAAGTCATAGTTCAGAGCCAAGGAATCTTTGGAGCTTGTACACTCAGATGTATTTGGTTGAGTAAAATAAGAATCAATTGTTGGGATGCAGTATATGATCACTTTCATTGATGATTACTCAAGGTATGTCTAGATTGATTTTATGAAGGAAAAGTTTGAAGCACTCTCCAAATTCAAGCAATTCCGTTAAGAAGTCGAAGGAGAACTCGACAAGAAGATTCGTCGCACAGATAACGGGGGAGAGTACACATCGAAAGAGTTTTACGATTACCTTAAGCAGCAAAAGATTCAGCGACAGCTAACATGCCCAAATACTCCACAGCAGAATGACATAGCTGAAAGGAAGAATCGTCACATTGCGAAGATATATCGAAGCATGCTTCATGCCAAGAACGTACCAGGATGTTTTTGGGCGGAGTGTATGAAGACGGTGTTGCATGTGATCAATCGGCTACAACAACCAAACCTAGAGCTCATGTCACCATTTCAAAAGTTGTGGAATATCAACCCAATCATAAGTTATTTTAGAGTTTTCGGTTGTGTATGTTATGTCTTTGTACCTGATCACTTATGCAACAAGTTTGATAAAAAAGCTATAAGTTTTATATTTGTGAGGTATGACAATAAAAGAAAAGGATGGAGATGTTGTGATCCCACCACCAGACGGTGCTACACATCAAGGAATGTTGTGTTTAACAAAGCCTCATCTTGGTGGGCTTCACAAAAAGTTGCACTCCTAGACTCTAGTGATTTAGAGAATCAATTGCAAAAGAAGCTGTGAGAGCTAGGTTAAGAAGAAGGACTACATCAATCAGAAAAGACAGAATCAAACTCTTCAATATCCTCAAAGGAGAATAATCCATAGAAAACGGGTGTTTATCAGACAACGCCAGAAAAAAAAGCTCCCGAGCCAGATAGAGGACATCGAAGAAGAACCGGTCGAACAACTTCGAAGATCAACGAGACCCAGAAAGCCAAATCCTAAGTATGCTAATGTTACCATTATGGAAGATGTGAATGAGCTATCTAGCTTCAAGAAAGCATACAAAATTGATGAATGGATACAAGCAATGGAGGAAGAAATTCAAGCTCTACAGCAGAATCAAACTTGGGAGTTAGTGCCAGATGTCAAACCTATCTCCTGCAAATGAGTTTACAAAATCAAGACTCAACCGGATGGGTCAATCGAGAGATACAAAGCACGCTTGGTGGCTCGAGGATTCTCTCAACAGTATGGACTGGATTATGACAAGACATTAAGTCCAGTTGCTATGATAACAACAGTTCAAGTTCTTTTAGCTCTAACAACAAGCAAGAGTTAGAAGCTTTGGCAGATGGATGTGAAGAATGTATTTCTACACGGTGAGATGAATCGAGAGATTTACATGGAGCAACCTATCGGATTTGAGAGCAAGGAAAATAAAAGATATGTTTACAAACTAAAGAAAGCTTTTTACGGACTGAAGCAAGCTCTGAGAGCTTGGTATGGCAAGATTGGTGAGTTTTTAATTCAAAATGGATACTCCCTTGCTCCTGCAAATTCTAGTTTATTTATCAAATAGACTGGCAATAAGCTAGCAATCGTGTTGGTCTATGTGGATAATTAATCATAACTGGAGACGATGACGCGAAAATCCAAAGAACGAGGACAAATCTCTCTGTCAGGTTTCAAATGAAGAAGCTTGGGGAGCTCAAGCATTTTCTCAAATTAGAGGTCGACCGAAGGAAGGATGGACTATTCTTGTGCCAAGAAAAATATGCGAAGGACATGCTACTCAAATACGGGATGTTCAATTGCAAGCCAACCTCGACACCGATGGAGACAAATCTGAGACTGTGTGCACATGAATGAAAAGATTTGGAAGATCCAACTATGTATCGACAACTAGTTGGAAGCTTAATCTATCTAACGATGACAAGACCAGATATTTTATTTACAGTTGGTGTGATGAGCCAATATATGCTGAGCCAATATGTGCAGAAGCCAAAGAAGCCTCACTTAGAAGCAATCTGAAGGATCCTAAGATACATCAAAGGTATAGTTAACTATGGTCTTATGTATAAGAAAGAGAAGAATGTGAGGCATATGGCTATTGTGATGCTGACTATGCTGAAGATCATGACACTCGAAGATCTACTACCGGATACGTGTTTAGTCTCAATTCAGTGGTTATATCTTGGTGCAGCAAAAGACAATCAACAGTGTCACTGTCAACTACAAAGGCGGAGTACAGATCAGCAGCGATGGCAGCTCAGGAAAGCACGTGACTTTTTTAATTAATGAGAGATCTACATCGGCCCACAGACTATTCGGTAGCTTTACATTACGATAATTAGTCTACAATACGATTGACAGATAATCTAATTTTTCATGCTAGGGCAAAACACATTGAAGTACATCATCTTCGAGAGAAAGTTCTTCAGAAGGAGATCGTAATGAAGCCAATCGAGACAAACGAACAAATCGCTGACATATTCACCAAAGCACTAAGCACTTGAAAGTTTACAATATTTCGTAGTTAGCTTGGACTCATGGATAGAGAAGTCGCTGTTGAGGGGGAGTGTTGAAGTCAGCATCTTCTTCTCCTACCTAACCCCTCCACCTACCAAACCATCATCCTAATAGTGTCCACCCACCACTAAATAGTCACCACCAACCCCTTCACCAACTAGTGTAAGAACTCTATATAAGGGGCCAAAGATGAGTGTATGAAGCATCCCAAGCCACTGAGAAAGAATAAAAGAAAGAGTGAAGAGCTTGTGGATACAGAGAGGAAAAAATAAGAGTAGTGCGGTGAGACCCAGTAGCACATAGAGAAAGAGAAAGATAGATAGAGAGAGAGTATTTGTATTTGAGATTATAGTGTGTTTGTACCACTAAAAAATAATAACAATATATTCTTAGTGCCTACCACTCCTCTAACTCAACAATGTTGTCAAACATACCCTAAGGCCCCGTTTGGTACGCGGGAATGGGGTAGAATGAAATATCATTCTCACTTCTTATTCCCTCATATCAAACAAAATTTGTTTTTAGATGTTAGAATGACCATTCCCATGGAATGATCATTCCCACTTTTTGTGGGAATGGACATTCCAAGTGAGAAGATAGAGAATGATCATTCTCATTCAAGGGGAGAATCAAATTAGTTAGGTTTTTTTTTTCAATTATACCCCTATTAATAATAAGAATTAATTTAAAAGGGGAGAATCAAATTAGTTAGGTTTTTTTTTTCAATTATACCCCTATTAATAATAAGAATTAATTTAAAAATCATGGCTTTTGACTACGTATTTCAATTATACCCCTATTAATAATAAGAATTAATTTAAAAATCATGGCTTTTGACTACGTATTCTTATTTTCTCTCAGCTACTAATTATATTCGAACAATAGGAATTTTTCACTGGGCAGGGATTAAAATTAGTGGTACATATTTTAGTAGCATATTAAAACTAGCGGTACATATTTCATTAGCCTATTATATCACAATCATATTAAAACTAGCGGTACATATTTCATTAGCCTATTATATCACAATTGCTCAACATAGGAGCAACACAATTTAATATAAAAACAGATACAACTGAAACTATATATTATTTGCCGATTGAAATTCTTTCATGTTAATATTTTTTTTTGGTCAATCAATTTTTTTTTGTTTATTCACCAATATTTAAAGTCTGTTATTTTCACCAGCATATTATATTCTTTTTAAACTTTTGTTATTGTTTTCCCACCATAGAGAACTATATGTACCCATAACGTACACAGTGCCGGCCCTAGCTTAAGGCAATTAAGACATTTGCCTTGGGCCTCAGCTTGGGTAAGGCCCACCCATGACCCACCCACAACTTGTAGTTATAGTCCTCATAGGCCCTTGTGAAAGGTTGCGAGCACGCTTACTGGTTTGTTTTACGACTTACTTCATTTATTTTGCGTTGTTTTTTTATCTGTTTTAGTAAAGATTGAATCTGTGTGTTTATTGTGGATTCACAGATGTTAGGGTTGGTTATGCGTTCTTATTTTGGGGTGAGGAAAGGGGTATTGATAATTTGGAGGTGATTTGAGTGTTGGGTTTAGCTGGGTGGTCTATATTATCATAATGGATTGTTGCAAATGGGTTCCAAATGGGTTCTTGGAAGTAATATTAATGCATGTATGTGTCGTTGGTTTTATGGTGTTTTGTATTGTTTGGAAAATGTAAATTTCAGTGTCTAGTTATGATGCGGAGAAAATGATGTTGATTAACTTGAAGGTTTGAGGTTTAGGTAGTTTAGGGTCTAGATTATGATCATGGGTTCATGCAAATGTGTTTTCGGAAGTAGAGTGTATAGTTTAGTTTATTTGATCATATTTAGTTGTTTCTATTCAAATTTATAGCCTGAGTTGTTTCTATTTCAAATTTATAACCTGAATTGTTTCTATTCAAATTTTAAAAGTAGAGATTAATAGTCCAATTGAAGTGTTGAACTATATAAAGTGGTTAGATTCTTTTCTAAATACTTGTATTGCTTATCGTGTATTATTGACTATACCCGTAACAGTTGCTTCCGTTGAAAGAAGTTTTTCAAAATTAAAATTACTAAGATCTTATTTAAGATTGACCTTGTTAACAAGATAGATTGAATGGTTTAGCAATATTATCTATCGAAAATAATATGTTGAAAATGTTGAATATAAAACTTTAATTAGTAATTTTGCAGCTCAAAAGGTAAGAAGAATGAGATAAAAATCTATTATGAGTTGTATCATTTGGGCCTCATCTAATATTTCGCCTTGGGCCTCAAAATTCCTAGGTACGGCCCTAAACGTACATGTTTGATTGTGGTTCATGCACAACAATAAATCTAACTTTTGATTGAAAGATATTTAATCCAATATTTATGAAAAGAGGAAACTCTCGCTGAGAAGTTGGCCAAAATATTAAAATTATCAAAATCATATCATGTCTAGACTATATATAGAGGTATAAGGGCATTATTATAACACATACCTAGATTAATATAACATATGCAGAAATAGTGATAATTGTTTACAAAATATAAACGAAACATACACCTGATCGATAACATGCGCATTAGTATAACACATACCTAGATTAATATAACATATGCATAAATAATTTTTTTTAGTTATTATCATTAATGTTTATTTTTATCTTATTAAAAATCTATGTTCTTATAAGGGCATTAGATTTTCATTCAACTCTCACTTGTGAACTAGTGATACCAAACATGGGATTGGGAATTAGATTTTCATTCTAGCTTCATTCTACAAACGCACCCAAACAAGAGAATGAGAATGACTATTTCATTCCCACATACATTCCATTCCATTCATTCTTCCATTCCATTCTCACTTGACTTCATTCCCACGTACCAAACGAGGCGTTAGGACTTTATGAGTACTTACCTTACAATTCCAACGAGTTTTGAGGTTAAGTAACAAATCCAGACAATCATCTGCTTGCTACATTCTATTTCAATAAAGGGAAAAACCGAAATAAGTACCCCTTTTCGGATAGCTTTGCAGTACTCCAAAATTATCCTCGATATTTTTTTCCTTTGATACCGTTTGCAAGTTGAGCATTCTTTTTTCAATAATAATAATAATGATAAAATAAAATAAAAATCTAAAGAACTCCAAGGAAACTAGGCTTCATAGATATTTCTTTTTTAATTAATGTGTTATACAATGTAGCATTAGCAAATAATTTTCTGATGAAGACACTTCTACCATGCATAAACCAAGGTAGCTCCGAAACATAAAAATAAAAAAGGGGCAGAATAAAAATAAAAATGAAAACCGGAATAGCTAGTGATTGCATCTACTTTTGAGGATATTCGAGCCGAAGAACTCAATAAGTATGAAGCCGCTCGACGTCATATAGCTGAGGAAGAGGTTGAGGTTGAACAACTGCAACAGCTACACGCCCAAAAACAAGCTGAGCTGACACTTTCGAATACTTCTCTGGAGAATTTGTGAGAGAAGATCGCTGCCGCTGAAGTGGAGTTGACTAGGATGAAGGCTCAGTTCAAATGAGAAGAAGTTATCGTCACTGAGCTCAACGTCAAAAGTGCCACTTCCCTAGTGAATTACCGTGCCAAAGATTCCATTCCATTCATTCTTCCATTCCATTCTCACTTGACTTCATTCCCACGTACCAAACGAGGCGTTAGGACTTTATGAGTACTTACCTTACAATTCCAACGAGTTTTGAGGTTAAGTAACAAATCCAGACAATCATCTGCTTGCTACATTCTATTTCAATAAAGGGAAAAACCGAAATAAGTACCCCTTTTCGGATAGCTTTGCAGTACTCCAAAATTATCCTCGATATTTTTTTCCTTTGATACCGTTTGCAAGTTGAGCATTCTTTTTTCAATAATAATAATAATGATAAAATAAAATAAAAATCTAAAGAACTCCAAGGAAACTAGGCTTCATAGATATTTCTTTTTTAATTAATGTGTTATACAATGTAGCATTAGCAAATAATTTTCTGATGAAGACACTTCTACCATGCATAAACCAAGGTAGCTCCGAAACATAAAAATAAAAAAGGGGCAGAATAAAAATAAAAATGAAAACCGGAATAGCTAGTGATACAAAGATATTAGATAAAACAATACATACCAACAAGCTGGAGCCAGTGACAGAGCCGAAGGAGGCGGCCATTGAAGCTCCAGAAAGAGCAAGCTCCCCTAAATGACCCACAAACATGACTGATATCACCTGAAGAAGGAACATCAACACATTTGCAAGTATTAAAGGCCCACCAAGGCCCAATTGCTTACGGATCTCAGCCATCACCACCTTCTTCTCCATTTAAGACAGAGTTATCTCTCTCTGGAGCTGGAAGAGCTGATGCCTATATGGAAGCGAGAAGGGGAGGGCAACGGAGGAGGGAACAAATGGCGTTAGAAGGCTTGTGAGCTGCTGCCACGTTGCCAACGGAGGTGAAGCAAATCTCAGTGAGGGCATTAAATTCACAACGGACAACTTTTGGAAACAAATTAAACAATGTTTTTGGTCCGCTGCATGTATCAAAGGTGTGGCTTATTTTGATTTTTGGCGCTGATTCAACAATGTACCATCTTTTCCAAGTAGATAATAGTTTTTGACCTATTGCATTAATGTTAATTTAATGCACACATTTTTAAGTCTACAAATTCAACGTGTAATGGAGAGTACAACCACACAAACTAGGAATGAGTGCAATACACGGGAGTATGGTAAGTGTTAGATTTAGATTGTATCATAACCGCCTACTAAATAATCAACGCTTGAGATTAAAAGTAGTGGTCTCTCCACTACTTTTTTGTAGTGGAGATGATCCAAATCCCTTAACAGATTCGGCAGATAATGTCATCACGTAGGTTCTCCGAGTATAACCAGGTTGCAATTAATGTCAGCAACAATCAACAAGGATTTGTAATAAATCTCTCAAACTCTAATCTCACCTCCTTATGTTATTCCCACCCCCCCAAGATTGGATACGATAGGCGGAGCTAACATGCTTACTTTTGTACAGACTCGAAATTACAAAAAGAAAAATTGAAACACTAAATTAAATTTGACTTTTGTGGGCCAATGCTAAATGCTGCCAACCAACAATTGGGGTCTTGGAGGGTGCAATTGCGTAGGGATTCAATTCTAGAGTGATTAACTTGGAGTTGTTTTATGAGACTTGGGGGGATTTAATAGCAACTTCAATGATTTGAGGGACTAAGGGTCAGTTTGTTTGTTTTTTGTTCTGTTTTTTTTTTCCAAAAGCACCCAATAATTGTGCTCGGTAAAATTTTTTTGGCATGCTTTTTAAAATTGATTTTGCTTTTAAGTTGCTTCTGTAAGATACTTTTATAAGCAAATTATTATATGCTTCAACAATATCAAACTAAATCTAAGAACTTTACAGAATTTCAGTGATTTGAGAGACTAATGTCTAAATATTAAGATTTTAGGGACTAAGAAAAAACCCTACTTTTAAAGCAGAACTAATAATCATAAATTATTTATTTGCTCGCACATAGTATTATACGAGAGAAGCACAATTGGTAAGTTATAAACTTATGTTATTGAATATGGTCCTTTCTCCGTTCACACCAAAGTGTGCGCCTGCCTGTCCTTACATGGAACTGGGTGAGCTTGAATTTCCTTTCAGGGTGCATTTGTTCACCCTAAATTATTGGAAGCAATGTGTTTTTGGGATTTGAAACAGAATATAGCAAAAATGGCATTATAGGATTCCATTACTTTTGTTTGGTTAAAAAAAAAGAAATATTTCTTATAAAACAAGTACATAAATCTACTTCTCTATACAAATGGGAGAACCAAAGATTAACTGTCCATGCTACAGTTGTATTTACTGTAGTATTTATTGCTGTAGCAAATTGGGAATCTACTTCTCCATACAATTGGGAGAACCAAAGATTAACTGTTCATACTACAGCAAACACCACAGTTGCATTTACTGTAGTATTATTATTGTAGCAAATTGGAACCGAATTACTGTATTAATTTTTTTAAAAATATTACTCTAGCACACGGAAATGTTGTAGCATTTTTTTTAAAAGCACTACAGCAGAGGTGGGGATACTGTAGCAATTTAAAAATATCACTGTATAGCATTTAAAAAACAAGAGTACTGTAGCAGGAAAAAAAAAGATATGTCGTGCTTTGCACGGTGTTCACACTGATTTTTGGAATAGCCAATTCATTAGTTTTGAATGGGAAATAGGCAAAAAATTTTGACAGAGGTATGTCAACATCATCCTCACCCTATTTTCCTTTTCTTTAGCATGTGATTCCATGATAAAAATCAGCGGCCTCTAGAGTTAGCTCCCTCATTTTGTTCGCACGTCATTATTTGAGGTTCCTCTCAAAGAGAACTCTAGTTCCTCTTTCATCCCAATTCGTCTGTCATTTGGTTTAAAATTTTGCTCTAAAAGGTCAAGTCGAAGCATTTGATTATAGATTTGGGTTTAGGCGATCCCTATTGAAGATGAACCAAATGCACCTTTAGTTTCTTTTGGGTCTAGGCTGACGCCTAGGCGTAAGTGGTCCTCTGGCCGGTGGCTGCTCAAAAATGGCCTGAGCCGGTCTAGGCGTCAATCTCGCGGATTGAGATCCTCTACTCATCAATAGTGGTTCCTAATATTTGTTAATGCATCTCCACCTTTCATTTTGTGAGACTATCTTTCATTTTGTGCTTATCCACAAAATGAAAGGTGGAGATTCATTAGCAAATGTTAGGAGCTACTATTGATGAATAGAGGATCCCAATCCCAATCCCAATCCCGCCTAGGCGAGCTGATCAGGTTTTCATGTAAAAAGTCCAAAATGGGCCCAAATCAGCCCAGCCCGAAAACATTCAAACGAACATGAGTTTCTATAGCCAACGCCGACCCAATATCTCAAAAACCGACCCACAAACTTAAGCCCAAACCCTAACCTAAACGCGCGCTCTCTCTCTGCCTCCATCGAAACCCAAACCCTACCTCAAAACCGGACCTCCGCTCTGCGACTTCCTCTCTCACCGCTGCGACTTCCTCTCTTTCGCCGCAGCTTCTCGGACCTCCGCTCTGCGACTTCCTCTCTCACCGCTGCGACTTCCTCTCTTTCGCCGCAGCTTCTTCCTCTCTCGCCGCCGCAACTCCTCTCTCGCCGCCGCTGCTCTAGCCACCTCTGACTTGATTAGGTAAAAATTTGGAGTCTATTTTTTTTCGATTATTTTTTGCTGCCGATTTTTAATTTGATCTAATTCCTTGTTACGACTGGGTTATTAACTATTTATTTTAATTGTTTCACGTTTTTTTTGTTGCAATTTTATGTGAATTCAATGTCGCTCCTGTTTATTATTATTATTATTATGTTTTACCCGTAGGCGAAGAGTATGCTTTCCACATGTCACTCGATTGAGGGTTTAGACAGACCTAATTGCATACCCTTATAGGTGTTTGTGTTAAAAGTATAGAGACTAAATTATCAATTATTATTTGCCAGCCAAATTTATTGAGTTATGAATCATTATCTTCAAAATACCAGATAAAGTCTTATATATTTGAGAGTTAATGGAACATCCAAGTGAATCCCTGGTCCCTGCAAAGTCATCCACTGTAACAAGTCATGATGCAGATACATTTAGTATGTGTATCATGAGCATCTTACTGTATGGGATAATATCTTGAGACATAAATCTGTTGCGACCTGGATTCATCACGAGTGACATATTTTGTATGGAGTTTACATGCCATCAGATTCCACCTAAACACGTTTTATTTAGTTTTTTGATATGATTTGGTAAATACCTTGCTTTCATGAATTCATATTGATACGATCCTTCTATAAAGTAAATAAGAAGGTCATTGAGCTTTTTTCTTTTACACTTTTCTCCTACCTGTTAGGTTTCTAAAAGTTGTACTTGATGTTAACTTACGCCTCTTAAAATTACATTTGAATTTAGTATGAGTCTCTCATTTGCGACTCTAAATTGACTTCTGACAGTGCTAGAGGCACTTTTTAGAACCTAGTAAACAACACTCTTGACAGTACCATAAGCAATATTAGAAACTTAGCAATATTTAGAGCCCCACAATTGACTCGTCACAGTACTAGTCTACTAGAAGCTTTTTGAACTTAATATCTGGTATTGAGACATCTTCTTTGCCAATATGCCTCTCTGCTTCAGTTGGTGAAATTGATTGTGAAGGTTTGGATCGAGAGGTTAAGAAAATGGGGAAGGAAAGTAAGCTGGGTTCGAAAAAGAAAAGACGAAGGGAAAAAGGGAGTCAAGTTGATGCAAACAATGATGATCAGAACCAAGCAGATGAACATGCAGATAATGAGATGACACATTGTAAGTTCTTTTGTTTGGATTTTGTTTATGTATGAATAGGATGCTATCATGCTAGTATTTTTATTTTTACACTTTTTGTTTGCTTTAATCAAACTTAAGATAAAATTATAGTTTCCATCCAAGTATCTAAAATTATATGTTATCATTATTAGAGTACTAGACTACTACGTAACATGATATATATTTGTTAATGCTTTAATGGAATATTCAAGTGGAAACTCTGACAAGTTGCTAATAAAGACACATATTTAGTATGTTGCTAATGAAGACATATCGTTAGTATGTCATTTTATTTTTAGTTGAAGACTTCCTGGAACACCACTGGCCATGGTCCAATGTAGCCCCATTGTTTGGAAAATATTTAATTGATCAATGTATTTATGGGTTTTGGTATAGTGTACCCTCTTCCACACATTGAACGAATACAAGAAACATGATAACAAACATGGTCCAATGTAGCCCCGTTATTTGGGAAATATTTTCTTCTACCTCTCTAAATTATGGAGTTCTATTGCAAAATTGCAACTTTTTCTATGGTAACCCAAATTTTAGTGAATTCTAGTCAAAGCATACTGAACAACTAAAAATTAGAACTTTTACCCTTTACGTAAAAATAATTTGCAATATAAACAATAAAAAGAAACTTATGGTGTGTCACTGGATCAATTTTCTTATTTTCCTTCTTTACTTTCAACCTGCTCCTCTTCTCCTTCTTCTAAAGATTCAATTTTTCTGCTGTATCTTTGCTCTCAATAACAACTTCTTCATTCTTAAAATTCAATACACTATTCTTCTTTTGGCATTTCCTTCTCTAGAATTTTCGGCTCTGCAATGCATCAAAATTAAAAGGGAGAACAAATTGAGCCGAATAAGAATAAGAATCAAGAAATTGCTAGTACATTTGATAATTTCTAGGGTTTTTTTTTGCTCTTCTGATCTTTTAGCTTCCTCTCCTTGAGTTTCTCTGATGACATTTTCAAAATTTTCCCTTGTTTTTTTCAATTGACATTGCAATGTGTGAGGCGCCTTCGTAGGATTTTGGAGAGCAAATGATGAAGTGGATATAGAACTGAACAGAGGTTGTGCTTCGGTGATTTTAGTTCCACTTTAAACATTGGTTTTTTATTATTCCTTAAAATCTTAATATTTAGAAATTAGTCCCTCAAATCATTAAAATTCTGTACAGTTATTAGGGCTAGTTTGGTATTATTAGAGCTTATAATAGGTTAACTATAAAAGCTACTTATACGAGCAACTTAAAAACAGAAGCGGTTTTAATAAGCATGCCAAAAAAATTTCACGAAGCGCAATTATTGGCCGCTTCATAAAAAGTAATCAGAAGCACCTTAAAAAAGCAATACCAAACTGGTCCTTTGTCCCTCAACTAATTGGAATTGCTATTAGATCCCCCATCTTATAAAAGAACAAGTTAATCCCTCTAGCATTGAACCCCTACGAAATTACACCTTCCTATTGCGAGGGGTACAAGTTGGTTAAAAGCATTTTAGTATTGCCCTACAAAAGTCAAATTTAATTTGTTGTTTTGACTTCTTTTAGGAGATAATTTTGACTCTATACTCAAAAAATCTTATCATGAAAATATGTATGTTAGCTCCGTCAATTGCATCCAATCCGAGGAGAAAATACAACATGAGGAGGTGAGGTTAGTATGAGAGATTTATTACAATCATTGTTAATTGTTATTGACATTGACATTACAACCTGGTTATACTCCACCACCTTCTTCTCCATTACTATTGAGCTTTCTCTCTCTTCTATATCTAGAATTAAGTTGATAATATCTATGAAAGTGAGAAAAGGAGGGCAATGGAGGAGAGAACAAATGGCTTTAGAAGGTTTGTGAGTTGTTAGCACGTTGCACGTTGCCAATGGAGGTGAGTGGAATCTCAGTGTTTTTGGGTCCATTGTATGTATCAGAGGTGTGGATTTTTATTTGTTGCTCTAATTCAGCACTATACAATCTTTTCCAAGCGGATATAGTTTTTTTATCTATTGCATTAATGTTAACCTAATGCACACATTTCTAAGTCTACACATTCAATGTGTAATAGAGCAATGTTATCAATGCGCAAGGCGCAATAAGAGATGCAATGCGGGGCGCAAGGCATCTTTACGCGCACATGCGCAAGGCGCAACGCGATGCGTGCGCCCGAGTGATGCGAGGCGCACACCGCCCACATAAATTTTTAAAATATATAACCAAGCGCGGAAGAACATGTTTTTAGAATTCACATGTAAAATGTCATGATAAATAGTATCTTACTACAAAATCACAATATAATACCTTAATTTCTAATGCTAACACTCAACATAGTAGCAAAATTCATAAATTTTCAAATCAAATGTTAAATCAAGACTAATATCAAAGCAAAAGATTAGTAATGGTCCTCAATTGAAGGCTACTAAAATTCCTAATGAGTTTATTTTGCTTTTTAGGATATGGAATATCAAGTATAAAGACTCGATTGAAATGTTAACAAACAAAACTATATGAGGGTATGTAGTACATGCACCCTACACAAAGTAAGAATGTACACGAGGCGCAAAAAACACTGCTACATCAGAAGTGGGGCGCTTCTCCACTGCCCTGCATCGTAAGGCGCATGAGGCGCAGTGAGGTACGACCTTTGAAAACACTGTAATAGAGTATAACAACTAGATCCCTCATGTTAACAATAATAGAACATGGTATAACCACAAAAGCATAGGGTCTTAACAGATTCAACAAACAATGTCATCAGGTAGGTTCTTAGAGTATAATTAGGTTGCAATGTCAATAATAATTAACAAGGATGATAATAAATTTCTCAAACTCTAATCTCACCTTCTTATGTTGTTTTCCCCTCGGATTGGATACAATAGGCGGAGCTAATATACATATTCGTATGATAAGATTTTCAAAATATAAAGTTGAAATCATCACAAAAAAGTGGAAACACTAAATTAAATTTAGATTTTGTAGGGCAATGCTAAATGTTGCTAACCAACTTGTACCCCTCATAATAGGAGGGTGCAATTTCGTAGGGGTTCAATTCTAGAGGGATTAACTTGAAGTTATTTAAGAGACTTGGGAGATCTAACTTCTAATAGCAACTTCAATGATTTGAGAGGCAGGACCAGCTTGATATCGCTTTTTTAGGGTGTTTCTGTTTACTTCTTTAAGAAGTAGCTAATAATTGCGTTTGGTGAATTTTTTTTGGCATACTTATTGAAACTGTTTCTCTTTTTAAGTTGCTTTTATAAGTAACTCATTATAAACTCCAATAATACCAAACTGATCCTAATAACTTTACAAAATTTAATGATTTGAGGGACTAATATCTAAATATTAAGATTTGAGGGACTAAACCTAGGTATCCTTTTCGTCGTTTGCTCTCCAAACCCTAAGAAGGCACCTCCCACCATGAAAAATCAATCGAAAAAAATAAGGAAACAAAAATTGAAAATGTCACCAGAGAAGCTCAAGAAGAGGAAGATAAAAGATCTGAAGAGCAAAAATTCCCTAGAAATCATCAAAGGTACTAGTAATTTCTTGATTCTTATTTTTATTTGGCTCAATTTGTTCTCCCTTTTTTATTTTGATGCGTTGCAAAGCCGAAAACCCTAGATTTTAAGATTGAAGTTGTTATTGAGAGCAAATATATAGCAGAAAGATTGAATCTTGAGAAGGAGAAGAGAAGCAAGGTGGGAGTAAGGAAGGGAGATTAGAAAATTGATCCAGTGATGCGCCGGAAGTTTCTTGTTTATATTGCAAATTATTTTCATGTCAAAATGTAATTTTTAGCTATCCAGTATGTTTTGATTAGAATTAATCATTGTATTTTAGGTTTTGAAATCTAGAAAAAGTGGCAAATTTGTAACAGTACTCCATAATTTTGAGAGTTAGAAGAAAAGAAGAGGAAATGGGAGGGAAAATGAAGTGAAACAATAGGTAATTCGATGGCAATGATGGTGATATGATGTTTGTTAGTTGTTTTCATCGTTGTAATTTTAATTGACCTAACATAATGCAAACAATTCCTATGTTTTAGATGTAAAACAATTAATTTTCACTTTCTAGGTTTCTATAATTAGTGATGGGTACATTATAGTTTACAACAGAATCTAGAGAATTATTGGTAATTTGATGTTCAATGGTTTCTAGATTGGGTCAAATGTGTGGCTAGGTTCTATTTTTTTATTTTAATGTAATTTCAAATTTAGTTTTGGCTCCCTATTATGAGTTTTATTTATTTATTTATTTATTGATCAAAGCGAAGTTTACTCTTAGAAATAAGTAGTTACGACAAAAACCGTGGTATTAAATTTGTTTATTATTTAGGAAAGTACTTTAGACAGAAGTTGATTCCTAAAAGTACTAGAAATGATTGTGGAAGACTTAATAACAACCTTAACAACCTATATCTTACTACTATAAGGATTTTCTTTTCGAATTACTCTATCTATATGGTAGAAGTTCTATTTGCTAATGTCAAACCTTTTATACAGTGGAGGAGATTTATCATTTGAACTTGTGCCCAGAGCACAAGGGACTAAAGAAGGAGAAGAAAATTAAGCCGAGTTTGAAGAAGAAAGGGAGACAGGAAAAAGGAAATGAAGTTGATGCTAGTAATGAGGAGAAAATTGAGGCAGATGAACATGCAGGTAATCTGATGATGTGTTGTGAATTTTTTGATATTCTCTTATTTCTTTTTGCTTGGATAAACTTTAATTTGTACACATGTATGAAGCTGTTGCTAATAATGCTTGCACTACTGAGTTTGCTTCAATCAAGGCAAGATTTTTGCCTTTTGGCAAGTGCAATTGCTTATGCAAGAGCTTATGGTTCTGCAAGGACGAACATAGTAAAATTATATTAATAAATGCTTTTGTATATAGATGTTACAAATTTAATCTCATAAAATTTAATGTGCGGTTAAATAATTATGAGTCTATGAAGAGAAATAAAAAAAGGTGAATCCTATGTTTTTTTAAAGATATCTGTCATATTTCATGCAACTCTTTGGTGCTAATGTGCTATTACTGTCAGATGCGCCATCCAAGAGATAGAGGGCATCTCATGTAACATTTAATCCATCTCCCATTATCTCTTGATGATCTGATAACGAGTATCATCTATAAGAAAATTTAAGAAAAACTGTATATGTTAAATTTTATTTGAATATGTATTTGAAATAACAGTTATTTTAATGTGTTATGATGCCGTCAGAGGTATTTTATAGCTATTTAGGGTGTTAAAAAATCATTAGAAGTTGAGAGTAGTGCAAGATGTCATGCTGATAAACTATTTATACTAAGGCAATTTGAGATCTGAGGTGACACTTCAGGCGATATTTGTGTGGCGGCTCCTTATAGATAGATATACATGAGTCGGATGATTCAAACTGGTCATCTTGGTTTTTTCAAAAACTCTCCGTACAAGGAGTTTTTTAGAGAGTTTTTCATGCATAAAGCCACAATGTCACAACCAAAGTGTACGCTTATCTGCCCCTACATGGAACTGAGTGAACTTGTATTTCCTTTTAGAGGGTGTTTGGTTCACTCTGAATTATTGGACACAATGTGCTTTTTTTGGATTTGGAGCAAAAAGTAGCAAAAATGACATTATAGGATTCCATTACTTTCATTTGGTTCAATAAAAAAAATCTAAGAAACGTTTTCAATAGAACAAGGGAAGTACACAAATTTTTGGAATAACCAATTCATTAATTTTAGATGGCAAATGGGCAAAAAATCTGACAAATGTATGCCACATTATCCTGGCCCTCATTTCCTTTTCTTTATCACGTGATCACATGATAAAAATTAGCGGCCCCTAGAGTTAACTCCCTGTTTTGTTTGCACCTCATTATTTCAGGTTCCCTCTCAAATAGAACCCTAGTTCCTCTTTCATCCTAATTCCCCATCACTTGTTTAAATTTTTGCTCTATAATGTCAGATCGAAGCATTCAATTGTCAATTTGGGTTTAGGTGAACCCTATTGAAGATGAACCAAACAGACCCTTAGTTTCTTTTGTGGGAAGAAGTTGAACAGAATGTACTTGGATAAGATATAGCTTTGATGTTCAAATTGGTGACTATCGTAAATAGGTTTAGAAAATGTTCTAAAAGCGGCCTAGGCGGACGCCTAGCGTAAGTGATCCTCTGGCCACTCAAAAATGGCCTCAGCGGGCAGTCTAGGCGTCAATCACACCTAGGGCTGAGTAGTCCGCCTAGGTGAACCCCTCAAGTTTTCATATAAAAAAGCACATAATGGGCTCAAGTCAGCCCAAACACAAACATTTAAACCAAAACAATTTTTTATAACCAATGCCAACCCAATATCTCGAAACTCAACCCACAAACTTATACGTAAATCCTAACCTAAGCACTCATTATTTCTCTTTCCCCACTTCGCACTTGCAGCCACTGAAACCCAAACCCTATCTCAAAACCGGACATCCGCCTTGCGACTTCCTCTCTCGCCGTTGTGATTTCCTCTCTCGCCACCGCATCTTCCTCTCTCTCTGCCACATCTCACTCTCTCTCGCCTCAGCTTTGTCCTATCTTGTCGCCGCAACTCCTCTCTCCCTGACAACCAATGTTTTAAATATCGGTTATCGGAGATTTATCGGACGATCAAAATCATTATCGAATAGCGAAAATCGGGGATATATCAGGGATAAGTAGTATTTATCAGAGTGATATACCATATGATGTGTATATATAATATAATACCCCAAATTGTAATTTAACCATACACCCCTCTTTCATTCTCTCAACTTTTACTAAATAACTAGAGAAAAAATCAATTGAATAGTGAATATTTTTTTGTTGCTACAACTTCAGAAGTTGTGTTGAAGGCGTAACGTCGATGGAGAGTCCAAGTCGAACTGTCGAAGTCACAGTTGATGATGGGTCGATGGAGAAAGCTCGGCATCGATGGAGAGCTCAGCGTCAGTCAACGTCGTCGAGTCAATCAAACCAATTGATGACGGAGTCAATGGAGAGAGCACATCATCAGTCAAAGTCGTCAAGTCGATGAAGTTAATGCTGATGAGAGAGAAGCGTCGAATAGTGAAAGTCGATCGCGTTGAGGTCAGCGGAGTCCGAAGAGTAGCGGAGGCGAGCGTCGAAGTCAGCCGAGGCGAGCGTCAAGGTCGACGGAGTCCAAAGAGAAACAAAGATCAGAGGATTAGGGCAGTGGACATAGCTGCACAAATGAGGGGAGAGAGAACAGAAGATTAGGGCTATTTAATCGAGTTTAAGTTTTATTGTAAAGAACGGGTTGTGTCGGGTTTCAAGTTTACTCAAAAACTACCCATTACCCAAAATCACAACCCAATAGTGTGGCCAGATAATTCCGATTTTTAGAGCCACAAATATCGGCCGTATTTGTTACTGTCGCACAGATAGGGGATTCAAAATTCACTATTGATGCTACAATAAATTACTGTAGCATTATTATTGTCGCACAAGCGGGAACTATAGCGTTTAAAAACATTACTGTAATATTATTACTGTAGCTCAAGGAGATACTGTAGCATGTAAAAAATGTTATTGTAGCACTTACGAAAACCTGCATTTAAATACAGAATTACTAGCAGAAATAAGAAATGGAGATCGTGCTTTGCATGGGGTTCACACTAGTACATATTTCATTTTTATAACTTATTTTTAACTTATACAATAATTATTATCGCCGATAAACCCCAAAAAAGATAACCGATTTAAATTCTAACTTATTCTATCGGAAAGCTCCCAAAACCGATAACTCGGGAATAATATCGGATTATCAACCGATATTTAAAACCTTGGACGCAGCTCGTCCCTTGTCGCTGCTTCTCTCTAATTATCACTGTTCTAGCCACATCCGACTTGGTTAGGTAATTCTGAAGTCAAATTTTTTATTTTTTCGATTATGTTTTGGTGCTGATTTTTTATTTGATCTAATTCCTTATTATGAATGAATTATTAACTATTTATTTTAATTATTTTATGTTTTTTGCAATTTTATATGGATTTAATACTTGTTATTGTCAATTATTATAATCAAATATGTTAAAAAATAGCCAGCAAATGCTAGTCTGCCTAATGCTTTCTGTGACATTTGGATTAGAAGAAAGGTGACTCTTGTTTATCACATGTCACTCAGGTATAGACAAACCTAATTGCATACTCTCATAGGTGTTTGTCTATAAGTGTAGAGATTAAATTATTAATTTTATTTGTCAGCCAAATTTTTTGAGTTATGAATCATTATCTTCAAAATACCAGATAAAGTTTTATATATTTGAGACTTCATGGAACATTCAAGTGATTCCTTGGTCCCTGCAAAGTCATTCACTGTTACAAGTCATGATGCACATTTAGTATGTGTATCATGAATATCTTACTGTATAAAATACTATTTTGAGACATAGATCTGTTATGACCTGGATTCATCATGAGTAACATATTTTGTATGAAGTTTACATGCTTTCAAACTCCATTTAAACATGTTTTTTTAGTTTTTGATGCGATTTGGTAAATACTTTGCTTTCATGAATTAATGTTCATATGATCCTTCTATAAAGTAAATCAGAAGGTTATCGAGCTTTTTTCTTTTACTCTTTTCAGTTTTCTACCACCTGCTAGGTTTCTAAAAGTTGTACTTGATGTTAACTTACGCCTCTTAAATTTACATTTGAATTTAGTATGAGTCTCTCCTCTGATTTTTGACTCCAAATTGACTTCTGACAGTGCTAGAGGCAATTTTTAGAACTTGGTAAACAACACTTTTGACAGTACCATAATCAATATTAGAAACTTAGCAATATTTAGAACTCCACAATTGACTCCTGACAGTAGTAGAAGCTTTTCGAACTTAATATCTAGTATTGAGACATCTTCTTTGCTAATGTGCCCCTCTGATTCAGTTGATGAAATTGATTGTGAAGGTTTGGATCGCGGGGATAAGAGAATGGAGAAGGAAAGTAAGTTGGGTTTGAAAAAGAAAAGAAGGGGAAAAGGGAGTCAAGCTGATGCAAACAATGAAGATCAAATCCATGCAGATGAGCATGCAGATAATGAGATGACACATTGTAAGTTCTTTGATTTGGTTTGGATTTAGTTTCTGTATGAATAGGATGCTGTCATACTAGTATTTTTATGTTTACGCTTTTGGTTTGCTTTAATTAAAGTTAAGATAAAATTATAGTTTCCATCCAAGTATCTAAAATTATGTATTATCAATTATTAGAGACTTAGAGTACTTGACTACTAGGTAACATGGTGTATATTTGTTAACACTGTAATGGAATATTTAAGTGGAAACTCTGAAAATAGCTAATGAAGGCATATTTTTAGTATGTTGCTAATGAAGACATTGTTAGTATGCCATTTTATTTTTAGTTAAAGACTTCATGGAGCACCACTGGCCATGGTGCAATGTAGCCCCATTATTTGGAAAATATTTAACTGATCAATCCATTTATAGGTTCTGGAGGAGTAGTGTACTCTCTTCTACACATGTGAACAAATACAACAAACATGATACCATACAAGCTATCACTATCATGGCCTAAATCTAAGCACTTGACGGTCTGACCAATGTGGATGAGACCCAAGTAAAGTTAATTATTCTAATAATTATTAATTAGAAATCATACACAGTACACTTTATATGAGTATCATAAGCTGCATGTTGGTTCATATTGATGATAATCCATAATCCACAATAAGCCCCCACCAAGAACACTCTCAGTAACAACATAAGCTCTATTCAAGAAGAAGCATCAACAGTAATATAAACCTCATTGTCAATAACTGAGGCTTAAAAAGCAAATTTGGTCCTTGCACTGGGACTTCATTCTCAAAGTGGTCCCTGCACTTTATTTTTTCTCAAGTTAGTCCTTGAATCGTATCTCAGTTATAAAGTTAGTCCTTTTTTAGCATTCGTTAAGAAAGGAGTGTTAATTTTTTTAGTTATGACTGTATGGCCCTTAGTGATATGGTAATAGAGGTCCATGTACTTTATATAAATTTAGAATGTGGTGTATTCTAAAAAATGAATGTACATGTGAAGAAATGTCAGAAAATTTTCTCTCTTCTAAAATATTTATTTGTTTTTACTTCCTTTACAATTAAACACTGAACATGGATTTCTCACAAGAATAAACGTACATAGATTTCTCACAACAAATATCTACATTTATAATCATCTATCCAAATGCATCTGCATATATGAGAACTTTTAGCTTCATTATAAAAAAAATGAAATCATTATGATACTTGCATACAACATAACAAGACAAGGACATATGCTTGCATTGTTGAAACTTTTTTTTGTCAATGAAAAGCTTTTTTTCATTTACCATATGAGCAGTTAGAGTACATCATGAACTCGGAAAAGAGCTGAGTTACTAATCAAACAAAAGAGAAAATTACAATTTCTTCATCTACTGTACATCATCATCCCCCCAAGTTGATGTTAAAAATAACAATCAAAATTGCAATGTTTATGGCCTTGACAACATCTTCAGGCTCTCTAGCTTTCTGCATAAAGATAAGATAATTTCACTCCTGCCACGAACAACATATCTTTCAATCTGGAAGGTGAAATGGGACATGCATGCACGCACGCACACTCGCGCATGCGCACCCACACACACGTACACGCGCGTGCGCGCACACCCAACACACACCCAACCCACATGCATGCACACACACGCACACTTCGCGCGCACATGCACACACACATTTCAAGTATTTCAATAAGACAGCTGGCACATGAACTCAATTTTTCGATAGTTTGTTGTTTATAATCTCGTTCTGGTCATTTTCTTGAAATCAGTCGTTTTGTAAAATTAACCATTTGATTTAGAAAATATTTTAACTAAATCAAGTAAAATTTTATTTCTCAACTCAGATAAAAAAGTCCTTGGCATATACTATAAAATTTTCAAGAAATTTTTAGGATATTTAACAAACCCGAACACAACAGCACATAAAAGTAACAAAACAATAACCAAGTTTGATGAATATGATAAACCCTAACCCAAAAAAAAACTAAAAACAAATAACCAATATTTAAAGAATATGATAAACCCTAATACCATAACATATAGATAAAGCAAAATAATAATTTTTGGGGTGAAATACCTATCACAATCCATATTTGCCTTTGATCGTTGCTTGTTTCATCTGCTTTCAATTTCATTATGATCAATTTAGGGTTCCTACGTTTCTCTCGTCTTGTAAGGTTTCTCCCGTTTAACAGCAAGAAAATTTTAATCAAAACTTTTTTGTAATTATCGGCTTCATGAAGAGAGGAAGAGTTCTGATTGGTACCTTGAGGATCTTTTGAGGAGCAATTGTTTTCTTTTGTATCGTTCTTTGAGAAAATAATTACTGATTTTTAATTAATAGCGTCGTAATCAAATATTTGAGAAAGGGTAGAATTGTCTTCTCAAAATTTATTTTACAGAATGTTAAAGAAGGACTAACTTTATAACAGAGATATTGTAGAAACCTTAGAATGATTAAGTTGAGAAAAAAGAAAATACGTGGACCTCTTTGAGAATGAAGCCCCAGTACAGGGGCCAACTTGGTCTTTAAACCTAACTGAAATCATATCATCCAGATGGAAATTATAACAAGTATTAAATATAACAAAATAGATCTCACATAAAAAGAATGAGGGGGAGGAGTAAATGTTTCCATCAGTTGATGAAGATGAGTGAGATAGAGCAAAAGATTGTGTGGATGGAGAAAGAATAGAGAAAGTAAAGGTAGAGATGGAAGTAGGCAGAGGATCTCTTTTTCTTTGAGGTGTTTGGTATCATTAAGGGGAAAAGGTTAGTGTACCTAAATGCTAGAGAGAGAAAACATGTGGCGTGGCAACATGCACTGGGTTACTACAAAGTCCACGCTCCTTATTTACTGACAAAACACTATTACTCTCTTATTTTGTGTTGCTGGTGCTTCCGTTGTTTATACCAACATGTTTTTTTCCATGGAGCTGCTGGGAGATAATTCTTTTCCTTATGCCTTTGTATATACCCTTCCTTATGCTGATCCATTCTTTATCTGTCTTCTTCTTCTGCGAACTAACTTCCTGTCTATAAAGCCTTTAAATTGGAAAATTTTGGAATCAAGTGATACACTGTATTAGAGTATATCATAGAATTAATTAGCTAAGTATTTAGTTAGTGATTGATCTTGTACATAAATAACTAAGTGTTCAATTAAATCTTAATAACCAACTTTTAGTTATTTAGTTATTGCTCAAACTTGTTTTTGTATATACCCTTCTTTGTGCTGATTATACATTCTTTATCTTTTTTCATCAGTGAACCGCATGTCATATCAAAGCTATTCAGATCTTTTTTTTTTCCTTCGGCTTTTCTTTTATTCATTTTCTCATTCTGCTTTTAAGCCATACTGATGGTGATAACACGTCTTTTAGCTCGCAGCAGACACAAAAAGAATTATGATAAAAGATCGACCCGCTCTCAAACATCGAGGGAGGATGGAAATCCTGAAAAACCCGCGGGAACCAACAACAGAACTAAAATAAAAGCTAGTGAGTGTCCTGTCTATAATTTCATTTATCAACTGCCAGTTTACCTTTTTTTTGGCAAAAAGGATGCGTAGTTCAATTTTTTTCTCACAGTTCCTGTTGGCAGAGAAGGTGAACAAAGAAATGAAGCATAAGAAGAAAAATTCTGATATTGTTAAGGAACCAAAATCAGAAGAAACACTTGAAGTTGATGAAGAAAAGGTTGAAGAGATCCCATCAGTTGATGAAGATTGTTCACAAGGAATGAAAAGTACGAGGCTAAACTTGTATCTTTTATATTTTTGTCATGTTATTGTTGCGGCATTTCCTATTTCTAATTTTCGTATGTTTTTTTCTTAAGACATTATGCATCTTAAGTTACACCAAATTTGGATAGCATGTCTTTTTTAATATCCGCAGCACTTTGCTAGATCTTAGATCACGAGTGTTTTAAGAAATGAAGAATGTCCCAACAACAAACCTTCTCTCTCTGTGCTTAGTTGTGTGCACGAGTAATCTGTATCATTTTACCATATTCTTCTATCTATTTTTGAAGTATTTTCTCTTCCTAAAAGAGCTATGAAAGTTTTAGAAGACTTTTGTGCTGTTAATTTAATTTTCTACATTCCTGCAGATTATATGCCCAACTATTTTATCATTTATGTGACAATTATGTTGGTCAAATATCAGTATGATTGTTCTGTCTTCTTTAAGCGTACCATTTGCAAAGTTCAATACTCAAAAGTGTGTAACAGTTTGGTAATTATAACTCTAGACTTCCTCGTTCCTTATAACTTACTCTCACTTATCAAAGCAATAATATAGAAGGAAAATGCTGTAATTGGATTTAGTAAGTGATAATGGAACTCAATAAGTCTGCCCACAAGGTTTCAATGTTCTTTGGGAATGATCTTCATTGTCTTGGTGTCTTGTCAGTCACTTGAAGATATTGAAGTTGAGTACTAAGGCTACCATAAAGAGGTATATTAAATAATTAAGAAGTCAAACTGTTGTATCATTATGCAATTGCCTGCTTGCACATCCCTATTCCCTAATTATGTGCTTGCAAGCATATTTTTTACATTTATACTGCAGCAGAAATATGACATGTAAGTCTGATATCTGATACTGTAAACATTTGAATCTCAAATCATAATTTTTAAAGTTAATCCCTATTTAGTGCAGGAGACGACTGATAATGCATGTGGATTCTGTTTGATTCCGAAACAGACTTGAAGTTAGCCATCTTGAAGCTGCTTTAGATTTACTAGTTATGGCGTTTGGTCCTTAATTTTAGTTTAATCATCTCAATTAATTTACTGTGATTCGTTTGAAACTACTATTTTATTTGGAAGTTTTCTAGAGTTCTAGCTGTGGCTATTATTAAATTTTCTGCTGGGAAGTAATTAGGATGTGTGAACGCTCCGCTGCTTACCAACTAATGCAGGAAATCAAATGTTTCTTCTGCTTGGAGGTACAGATGAAACTTGCACCATGTGTTATTTTTTCCAATAGTATGGTCCTATAGAGAACTTTGAGGCTTTAAAAATGCAATATTGTTTTGTTATCCCTTCCCATCCAAAGTGCATTATGACTTGTCTTATACACTTGCTGACATCAGTAGATAATATTCTTGGATAATCTTTTGGGAATTTGTGTCTTTTAGAGAAGTTAATCTGAGACTAGTTGAAATGTGTTTGATGTTTCCTTATCTTCTTCAGTTTCTCCTGCTACTCGATGTTCTTCCTCTCACTTTCAGCTAATACGTATCTCCTTTGCTTAAAGTTCTGTAGACCTATGCTGAAACATTCACCCACAATTTTCTATTGCCACTTATTCCTCCCTTGTACATTGAGTTGCTAGCTATTGAGTGTGGACGCTTGCTGATGCAGTTTTACCTGTATTGGTCAACCACACACTCTTACACTCTTCTTACGCATATTCTTGTACACTCTTTTTATCATTGTATCTCTTGCTTGAAACATTAATTTGCAAATACACTATGTTCTAGATTGCAAAATCTGTACATAATTTAGTTTCAGATTGAAAACAAAATTGGCTCCACCTGGTTTAATAATCAATCAAGTAAGATTACTACAAGGAGAATTTATTTCATCAATGTGCAAATACATTATGTTCTGGATTGCAAAATCCTGTTGATATATTTCATGCTTCTTTGATATCATACACTTCATCTATATATATACTTTATCTTTATGTTTTTACAGAATGGCTTATTAAATACAAGGATAGCAGACCTGGTTTGAAGATTCTTCAAGATAGAATTGATGACTTCATGGCTGCCTATGAAGAGCAACAGGAACAGGTATATACTAAGTAACACTATTACATTTTCTTTATTCTACATCTCATAAGAAAATGATTGTGATCAGTGTCTTTCTTTACAATGACCTTCACTTGTTTGTGGATAGAATAGCTACGCAATATTGCATATAAAAGCATATGCATTGTCATCCATGTATTTGAACTCGTACTCTGCACTCTCTCACTATATAGCAAATATTGAGACCTGCGAATTGTCATCCATGAATTTCAGCTCGTATTCCGTTTCTCTTGCTATATAGCTTTTGGAACCTCATAAGAAAGTGATCCTGGTCAGTACCTGGCTGTACAATGAAATGGACATGTTTATGGATAAAATAGCAAGTCTATGCATTGCATATAAAAGCGCACTAATTGTCATCCATGGGTTTAACTCATGCTCACTCTTTGACTAATCACTATATGGCAAATCTTCAGACTTGTGAATTGTTATCCATGTATTAACTCCTCCTCTGTATTCTCTCCTATATAGAATTGGATCTAAATTTAATATTCAATGTTCCAATAATTCGTGTGCAAGTATTTGTTTATTTATTTTTTGCTGAGGAATTGTATTTAAGTATGAATTGTTGCTTATTCCATCTCTGAAATTTGCAGGAAAAGAAAGAACGAGAAGCTCTTGCTGCAGAAGGGGGATGGACTGTTGTTGCGCATCAAAAAGGCAGAAAGAAAACAACTGATACAGAATCTGGTGTTACTGTGGGATCTGTTGCGCAGGCTGCTGTGGTGGATAAAATGGGCAAAAAGAAGAGTAAAGAAGCTCCTCTAGATTTTTACAGGTTTCAGAAACGTGAAGCCAAGAGGAACGGTAAGTCCAAAGACTCCAAACCCCTCTATGATATTTCTCTTTGGCATTTTAAATTTGGTGCTGTAAAATGTGTCAGCCTATAGAATTTCCTATACTAAAGCAAGTGTTGTCTTCTTCCTTTGTTGGACCTTCTTGAGTTTTCGGAAGTTGTCTCTTTGTTTCAATTGTTCTCCAGCTTTTGTGGCTTGGCCTATTTTGCCAGTAATAACTCTAACCAGCATCCATAGAATCAGTCAAGTCTGAGCTTTTTTTATATCCGAGGCATGATGACCAAAAAGTTTTCACATATACATAAGGAGAATGGGGAGACGAGATGAGTGTTGTAGAATTGACTAATAAGAAGGGAAAGAAGATAAACATATTAATCTAGATTTCCGGATCAAGGTGTCATGCTGTTCAGAGAGGGTCACTTAGTTTAGCATAGGATTATCAGAAAGAAGATGACAACCTTTTTTGAATTTTTTAACAGGTTGGGAATTAGCTTGTTAGTGCTGACAGAAATACCAATTTAGAAATATCCATAGAGCTGACCCTAGTCTGTCCCTATTTTTCATGATTTCCAACTGTTATATTTTATGTCACAAAATTGGTTTCATTATGATGAGAGTCTTAAGTAGAGGTTTGAACACTGAGCCCAATAGCTCTCTTTTCAAATGTTTAGCTTGTAAAGCACAGATTTAGATATTAGAAATTTGTCATGATGAAGATCATTCTGTTAGATGAGAACATTTTATATAGAGTTAATTGCATATAAACTGGCTATAGCTGAGCTATTTTATTAGCACCTACACTACCTGAAATCTAGACAAATATTATTTCTCGCGTTTGCTTGAAATGTGACATGGAGATTCAAATGCAAAGGCGATAAATGAACCCTCTTATATCAATCATGCATGCTCACCAGCAACAGACATAAGAAAGAACATTTGAAGATTATAAACAAATAAATAAGCCCTTATGAACTTTTTCTCTCCAATCTTTCTGATTACCATGTTGGATGTTTACTTTTTGCAGAGGTTATGATGCTCCAGAGTAAATTTGAGCAGGACAAGAAACGGATACAACAGCTTCGGGCTGCAAGAAAATTTCGTCCTTATTGAAAAACTTTGCAAAACTTCCAGAAAATTTCTTTTGAATAAGTTTATTTTTCAACAGTTTCAATCTCAAGTAGTATTCTCAATTTGTGCGATTTTGTATCTGTATCATTTTTGAAGATTATGTAGATTGCTTTGTTGGAAATGTAGGAAGACTGAGACATAGTTCAATAGTTTTCTTCTTTATTTTTTTTTAAAATCAGGCTTGGTCAATTTTGGATTATGTTTTACGTAAAATATCAATTAGTTTCTTTCAGGTCTTTGATTGTTGGAATTTTTTTAAAATTGTTCACTGGACCATACAACTAGAGAAGTAAAACCTTAGTTATTTTCATTAATTTTACTTTTTTAGCAATTTTCTAGCAATTAGAAAGTGCTGCGTGACACGGATTTCCTTAACTGAGAGTTAAAAGGGACATCCTTATAAATTATATTCTCAAATTTGTATGAAAATCCCTATTGAGGTACACAGTGTCTTTACTGGGTTAATATATGCTTGAATACAGGCAATTTTGGGCCTATGAACTATAACCCAAAATTAATTAATTGTGATATTAAGCGAGCGTTTCAATGTTTTTTTATTATTTGACAAGGGTTATATATTATTTTAAACTACAACAAATATATATTATTTTAAACTACAACAAAAACAAGATCGAGTATCTACTTCTTCTAGATATGTACATATGGGTACGTATGATGCCTACTTCCTGTGTATAGCACTTAGCGTGATAAGAATGCACAAATACTATCAATAACTCAAAAGAAAAATTCACATGCAATTTATGGAAAAAACATATAATTAAAACTTTTTTTAAAAGAATGATAATATGTTTAAGGCTAAAATAAAATCGAATGTTAAGACTAGGGAAATATTATTATTAGCGTAAGTGATCTTGTGAAGGAGCTTTCCTCGGGTTTGCTTAGTGAAAAATGAAAACTTTAAGTACACTTATTATATATTAAAAATACTACAAATACAGTAATTATTATATACTATAATTGCAACCTTTCTTGCTACCTATGTCAAAAAAACCACGTTTTGTAAAAGTAGAATGGTAGCTAATTCAACAATAAGTTTTTTTTTTTTTTTTTTTGAGAGGATTAACGTTGCAACTATAATAACAAAATTATAACAATTTTAGCAGAACAGCAGAACAAATAAACAAATTCTAACTATGTTTTTCTGTTTAATCAAAAACCTTTAATTGATTTGTATTGTTTTAAGTTTTAATTTCTACACAGAGGACAAAAGCAGCAACACAAACTTAACTTCTTCCAGAGCATATACAATTTCTTGGGAACATCAGATTCAGATAGGTTATGTTACAAATATAATAGTTTATGTTGTAGTTTCCGCTCTAGATAACAAGAAATCAAGAAATGTACATGTCCAGTAGTAGCCAAAATTTATTGTATGAACCAATTACTTTCTGGTCATCTTTCAATTGCGGAACAAGAGAAAAAAATATATACAAAATGGAGTTACTTTTCGATATTTGCTCCCCTTTCTATTTACATTCTGCTACAAAAAACCCTTCGTCTACATCGAAACGCATGTAACAAATATACCCACAGAATCCCCTGTTCGACAGGTTTCGAAGACATAAAACCAGTGATATGGTGAAATTAAACTTAAGGCGTTAGATTGTCATGCACAAGATCCATCTCTAGTAGACTCCCATAATAAGCTGCAAATCCCATTATAAAACAAAAGGCGTTAGAATGTATGTCAATAAAAATAAGTTTGGGTAGCATTGGTTTAATGATTTACGCAAACAGCATATATGAATTTACAATATGGAAAACAAAATCAGAAAATTCATTAGCAATATATGCATGCAGAAGCATTCTAGAGGGGTTGTTGTTCAGCGATATATCCCAAGATCTTAAACACTCAGAATCTGATTACACAGACTGTAGAATAGTTAACCATGTAGTAACCATTAAAAAATGCGAGTTCAAAGAAAATTCCGAAACAAAATTATATACGGAGCTCTATTAGTTTCCCAACATAAGTAATCTTACTAATCAAGGTGAAGAAATATGTCACGAAAATGAATCTATCTTAGTTTCATGATCTTCTTAGTGTCAAAGTGAGTAGAGTAGAAGTTGTTTCTTTTTATGTTCTGCATTACACCATTCCTACTTCTTCAAGACTTTCTACCAGTCGTCGTTCTGATTTGACACTACTTAATAGAGGAAAAGAGAATCCTATAGAGGACCCTCTATAGGAGTATCTATTGTGGGGGGTGGGGCGGGTGGGGGTGGGGGGGGGCGACATCTGTCGTAGTTAGACCTATTAGTATAGGATGCAGTCACCGCTACACTAATAGACAATAAGGACAGCACATATATACATTGGTAGTATGTGCATCAAGATTCTTAATTTCAAATGTCACCATTTCCTTCCTACACTATGTTCTATTGAGGATAGATTTCAATTAGTAAGTATATACTTTGGTATGTTTAATATTTTCTAGACACGTGGAACAAATTAAGTTCAACATTTCATGGATAAACAAATTCAGCACTTCCTTCAATTCAAAAAAATACATGCTCAAAGTCAAACAAAATAGAAAACTATAGAGCATAAAGGAACACCTTACAAAAAGGAAGCTTATACTGCCAAGGACATTTAAAAATGAGCAAATTTCAGAAAACCTACCAAAACATTAGGATGTTTCCCGTAAAACCAATCAAAACTTTGGTTTGTGAAATTTACCTCTTTCAGAATTATGTTACTTTCACATATAAAACTCTTTATAGGATGTTTTATATGCACTTAATTACTTTAAATATTTGGACTGTACGAGGGGATATAGAATTCATTCATGATTCATAATATATATGGTAATTAACCCATAATTCATTCAAATATGCTAAAAATGTCATGATATATATGGTAATTAATCCAGAATTCATTCAAATAGGCTAAAATTGTCCACAATCTATTGAAAAATAGGATTAAATGATTAATTGCACATAGAAGATAGAACCTTGTATTATAGAATTCTGTCACGTACTAACCTTGAACTTTGATATGCGCATGTACACCCCTTACACAAATGGAGTTAGATCTCCATTAATTCCTTTTTCTATGTGGATCCCACCTGACAAATCCTCAATTTTAATCCCCTGATTGCCTTGCTGCTAATCACCCC
>NC_033794.1:114800450-114833292 GCF_001876935.1 Asparagus officinalis | reverse complement strand
CCACCCCCACCCCCCCCACCCCACCAAAAAAAAACCTGATATACTGATATGATAGACCTATCAGTATAGACATTAGGGGTGCAGTCACCACTACACTAATAGACAATAAAGACAACACTAATAGACATTGGTAGTATGTGCATCAACATTTTTAATGTCAAATGTCACCCTTTCCGTCCTACACTATGTTCTATGGAGGATATATTTCCATTAATAAGTATATACTTTGGTATGTTTAATAAAAACTATAGAGCATAAAGAAACACCTTACATAAAGGAAGCTTATACTGCCAAGGACATTTCAATATGAGCAAATTTCAGAAAACCTACCAAAACATTGGGATGTTTCCCGCAAAACCAATCAAAACTTTGGTTTGTGAAATTTACCTCTTTCAGAATTATGTTACTTTCACATATAAAACTCTTTATAGGATGTTTTATATGCACTTAATTACTTTAAATATTTGGACTGGACGAGAGGATATAGAATTCATTCATGATTCATAATATATATGGTAATTAACCCGTAATTCATTCAAATAGGCTAAAAATATCCACAATCTATTGAAAAATGATAAACATGATAAAACACTCATATACAAGCAAATGATAAACATGATAAAACACTCATATACATGATAAAGAAGATAAAAGATAAAAGGTCTCGACAAAGTATAAATCACTCATACGTAAGTAAATGATAAACATGATAAAACACAAAACATAAAAACACAATACAATAACAGATGAATCATATACAAGCAAAAGCAAAAGCAAAAGAAATATTTGACGAGGAATAAGCAAAACAAAACAGCAAAGAATCAAACATACATATAGTTTAGACAAACACAATAGACAACATACATGAAAATAATAAAAATCAAATCACAATAGAAATATCATACTATCAGTTAGTAGAATAGACATTCAAGATATACAAAAAGTATAATTACAAACAAACACATGAATAAAATCAGCAAATCACATTCAACCAAATAAGACATATAAAGGCATAAATTCCGAAAATTTTAAAATTTACAATTATTTTAAAAGATTTGACGATAGTAATTATTAGGGCTGGGCGTATTCGGTTCGGTTCGGTTTTAAGCCCAATCCGCATCCAATCCGAATTTTTCGGATTCTCAAAACTCTCATCCAGATCCAGATTTTTTTTCCCCTTCATCCGAATATTCGGCCCAACCGAAATTCGGTTCGGTTCAGTTCGGTTTCGGTTTTGAACCGAATTAACTCCATTTTACAAAAATCTGGGTAAGTTTTAGTTATATCCAAAACTGAAAAGAAGTAATCAAAACTGAAAAGATACAATCAAAACTGTACTAAGACACTTAATCAAATTGTATGATCTGCATATAACTAGCTTAATACACTAGGAGGACCATGTAATTATGTAGCCTTTTTTAGAGAAAGAACAATGTTTGGCAGGCACACATACCTTTTGATGATTTTCGTTAATCTTTAGCTGTCTTTTTCTCATCAAGAATTATCTTATATCATTGACACCCTAAACTATAGGTTAATTTGATATCCAGCACCAGCAAGCTGTATTCATGTTATCACTGAAATTTGACCAAAACACTAAATTTATCCTTCAACCTCAACATCTTGTATTGATTTACGGAAATCTCACTTAACTATATCAGCGTACTCAAATATATGTTAGTATAAACTCCACCCCACAATTCTTAAATGCTAAACATTCAGCCATAAAATTTCTTCACACCCAAGGCTCGCAGCTACTTTTTGTTTAAGAATTCGGTTCGGTTTTTTTTGGGCGGTTCAGGGGTTCAAACCGGATCTAGACCGGTTTAATTCGGTTCGGGCGGTTTAGAGACTTCTTATCATCCATTTAATTCGGTTCGGTTAACCGATCCGTTTTTTCGGGCGGTTTTTTCGGTTGAACCGGTTTGTTTCGGTTTTTGCCCACCCCTAGTAATTATAGTAACATATGTTTAAAACAGTCAAAAATATAACGCACATAAAGAAGCATGAATATAATAATCAAATATAACAAATAGTAAAGATAGAACATGATGATAATTTCAATAAAAATAGTTATAGTTATAATCAATAGTTTTTGAGAGCATATGGCAGTAAATAATTATCATACAAGACACAATATTAAGTCAAATATTAAACATGTTTATATAATATAGCAATTAAAATCATCATATATGATAGCCGTTAAAAATAAAAACACATACATAATAATAAGCATATAAAAGTTTGAATACACATATAGTATTAATCATGCTAACAAGATAAATTATGATAGAAATAGTCACAAAATATTATATGATAAAAATAAACGTAAGTGTAAACAAACGATTCAAAATAGGCATTTATATAAAACACAATAAGAAGTACATAATTATACATATTCGACAAAAAATATAATAAATCAAAAATATTAGTAATATTCATAAGGTAAAATAATAACTATAAACAAGATACAACAATAATAATCATCACTATATAAAATCAATTCAGATATAATAGTATATTGTATAGTAGTCAAAAATCACATAAATACAATCAGCATAAATATACATAAATTAAAATGTATAATATATAAAACATGAACTATGGAAGATAAAATAGATTTATAAACAAATAAAAACATAAGAAGGGCATAAATTCAGATAATAAAAACACCGAGATATTGTAAATAAACATACCATGAATGATTGATGAACATGTAAATATAAACACTGATAATACATAAAACAGAACACGATTAGACAAAGTTGATAATAGAAATGATGAATGACTATAAATCAATAAAAATATACATCATAATATAATAATATACGTGAATACACTACAACTGAAAAGAGAATAGTAAATATAAAAATAATAAAAAAAGTAAAACACAACACAAATAAACGAAAATAATGAATAGAGAATGAACAACTAATAACACAATAAAAGACATAAAAATCTAAAAATATCATAAAATAAACACTGAAAAATAATATATGTATACAATGAATATTGTCGATATGACAAAATATACATATCGAAAATAAAGCAACAACAAATACGCAAATGCACTATAAACAACCCATGAGTAAATATCATACACACCACAACGCTATTTAGAATTATCTTTTATATTGGTTATAAAAGAATAATAACTAATGATACGAGATAATGTAACAAAACATATATAATTAGTAACTCAACTCCAAACCTAACAATGTGAATAAATGTTTGAATATCAAAATAAAAATACATGGCTCTTAGCAATAACGAAACCAATATGAACATACTAAAACAACCTAAACAAGACAAAACTGATTGATAAGATAATTATGTACTGAAAATGTTGTGAGTTAAAAATAAAGAATAAGAATGTATATGTAGAATATTAAAATCATGAACTTATTAATGTATAAAATAAAGAATAAGAATGTATATGTAGAATATTAAAATCATGAACTTATTAATGTATATCACTAAAAATACGAACAATATACAATAATCTAAAACATAAGTAAATAATAGATGGTATGACAGAAAACGCACACATACATAATGCAGATATGAAAAAGTATAATTAAACACAATAAAATAATCTAAATATCAGATACGTTATGTGATGTATATGTGAAGTCTAGAGCAATGCGAAACACTTAATGACATGATTTGAACAATTAAAAATGTATAAGTAATGATTTATATTTTTAATAAAAAAACCTACAATATAACACTGTGTGTGATACATGAAATAATGTAATAAATAATACAGAAATCAATATAATTAAACGATATATAAGTCAAATTAAAGAAAATATAGTGTAAAAATAATAACACATAAAATAATGACTGATACGAGGAAAGAAAAGTTATAGGAAGAGTGTGTAGTAAGGAAGTGACGAGACAAGAAACAGTGGGAAACTCCAGAGTTAAAAAGTGATAAGGTAGGGACTAAGACATAATTTATCGAAATGATAGGATAAAGGCTAACTATAGTCTTACGGATGAAATATGATATGCGTCTAAATTGTCCATTATATTCTCACTGGTAGGAACTTGGGACCGTGACCTTCATGGGCCACCAAAAAAACCTGTCACGTCCTGCTTCCCAAAATACCCGAGAATCGAAACGTGAACAAGCTTGCGACGTATTAGATTGTGGAGAATAAATAAAAATATACATTTCTCCTCAACCGAATACTCTAAGCGTCAATCAATAATACAATGCGAAATCACAGGTCCCCCAATCACATATAGCAAGAATATAATAACCCAGAACAACATGATACATATCACAAGAAAAATATCATCCGAGACATTATAAAAGAGTCAACATGTCCTGATACAAAACGTACAACTAAAACTGGGTAGTTAGAAAATTAACATCAACTGTTCTGAGAGGGAAATACGACAAAATAATTCAAAGTCCAACAACTACTACATAAGGAAAATAACTAAGCTTCTGTTGTCCTTCTACTCCATCTAGAAGACCTTCCGGCTGGGCATACACCGGCTCTAATGCATCATCATACTAGACCTATCCGTCCTCTAAATCTAACGTACACCAGAAAAAACAGGTATACATTAGCGTGTATGGTACATGACAAGATCCCACATTGAAGAAATAAAACGGTCGAATGACCAATGCAATGACAGTAATAATAATAGAAACATGGTATTAAAATTCTAATAATTTAAATGAAATCCACCACTATGATAGCGATCAAAAGAATCTAAAATCAACCGGTAATCTAGGTCATAAACTAACCATCCTATAATAGGTCACTGGTCCACATCTCACGTAAAGTAAACGTTCATATTATCATATAACTGACTGTTCACAAATCCCCTACGTGCACCCAATCACGCTACATATACGGTCAGAGGACTACACGTAACCTGTTTTCTGTCTGGTCCAAACTCAAACAAAACTCGGGTGACGAAATAAATTATCACTGACCAAAGTGATGTACACACTTCACTTTGGCCCTACAAACCAACCGCAGTGACGATACCAACCACTGGTGTGAGCCTGAAAAATTTATCAACAACCATATCCGATCACATAAACTATAACTTTTCCATCCCAACTCTTCTCGTTATTCTAAGTCAATTACCATAACCTACAATAGAATTCTGGTTCACCCCCTAATTTAGTCAACGCACTCACATATGTCACTAAGTCTTGTTCATGACGCACAAAGACCCTAAGTCAATGAACTAGTATTGGTTCTCAATCACAAGGAAAATAGTAAATAAATACAACCGATCATGTGCAACAATAACATAGCATGTCAAGAAATCAAAATAAAGGTTGTAAAACATGTATGGAGACTATGAACAGTACGGTGTGTGTGTGTACAGCAGCAGTGAGCAGATCAAATAATTCTTTTTTCAAAATAAATCTTTTTTCAAGATAAATTATTTATTCCTCATAATAATTATTCATAAATAATTTCCTTTTCAAAATAAATTCATTATAATTATTCTAAAATAATCTTTAAAATAAATATTAATTCAAATAATCCTTTTGTAAAATAAATTCCTTTAAAATTATTTCTCGTAGTAATTATTCTAAAAATACTCTTTAAAAATATTCTCTTTTTTTTAAATTCCTTTAAAATTATTTCTCGTAGTAATTATTCTAAAAATACTCTTTAAAAATATTCTCTTTTTTTATTTTCTATATGATCAGTAACCGTTTCTATTTTTGAAAATAATTCTCATCATTTAATATAATTCATCAACAATCCCACGTAGGTTGTCACAATATTCACATTACAACTAATCTATGCACGTACTTAATTAACAGTATATCAAAAATTATAAAGACGAGTCAATGAGTAATGGGATCTTGCCTCGGGTTCGTGGGCGTGAACGGAGCAGCGGGGGACAATGCCGGCCTGTCAAACGACGTCATCGCGCGACTGGTCGACGATGGAGGTTCGACAGCGCGGGTCTGATCTCAGGGAGGAGGTGGGTTAGCGACGATGTGGGAGCTCGTCGGTGGCTATCATCGGGGGTCGAGTGGATCTAGGCATGATGACGGCGGGCAGGGGAAGAGAGCTCGGGTCTAGTGGGCCTCGGCGGCGGAGCGCGAGGCGGGTACAGGGTTAGGCTATAGGCTGTCGGATGGAGGCGGAGGCGGATCTGGTGCTGGTGCGGCTGGAGGCTTGATGTGGTGGTGGAAGGGTGGAAGGACTAGAGGGAGTCGGCGAGCTCGGGTAGGGAGGAAGGGCAGGGGTCGGAGAGGAGATGGGGCGGATATGGCAGTGATGACTGCTGGGGGTTGGCGACGGTGGATGAGGGCGTGCAGCTCGAGCGGAGGAGGCGGGCAATGGCTAAGGCGGAGGACGTGTTTGAGGGCAGGATGGGCTCGGGGTGCTGGCGTTGGGCGGAGTATATGTCGGAGTTCCGTCGGTGAGGTGGGGCGCGGCGCAAGAGGAGGTTGGGTTGAGAGAGGGAGAGAATGAAGGAGGTGGCGGGATGAGAACGAGGGGGAGAAGAGAGAGAAAGCATGGGTGCGATGGGTCAGTGCGATTGGGTTCACGTGAATAGGAGAAGGAAAACGAAAAAAGTAAATATATATAGGGTTAGGGTTAGGGTTAGGGTTTTAACGAAAATATTAAATAAAATTAATAATTAATTAGGTATCAAATTAAATAATTATGAAAAACTTATGTATAAAATAATATGTACAAGTAACATTAACACAACAGATTATACAAAATAATATGTAGTAGTAATAATAATAACACAACGGATTATACAAAATAATGCGTAATAGTAATAATAGCACAACGGATTATACAAAATAATACGTAATAGTAAAAATAACATAACGGATTAATTCAAAAGTTTTTACTGCACTAAGTTAATTTATAATATCAAAATTATTTAAATAAATATAAAATTAGACCGAGGGGAACCTTGTGCCAAAACCTTGCATAAAGCAAATGCAAGACGGAATGTTCTGCTCCACCAATATAAATGTCCACAGGACCCCAATATCTGATTATATATAGCAAATCAAACAGATGCTCAGCCACATCATAATTAACGCCTATGTACGCCATACAGGACAAAAGGAGAAGCTGCATACCGTTCTTTAGCCTTGCTTACTAATTCCGTGCCATATTTAGGGTCCATAAATCTCAAATAGTACCTGCACGGAACATTCAATGAAGCAAAATTATCTTCTTTGTAAGCGAAATAACTTGCCATATATGGAGATATCTATCCATCATAGGGTGATAAAAAAATTTCCTCAACCTAAGAAAAGCTGAAGATACAGAAAATAGTATCCAAATATGAGTCAGGCATCAATTCAGCTCTAATGGCTGCAGATTAAAACTGGTCAGTTAGAGGCTACAAGCGTAGTTGCTCACTATGTGATACACTGAAAATTTTCAGTATTACCAACATTCATAAGGTTCATACTACTGATTAGTTGCTCACTATGTGATACACTGAAAATTTTCAGTATTACCAACATTCATAAGGTTCATACTACTGATATAAAGTAGGGACGCTTCTTCATGAACTACCAGTGTTTGACACAAGTAGGACACAGATACTTCCAAGGGAATACCATAGGCACCAAATTAGACACACCTAATCTTTCTTACTCAAAAGTTTGATCCTTTAAGTTCAAGACACAAGCAGACACTTTTTCTTGTTAGGTCCATGAGATTTAATTTGTTAACATAGTAAACCAGTGATTCAATCACAATAAGTCATTTTAACCCTTCTCAATGTAAATTAGTGCTGTTAGCATTGACTTTTTTTATTTCAGGGTACCTCTCTCTTACTGTTATAAAGTTATGACAGTCTAACTATTGATCTATGATATTCAAAAAGTTTTTAGATGTCACTTTTTAATTGTATATAATATATATAATATATATGGAACATATATTAAACGTATACAACAATTGAGTCCCGCAACCTACCGACTACAAGCTTGTGTTCCCATATTTATGTGTTCATACCTACATCTCCACCTATATGCATGTCTGGGGCAACTTAGTAGCTAATATGTAACCTACTCAAATTTTTAGGTGTACTATTCCATAAGTGACCAAGGATCATTAACTTGGTTATAGCTCCCTCTGTAAGATTGAGATGACAAGTGCAGAACTAAATGAGGGAAACGAACAGACTTTATTACTATAAACTGGACATCATTACAAAATTTTAAAGTGCTTTTTCAGTACGAAGTATTTCCTTTCTGAAAACCAATCACTGTTTAGCTTTCACCAAAGATAGTATCGAACTCACAACAGCATGATTTAAACTGTACGATGATAGTCTACCTGATCTGATAGTCTACATGATCCAACACATTTTAAATTTGTTATGCGTTACAAAAAAATTGCGTATATCAGAGATATTCACAACTTACAAGCAAAGTTTCTTAAAGAACTTTCAAGGTAAATACTTATCACCGTATTTCCCATGTGTCCTAGGTCAGAACAGTTCAGAATCAAATTTCAAAGAAATTGATGCGCAAATATAGCAAGAGTTGTGGCGTAAATACATTGTTTTAGCGGGGTAATGGATAATATTACCAACAAGATCCAGCCCATTGTGGCATAGTACTTGTTTCTCTTCTTGCTGGTTTTCCAGTCACAGGATCAATTGTTCTTACCTGAAAAATTATATGCATCTATTGTAAGGTTTGGAGCGAATGATTTGGGACAAAATGTCGAGTAGTAATAAGATTAGGAAAACCAAATGAGCATTATATATTTATATGTTATGGAGGGTACTGGTCAAGTATATTTCAGAGATCATTGTTGTATAAATATTACTTAACAATCTATCATTCTTCAAGTTTTTTCAGCTAAGTGGATGTAGTTATAACTCAGCAGTATGACCATGTAAAGCAACAATGTGAAACAAGACTATGTCAACAAGCAGTGAGGGAGTGTTATCATAGAATTCAGCTTTACCACATTTAAGAGAATTGAAGGGCCACGAAATCACATTCATCTAATTGTTATATCCGCAACTCTAAACATTCCACAGATATAGCTTTGCACATGTGTTTTTTCATCACAATCAAATGTTTTTTTTCAAAATTAAAATGTTGCTTCCATGATTTTTAGCTAGATGCTTAGATGGAATCAAGTCGTGATGTTGTAGAATATTTACAGATTTCACCAAACACAAAGATAGTAACAAGATTAACAAAATGGACAAACAGAAAAGAGATAAGCATGAGATTTCTGTGGTTTAACTTGAACAAGCACACATCCATAGCCAATGGTAAAGGTAATAAATAATTAAATAAATGTGGGTTGAAGGTTATGCCTCAAGACTTAATCCTAGATCCTAGTATAAAGGTTCCCAACCAAAAAAAGTCCCCTTCTGACAACACACTTGCCCAGTAACCACATTAGCATAGAAAATTTATCTCATAAGCTTCTTCTGTACTCAGTACAATAAAACAGAATAGGATTAAATAGTTTAAAACAAGTACGACGGACGATGTCATAAGTATGTGAACAAATAATACTATATATGAATATTTGATGTGTAATAATGCTTGCTATACATACCCAGGACACTGCTTTGGCCAAAGGGGGTTCTCCTGTAACCCTGTTCCAGTAGGAGAAAAATCATCTAATTCAGGCAGAGAAAGGGGTAGCTCACTTTCAAGGCGAGGCACAGTTTCACCAGTTTCATCTAAGTAAATTACTGGAAAGGGTTCTCCCCAGTAGCGTTGTCTAGCAAAAAGCCAATCTCTCAACTTGTAGTTCACCTGATTAAGGTTCACATTTTAAATTAAACAAAGCACAGATGGTAAAGGGTGAGCAGAAAAAATGGAAAAATAACAATACCATTTTCTTTCCTTGGCCAGTACTATCAAGCTAATCTATGACTTTGGAGCAAGGTTTTAAATATCGGTTATCGGGAATTTATCGGACGACCAAAATTCTTATCGGATAGCGGAAATCGGGGATATATCGGGGATAAGTAGTATTTATCGGAGTGATATACTAGATGGTGTATATATATAATATAATAACTAAAAAATATAATCTAACCATGCTTAATGAAATATAAACATACCAAAATGTAAATCATCATGTTTAGAATCACTAACCAATTGTAGAAAGCAAAACTTGCATCTTGACCGCACGATGAAACCATTCGATTGCATAGCCTTACTTATCGGCCGATAATCCCGATAAAAAAACCTTACTTATCGGCCGATAAGTACCGATAACGCCGATAACTCCCCGATAACTTGCCAAAAACGATAACCGATTAAAAATCCAAGTTATCCTATCGGAGAGTTCCCAAATCCGATAACTCGGCCGATAATATCGGTTATCGGCCGATATTTAAAACAGTGCTTTGGAGGCAGCTTCTTTACAAGATAATCCATTGATATCCAATCCAGTCAGTGAACTAGATGAATTTATCACGGTACCATCGCCTAAAAATGGCTCACCTTCATCATAATTTTCATCAAATGGCTTCACGACTCTCGTAATTGGGATGTCATATTTTAGGGCAAACTCGTGGTCACAAGAATCATGTGAGGTACAGACATAATTGCTCCAGTTCCATAACTGCAAAGTATTAAGAAAAACCTGAGATATTTGCAATAATAAGAAATCACTTATAAGCAATTGCTGACATATCATACTACTAAAACCCAAGGCCCAGACAATAGGCCTGTCCGGATGAACCTCATTAATTTGGCCAACAATATTATATTATTCATGTTATTTATCACTTGATTTGCATTTGAATTGAAACATGCATTACAGTCTGAAGATGCAAAGAAAACATGCAACTTAGGCAAGCCTTACCGTGACTGTGCAGGAGCTAAAAAGATTCTACTTTCTAGGACTTCAGTGTTAAGCTAAGGGCATAAGGAAGTGGTTTAGAAGAAGCTTATGAAAACGTCAGATTAGAGCTATTTCTTCTGACAATGTATTTTCTATATTCATGGATATATATTTATATTTCACATCATATGAAGCCAAATGAAGTTTGAAAATATCACCACATAAAAGCAGTACTTATTTAGGACCCTTAACATCAAAAATTATGTTTAACTCAAACAAAATAAAAGGCAATAAAGCATAAACGAACATATTCATTAAAATTATTCTCTTCATATTTTAAGCATTAGATGCGAATTGGATCTAGAGTTCATTCACAATTCATGTAGTAACTGGCCTAACCAATTAAAAATAAATTAATTTGGAACAAAAGACCCTAGACCTTCAGCTTAACAGAGAATTGCTTAAACTTGATGCATTTAGATTATTATTCTTAAACTGTTTACAATGACTGTAATAATCTTTGTTGATGTTCCCTGTTGTACTACAAGCAAACCCACTTTTTTTGAAAATTTGTCTTGACTATGTTGCTCAAAGGAAATATGGTGCATAAACACAGTGGTGCAGAAAATTTACAAGTTATGTTGAACAGGATGACATTTTCATTAATAATGATATTTTAATGAATTTACTCTACATAATTACGGTCTTATGTTTTTGACAATCTTAGACTTGTAGAGATTTTGTATCATTATACATGTTGCACTTTCATCTGAATATCACTGGGGTTTTAGCATTTAATAATAACATTGTCCTTAAATACTTTCTTCAATCCATGGACTACTAGAAATTAGTATTTTATTTGAAATGAACAAAATGGAGGGTTATCATTCCATAAGTGACCCAATTACAAGCTACAGTTATACATAATATTAGTAAAGAGGAAGGTTAGTTCCCATCCTATTGATACAAACAACCTAGCACAGATTCATACATGCATATAAAGAGAGAAAGAGATAAAATATGCAAGTACAGGTTTCTATTAAACTTTCAAAAAGATAAATATTAGCTATTAAGTCATAATTTTCTTCCCACATAGACCTAATTCTTAAAGTCAATGGTTGCTTTTCACCAGCATAACTAGAAGAGTAATCCTTTTACATGTGAATAAAGGCATTTGTTACAAAAACTAATTTACTTGACAATTTACCTTTAGTTTACTCCTTTCAGTCTAACCTCTTCGATCATGTGTCTTCCAGGAAAGATACCAACCCGAGTTTGATACACCTTAGCACCGCCATCATCACCATTTTTCACCTCAAAAGTAATATAGGCATGGTCAGGACCCCCCAATTTGGTACAAAGGTTGGTGATCTTTAAGAACTGGAGATTAGAACCCTATCAACCAATTTGAACAAGCAATTAGAGAATATAGATTACAGACTTAAATTAAACCAAGGAAATTGACAACAACAACAACAACAGCAACAACAACAACAATAAAAATATTAATAATAATGACAAAAATGATATCACTAGCAACAATAATACAATTAGCATTGGTAGCTAAAATGAAAGAAGTAGCAAACGTTTGTTATAAGATCGAAATAATGATATAATAATAATATTGAAGCGTATGAACTTCTAGCGTCAAAGAAAGATAAAACGAAAGACCATGTAGGAGCTAAATATGTAAATATTATTGTAAACTAAACTAGGGTAATAAATTGTGAACAATAGTGAAGGTAAAGGGGTTTCAATTAATGTCCAGCAAAAAATGTGACACATTTGCATGTTATGTGGAACACTGAACACTTTATCAGTTTCAACTAAAAGAATGTGTCTAAATGAGAAGCAAGAGAAGATAGTTGAAAGTTGGAGCCATTTATCGATACTTTCTGCATTCTGCATTCTACATCTAATTAATGCAATATGTTCTGATCTCTCAATTAAACATAAAACTAGCCTTTGCAACCATAGTTTATATTAAGAAAAATGGAACCGACAAATGCTGCAATATTGTAACAACGCCAACCTATAGTTGTTGCATAGGTAAATTATTCTTTAGTTTGAGGAAAGATAACAGAAATAAAGTACTACAAAATACAAATAAATGAGAAAGAAATACCAGGTCTTACAGGATTCTGGACGTTGCACTATGAACTTAAAAATTTTGCGTGCTGAAATTGTTATGGACTGAATTTTAGCTTGACAATCTTATACATAAAAGCATAGTAAATTTAAAAATATCTTTTTCCCATTGCACAGAATAGCATGATATGATGCATTCATTTCTTTTTCTTCAAGACTAATTGACATATCTATTATTCATTAGAAAACATGAAATATAAACTTATAATGAAATATAAACTTATCTCACTGAAGTTAGTATTTTTAAGTTAACATGTTTTCTAATGAATAATAGATATGTTTATATTTCATGTTGATACCACAAATACTCGTGTTTATATTTATCAATACTTTCTGCATTCCAGATTATTTACTTGTCCAGAGAAACAAAACCTCATAACATTCACTCATCCAGAAGTACAGGGTAGGAAGCTCTCGATATGAGAGGCACATGATCCTCCGGGAGGCTCGAGTCTCAGCAAACTCTCATAAATCCGCCATTTGCCCAATCAGTGCCTTGAGAGTTCTTTATTATCCAATAGTTGAGCTTTTCTGTCACACAATATCCATATCCCACAATCAAAATAGCATGTTTGAGAATATCCGTCTTCAGGTACTGTTGAGTTACTGTTCTCGGTTCGCCCACAAATATTTCCTTGAAAAACAATATAAAAATAAATTATGCTTGCTTTAGGGTAAGTTTGCAAATATCTAGATTTTAGGGATAAATTTGCAAATATATTAGATTTTGGAGGTACATATGCAAAAAAAAACCCAAATTTGTGGAAAGTGTACAAGTAGAAAAGAGGAAAACTTGGGAGGATTGCATGAGATTTTTCATCCAAGACAAAAGTAACTATTTCTCCTAATGTTACACAATTAAACCAGCCCCTAAAGGTTTACACAAGACGTAACAGAGATACAATTGCATTCAATCATGAACTGATGATGCTAAAATTGGAAAGTGCAATTAAGGTCTGATTTGAAATCAGCCAGCAAGAGGACTTCTAACAATTTGGTGCTTTCGTTGCTTCCTCAACCTCCTCAATGGCACCGCAGACTAGAACACACAACACAAACACAGAGGATGACACTTTTGAGAGACTACTAGCAGTTTCAACACAGCTTTTGAAAACCGTGACCAACTTTCACAGCAACGTGAGCAAGAACGGGAACAACGTTTCTTGGCCACAATGATCGAGCAAATACGAGCTAATTCCGCTCCACCTCATCAACCTTCATCAAGTGTTCTTGGCCCAGTCCCGCACTCAACATTCCGCACACCAGAACCTCAACCGGAGACATACAAACCGCAAGCTTCGTCTGACATTCCTTCGTTTTTCCTCTGGCGACCCTGCTGATTGGCTTTTTAGCGTTCAGCGGTACTTCATGTACTATGCAACACCACAAGAAGACAAGTTACTCCTAGCCTCCATGCACCTCGACACACCGGCCTCTTGTTGGTTCCAAAGCATGGCTCAAGCAGGCCGTCTTACAGATTGGGACACTTTCGTCTTTGGTCTGAATAAGAGATTTGGTCCATCAGAATACACTGACCCAGCTGGTCAACTAATGAAGCTTTCACAATCAGCTTCAGTGGTCGACTATCAAAATAAGTTTGAGGCTTTGGCTAGTAAAGTGACTGGCTTTACACCTGATATCCTAAAGAGTTCATTTATTTCTGGACTCCAACCCAAAATTCAGCGTGCAGTTACAGCACAACGACCTCGCGATCTGGATGATGCATTTGCTTTAGCTCGAGTTTTCGAAGATCAGTTTGCTGACACCCGATCATTACCAAGACCTTGGGTTGCCCGCCCAAACCCACAATCACAGCCTGAAGCTTCTGCCATGTCACAACCAACAAATAAACTCCCTATTCGTAGACTAACAGCAGCCGAGCAGCAAGATCGAAGAGCAAAAGGGTTGTGTTTTAACTGTGACGAGCGATTCACACCAGGTCACCGTTGCAAAGGGCGTGCTTCCCTCCTTTATTTAGAAGTGGAAGATAACTCAACTGACGACTTGGAGACACCAATAGTCGATTTGACTCCGCAACCGGAGAAAGAGCTCAGCCCAGAAATTAGCCTTAATGCCTTTTTGGGGCAACGCTCCGCCAAATCAATGAGTATGAAAGGGAGCATAAATGGTCATACCATTCAGGTGCTTATTGACAGCGGTAGTACAAATAATTTCATTTCTAACCGCATGTCATCCTTTCTGGCACTACCCACATCACCTACCCAACCATTCAAAGTCCGTGTTGGCAGCGGCGCTTACCTCCATTGTCATCAAATCTGCAATGAGGTCACCTTGCTTCTGCAATCTCACACCTTCAACCTGGACCTGTTCGTACTGGACATTGAAGGCACAGATGTTGTTTTAGGCATTCAATGGTTAGCTACATTGGGGCCGATCTTGACAAACTATGCTACTCTAACGATGGAATTCTGCCTACAAGGACGGCAAATAAAACTCTGTGGCGATGACTCTGCCTTGGCTCATCCACTTTCTCCAGCAGGCTTCAACAAGATGGTCACATCAGGGGGTGTAAGCTCCTGTTACATGTGTTTGCAGGCCACACCAACTACTACGAACACATTGTCTTTAGCCAACAATACAGAACAACAGCCACCATTTTTGGTAAAACTGTTGGACGAATTTCAAGATGTGTTTGCTGAACCCATCGGCCTACCTCCACCTCGCTCTGTAGACCATTGCATTCCCTTACATCCAAGCACAGAAGCGGTAAATGTTCGCCCATACCGCTATCCTCACTTTCAAAAAAATGAAATTGTAAGGCAGGTCAGCGAGTTGATCAAAACAGGAGTTATTCGTCCAAGTCGCTCACCTTTCAGTTCACCGGTGATATTGGTAAAAAAGAAGGATGGCACATGGCGTTTTTGCGTAGATTACCGTGCCTTGAATGCAGCCACCATCAAAGACAAATTTCCAATTCCCACAGTGGATGAATTAATCGATGAGCTCCATGATGCAAAAGTTTTCTCTAAGCTAGACCTTCGTTCAGGTTATCATCAAGTGAGAATGTGTGAAACCGATGTGCACAAAACTGCCTTCCGCACACACCATGGCCACTTTGAATTCTTAGTCATGCCATTCGGACTCACAAATGCACCCTCGACCTTTCAAGCTCTAATGAACGAGGTATTCCAACAATATCTACGGAAATTTGTGGTCATATTTTTCGATGATATCTTGGTATATAGCAGCAGCCATGGGGAACACATTGACCATCTTCGAAAAATATTTTCCACACTAAAAGAGCACAATCTGGCAGTGAAAAGATCCAAATGTACATTTGGCAGCCCTTCCATCGAATTTCTGGGCCACATAATCTCAACACAAGGGGTGGCAGCTGATCCCTCTAAAATCGAAGCCATCAGTGCCTGGCCGACTCCTACCAATCAGCGGCAAGTTCGAGGTTTTCTTGGTCTCACGGGCTACTATCGACGTTTCATTCGTCATTATGCATCTATAGCAGCCCCCCTGACAGATCTCCTCACAAAAGATGGTTTCAATTGGTCCGAAAAGGCAAACCAAGCTTTCAACACGCTCAAATCAGCAATGACATCTGCACCAGTGCTTGCATTACCAAATTTCTCTTCACAGTTTGTGTTGGAAACTGATGCTTCTGGTGTAGGCATAGGTGCAGTACTCATGCAGCAATCGCACCCGATCGCATTCTATAGTCGAAAACTCTCAAAAACAATGCAAGGGAAGTCCACATATGTTAGAGAGTTATTTGCAGTTCAATCAGCTGTGGCAAAATGGCGCCAATATTTACTGGGAAATCACTTTCTTATTAGAACCGACCATCGCAGTTTGCAAAATATGCTAAAACAGACCATTCAAACTCCGGAGCAACAACAATTCCTATCCAAACTTGTGGGCTACAGTTACTCCATTGAATACAAATCGGGTTCTTCGAATGCCGCAGCAGATGCTCTCTCTCGTGTACCCGAGTTCACCAACAACACTCAGACCATGGCAGGTCAAGCCCTTTCCACCTCCATGGATCACAACACAACTGACACAACATCTGTTTCCAAACCTGGCAACCTGATCACCAAAACTGACCAAGTCTTCCTAGCCATTTCTCGACCTGTTAGTTCTGACTTGAAAACCTTGGAGCAAGAAGTGGCTAATGATCTCTACTGCCAGCGAATTATAGCTGAAATATCAGCTAATAAATCCAAAACAGCAGGCTGGTCCTTCTCACATGGTTTACTGCGTTATAGAGGTCGCATATACTTACCAGAAAACTCAACCCTAATTCCCATCCTTTTGGCTGAATATCACTCAACTCTTCTTGGTGGTCACTCTGGTGTGCAACGCACTGTCCAACGGCTAACACCACACTTTTATTGGAAGAAAATGCAGCAACATGTCAAAGACTATGTGCACTCTTGTGACATATGTCAAAAATGCAAACCTACAAATCAGCACCCTTATGGATTGCTGCAACCAATTGCTCCTCCAACTTCCCTGTGGGCTGACCTATCGATGGACTTCATCACTCATTTGCCACCATCTGAAGGGCATACAGCTATTTTGGTAGTGGTTGATCGCTTCTCTAAAGGGGTGCATCTAGCTGCCTTACCACGACGATACAACGGCCCTCGAGTTGCAGCCATTTTTTGGGAGTCGGTGGGCAAAATTCATGGAATGCCTAAATCCATTATTTCTGACCGTGATCCAATCTTTCAAAGTCATTTTTGGAGGGAACTTTTCAAACTTCAGGGAACAAAGCTCAACTTTTCATCTGCATACCATCCAGAATCAGACGGACAGACCGAACGTGTCAACCGATGCATTGAGCAATACTTGCGGGCCTTTGTTCACGACCAACCGAAAAAGTGGGCCAATTTACTCAGTTGGGCAGAGTACCATCACAACACAACATTTCAAGCTTCAGCAGGCATGACGCCATTCGAAGTCACATTTGGCCATAAACCGCCATCAATGCTCAATTATTGTAGCGGTACCTCTGCCTTCGAAGCAGTTGACACAGACCTCCGTTCCCGTGATGTGATATTATCCCAACTAAGGGACAACTTGCTGAAATCACAAACAGCCATGAAATTCTACGCTGACAAGAACCGCACTGCAATGACTTTTGAACCTGGCCAATTGGTGTTGCTAAAACTCCAGCCTTACCGTCAAGTGACGGCACGCCAAAGCTCAGCTCACAAGCTCGGATTGCGCTATTACGGGCCATTTAAAGTAGAGAAACGCATTGGATCAGTTGCATATCTCCTGACACTACCATCAACTACTCGCATTCATCCCGTCTTTCACTGTTCTCTCTTAAAACCATACCATGGCCAAGCAACACCACATGTTCATGATTTGCCTAGCCTAACTAAGGATAATCATCCAATCCACCAACCAGTTGCCATTCTAGCTAGGCGTACCATACTTCGAAATGGAGAATCTGTCCCTCAAGCTCTCGTCCAGTGGTCAGGCCTATTGTTAGAAGACTCAAGTTGGGAGGACCTGGTTAATTTGGATGAACTCCGACTTGAGGACAAGTCATCTTCCCATGGAGGTGGGAATGTTACACAATTAAACCAGCCCCTAAAGGTTTACACAAGACGTAACAGAGATACAATTGCATTCAATCATGAACTGATGATGCTAAAATTGGAAAGTGCAATTAAGGTCTGATTTGAAATCAGCCAGCAAGAGGAATGCTAAAATTGGAAAGTGCAATTAAGGTCTGATTTGAAATCAGCCAGCAAGAGGAAATCTGGACAGCTAAGCCTTAGGCAGGATTTAGGGAGGATTTAGGAATTTGCTTTACATTTCTATTTTTATTAGTGCTTTTGTTTAGGCAATAATCAAGGGCTGATAGCCTATAATTGTATCAGCTGTGAGAGGAAATAATCAGACAATATTCAACAATCTTCTCTCTTTCTCCTCTCTCATCCCTCTTTCTTCTCCCTCATTCTACAACGCTTCTGTCTTTACCCTCTATTATATCTCTAATCTATCTCACTGCAGCCACCACATTAAATTTCTTCTAACACCTAATTACATGTGTTGCTATATGGAAAGTGTACAAGTAGGAAAAATAAAATTTATACCTCTTGCCGTTTCATGTAATATCCTTGAAACAGACACCGGCGCACCTCTATCATGGCGGGGACAGGGTGCGCAGAAACAGCCTTAAGAAGAGATACTTCACGATTTGCACTATCATCGTCCTTGATTGTGATAAAACCCTTAATTTTAAAGAAGCGCTCCCCCTAAATAATGGTTGAGGGAGAAAATAAATAGAATGACTCGACAATGTATATAAAACATGAAATGTGGTAAAGTTATAAAAACATGTTACATGGATTACCTTTTGTGGAGGTGGAGTATGACAGGTTTTTTTAGCCAAGTATTGACAATCAAATTCATATCTGACCCCATGATCCATAATGTGCTTGAAGGCCTTGTTAATTGATGAAATATAACAACCATTTTTTTTTTGTTCTTTTTCTGGTCCTTGGGTTCCATAGAGTTAACTAAATCCTGTGGAGAGAGCACTTTAATGCCTTCACGCTTATGTTTTATCATATCCATGGATGAAATAGCCTCACAAGAAACAAGTGCCCAGCAACAAGCTACAGCGCAAGTACAACCCTTTATTAGTCAGGGAGAATAAGTTGTTAAACTACATGTTTTGAGAACCATCAGTAGACAAGATACAAAAGTGTTTTCAGTAAATAGTCATCTTCTAACCTAACTATATTTTTACATTTAATTGTTTACAATTTCTCCTCCACTTTAATCAAGCAGCAAGAAATACTACTTCAAACACAAGCAAGAAGAAACACAAAATAATACATTGTTTGATGAGACGCATGAGACTGCATTAACACTAGAATCCCTTAGATTGTAATAAAGGCGGTTTCGTTCTTGTGAGAGCCTTCTAAATAATTTTGGGGCGTGTTTGGATTGAAACAGCCCTACTTATATCAAAACTAGCTAACCTGGATAAGGTATTAACCAGGTTAGTAAAGATAGTCAAACACACTATTAGATATGTTTTGTAAAATTAGTACAGAGTGACACGTGTCATCTATAAGTCTAAGTTCTAGCAACAACATGGATATGAATCATTGAGGGCTAGCAGAGAGTTGAACATTTTGAAGATGTGTGCATCATATAGTGGCTTGGAAGACACAATAGCAAGCCGCATTTAAATTAACTAGATGATGTGTTGTATGTGCTCAGCAAGTTCCAGTTGCAGGACAATCAGCTATCTCAATTATAATAAGTTTTCTGTGTTATTGGCTTATAGCTTTTGTCTCTAATTAAGATTTTTTTCAAGAAAATATGTGAAGAGCAGTGAATTGTTTCATTAAACAGGGGACAATGAAACGAAATGTAAGCCTCCAAATCGAGATTACTTGTCAAGCTATGCAGCATAGACACACCCATCGACCACTGCAAAGGCATATCTGTGTTGGACATATCTGTTTTGGGCATTTCTCTAATGTATCCTTTACTAAATTATATATCTCTATTTAGGGATTTATGCTATATACTCCCCAAATCATTCATATTTATTCAATTACCCTTCAAATCTTCATATTTATTAAAGTACACCCCCAAATCTTACTTTTTGTTGGATTAGTCTACCCTCAACATCTAACTTAATGTTAAGTCACCATATAAAATTGTAGAATTTCTAAAGTAACCCACGTGAAATAAGCTGTTGACAAAGAGATACAATGTTTTGGTAAGACACTCGATGGAAATTCATCAAAGATCATTGTCAAACGTAAGGTGCTAGCAAGAACTAGTAGCAAATTCAACCCTAATTAGTGCCAGAAACTAGCTGCTCACCAAACTGATTCTTGCAATGCATGCCCAAAAACTGGTTTTCGGCCAAACAAATTAACACAGAGGAGACCCTTTAAACAGTAATGATACAACAAAAACAAACCGTGGTTACCCAAAGTATACATTCATTTAGATTTCTAAACCATTCGATGGAATTTCCAAGCCTCCAACAAATTGAGCATAGGGTTGCAAACTTCGGTGCAGCCGCGAGCTAGGGCTGTGATTTTGATTTGGAGGAAAAGTGAGCACTTAGCGGTATGAATTTCATTTGGGGGGCAAGTGATATTTTTGGTTTGGAGAATAAGGGATATTAGATATGGTTAGCATTGTAACTATCCCTTTAAACTATTAGGATTTTAACATCTGTTGTTATGTTGGGGGAGGAATGTTTCAAAATTTAATATTTGAATGGTATTTTAATAAATATGAAAATTTGAGGTGTAATTTAATAAATATGAATGATTTAGGTGGTATGTAGCCAAAAAACCCTTTATTTAAAAACACACTTAATAGCGCCTAATTAATGATATATATGTAGATTTAGTTTCATTTATCCATAAAAAAACTAATTTATTGAAGAAAATTGTCAAAATAACAAGTTGTATACAACTACTCCAGATTAGTTTCAATATGACAAGATACATTCGCTGCACAATTAAAGTTGTATAGAACTAACTAAAACATATGCATGAATGAGGTAAACCTTATATAGTGGAATTATTTAGAAAAATATAGTAAAGTTATCAAAATTATCAACATAACGAAATTTTACAATTTGGATAAATGAAAGGAACAACATTAAAGTTTGGGCTATGGTGAGAAACATACTGCAGTTTTGTTGGTCTCTTATTTCGTGCAGAACCCCTTTGTTCCTCCAATCCACTTTCTCTGGCAGATCAGGGGGGAATGCTTACAAAATACACCATACATACAACTAAATAAAACCATAATATAAGATCCAAACCAGCAAATTAAGTTTTCCAAAATTACCAAATCTAAGACTAAAATCTTTCCTCTCTAACAAAATTCAGCGGATACAAGAAAAGAATGCTGACAGAGGAGTTTCTAGCAGCAACACCGGATACAAGAAAAGAATGCTGACAGAGGAGTTTCTAGCAGCAAAGTATTCACTCAATGATACTAATCCCACAATCCAACGCATTCATTGACTAAAATTGACCAACAAAATCTTAGCATTAAAGAACTTAAATATATTTAGGTGTTGCAGATAGGTGTTCAAAATGTTATACGTTAGTACCCTCTTGTTTGCCACATTTATGTCCTCTTATTTACCTAATGTTGCATATAAATACCGCTAACTTGTAAATGATCTCACTTAAATGCCCTAAAATTCTTAAAACTTGCACTTTAATACCCTTTGTTATTTGTTATTATACATAGAGAAAAGTTAACATTGTCAGAGACATTTTTAGCTTTAAGGTATTTATCTGCAGTATTTAAATACTTTGGGCATTTAAGTGCACAATTTTAAAATAAAGAACATTAGAGTACAAGGTTGATGAGACTATAGGTTATAAGCAATTTACACTTAATAACCGTTGAAAAGAACCCCTATAAATTACTGAGTTGATAATCAATCTTCTGGGTGGAGTTTGGAAAGATTATAAGTGCATAGTTTTATTCAAATTTACCCTTAATATATGCTTGTTACATTTTCCATTAAACATTAGCTTTTCCTCAAAGTATTTGGAAAGATTTAAAGTGTGGCATATATAGTTGGAAAGATTTAATAGTAAATTTAACAAATTTAATAATTATGAGGATATAAGGTAAATATGCAATTATGAACAATGTGGGAAGTATATTAGTAATTTCGAATAATTAGAGGTATATTGATAATTACAACTATTTAGGGGTAATTTAAATTTCTTGCTTCAATACGGTTTTGAATTCAAGGAAAGGAAAGGAAAGGGGTATTGTGTAAAACCCCGTAAATTTAAAAATATTATGAAAAATAATATTAAATGAGTTTTATAATGATTGATACAATTTTGGGATGAATGAGTATGTTAGTAATCGATTTTAAAATCGATTAAGTACATATATGAATAAATATAAAAATAAACATGCACGAATGCACGAAAACCAGTCGGCTGAATCAACCACGGGTCGGTCGACTGATCCAGAGGATCGGTCGACCGATGGATGTCTAGTTTCGGGTAGGATTCAGTTTCGGGTTAGGATTTGTTCCGGTTCAGGTTTGTTTGTATATATATAAGTATATATACCCAAAATTCCCCTTTTTCTTCATATTTCACGTGAACAAAAGCCACCCTCTCCCCTCAAAAAAAACTAGAGTTTATTTTGTGAGTTTTGAGAGCTTTGAGAAGCAAAAATCAAGAGGAGGGCGAGATCCGCAGCTTTTGGTGAAGGAGGATCGTGTCACTCGCGTTCGTGGGAGTTCAGCACGAGTTTTGAGGCGAGTTACATCTCCTCCAATCACATTCCCGTTTATATTTGGTTTTATTTGATTTTATTGGATTTTTAAAACCTAGTTTAAGTATAAAGATCGCTCTTTTAAACTGTATGATACAAAGATTTGATCTTTCTGATTTTAAAATATTATAAAACGGATTCTCTGTTTTAGGTTAAATTTTGAAGTTAATCAAATGTGAGATTTTATTAAATTGTTTTCATGACGTTTTTACAAACACGATTATGCTAGGGTTGTTAGAATTCCCTCAAATTTGATAAATATGATTTCATGTAACAAAGTGAACCCTAATTACATTAAACAAGTTTTAACACATGAGCTTTACTTGAAAAAGATCGATTTTTGACAATTGTGAGAAACCTGTAACCTATAACCTATTTTACGATTTTTGTTCTGGGCGGTCGACCGATCAAGGAAATTGATCGACCGATTTGCACGCATGAAGTTGGAATTTATCTCTGGTCGGTCAATCGACCAACCTTAGGCATCGGTCGACTGATCAAGGTTGTTCTTGGTGTGCATGTTGTGCACATTACCGCCGGTTGACCGAAGGGATGTTTCGGTCGACCGATAGTGAACTGCTTTGCATATGTTGATTGTTCATATGCGTTTGATCGCAACCACAAAGTGCGAGATGTGCGTCGACACACGTGCATGAATCGTGAGTGTGTACATGTATTTGTTTTGAGCACGCACAAGCTATTAGATGTGCGTAATCTATCATTTTGAGTTTGTTTCATTTTACAATAGTTGTGAATGCGTGAGTGGAGTTAGTTGGTATACCGTAATGAGACCGCGGATAGACTACACTAAGAGTACATTAGTTGATATACTGCAACGAGACCGCGATAGACTTCACTCTATGATGCATTATTGTGTTTCCGGATTAGGCTGATAGGCCTATACTCCGCAGGGTATTCGAGTAAGGTAGTGAACCGCAATATATTGCAATGAGCCACAGGATATTGTGAGCACCTATACTCCACACCATTTACGTAGAAGAGGATTATACAAAATTGTGTATTTGCTCCCGTGTTATTTACCCCGAGGATATCGTATAAGATCATATTTTGTCATGCACAATGTATCCTGGATGAGATCTTTTACCCTTGGAATTCACATGTAGACCCCCTCTTCACAAAAGTCTTTGCGTTTACCCTGAATGTCATAATGAGTCAAATTTGCACATTAAAAGTTAATCATCATTATTAATTAGTCTACCTTTTTGATATAGAAGATAATAATCGTGTTACGGGTAGGAGTGAGTATCTATTATTTGCGGGTCAGAAATGCAAAAAAAATAGTGAATATGAATCACAATCGAGATAATCTGTTTAAACATACTAATTAATAAATGAATCAAGTTATAAGATTAGGGATTTGACTGAGTTAACCTAGTTTAATTTGATTAAAATTTCAAACTATTTTCTTAGGGGGTAAATCTCATATTGTTGGGTATTCATACATGACTATGTGAGTTACTTCGATAGAAGAAGAAAGAATGTTATCTTTAAAATAGAAATTTGGGCCAATAACTGGTAGCTATAATTTTGGGTTAAAATTGACTACACGTGCATGAGTCGTGAGTGTGTACATGTATTTGTATTTTGTTTTGAGCACGCACGAGTTATTAGATGTGTGTAATCTATCATTTTGAGTTTGTATCATTTTATAATAGTTGTGGATGCTTGAGTGGGGTTAGTTGGTATCCCGTAATGAGACCGCGGATGGACTATACTAAAAGTGTGTTAGTTGATATACTGCAACGAGACCGCGGTAGACTTCACTCTATGATGCATCGTTGTGTTTCCGAATTAGGCTGATAGGCCTATACTTCGCAGGGTGCGAGTAAGGTAGTGAACTGCAATATATTGCAATGAGCCACAGGATATTGTGAGCACCTATACTCCACACCATTTACGTAGAAGAGGATTGTACAGAATTGTGTATTTGCTCCCGTGTTATTTATCCCGAGGGTATCTTATAAGATCATATTTTGTCATGCACGATGCATCCTGAATGAGATCTTTTACCGGATATTTATCCTCGTTATCGCGCCACCTATCTAATGGTAGTGTGAGATTTTATGTCATATTCTGGATGAGGTTGGTATTGATTATTGTATTCATAGGATTTTGGAGTTGATATTTAGCGATTCACAACTTGAGATACGAGATATATACATGAGGGTTTCTTTGTTTGGGTTATTTCGCTCGACGTACCCATTCTCGTGTTGTGAATTTCTAAATATTAATTCCTCTTAGTTCAGTATAGATGATTTATATATCTATATGTACTAACATGTGTTTTTTTATACACCTAACCCCCTTCCTCTTAGGGGCGGTGGAGATGTTCTCGCAAGCACTTTGACGCTTGTTGATTCTATCTTTTTCAGGCAACGAGTCAGGTGCACGGAGAGTCGCAGGTTGAGGGGGACTTAGCATAAGCTCACCGTCATTTATTAGTAGTTAGCTAGTCAGTGCTCCACAATAGACTATTTATGAGTTTAGTTTTCTTTTAGAGTTGTATTTCTTTTTGGAGGCTGAGTGTCTTAGTACTGTATTCAGTTAACTCTTGTATTCAGAGATTTGTTACTTTTATTTCTGTTTGTCAAATATATTTCTTTTCTCTATATTGTGTTCCTTGTATCATTATCGTTATTCTATCTATTTGTACCTACACTTGTTTATTGTTTGATTTTCCCTAGAGATGTTATTATGATGGTGAAACATGTTGCACAGTGTGGGTGCATGGCAGGTTTGACATCTTTGGGTTCACCTTAGACTGCAGCCTTGTGTGAAACCGAAACGTCACATATTGGCTGTGAATCATTTTTGGCACATAAAAGCTTAATAGTGGATTCTTGTGTTAACAATTGCGAAAATATGTAACCATGACTTGGGTTCAAGGAATTCTTTGGTAATTCAGCTCGTGAGAGGCATAAAGTAACTGAAAGAGGATAACTCGAAGAGGGCATGGCTGAGATATTACTCAGGAAACTTACTAGAATGTTATGTTATACTTCTATAATGAAGCTGTACCCGTACCGGACACGTGCCGACACTTTCTCGTACCCAAATTTCATGGACACTTCTTGAATATATGCATGGAGTTATTACTACATGTGCTCAATTATACAATATATGTTAATTTGAAACACTTGTCAAAGACTTCCTGAACGTATAGCTTACACTTCACATCCGTTTCTTAAAACTAGTTAGATATGGATCGTACGTTTCAATCTATACCCAAGTTCAAAACTATATAGTTAATGGGTCATTTGGATGTCTAGTTAAAAAAATGAGTAGTTATCAATTTATGATAACCAATATGATAAAAAGTTTTGTCGTGTCCCATACCCGTACCCATACCCGTTTCCGTGCAACTTAGCTAGAATGAAAGTTTGAATACCATTAGAATTAATTTGAAGTTGATAACCATCCAGATTATAGATCATCTATTAGGGCGCTAGTCATCAGTTGACCTAGCTAGTTGTCTCCTTAATAGTATAGTTTTTCCTAAAAGTTTTGCTTGATGAATGGCATGAGCTGAGGAAGAATCTTCAGTACCGGTGTCTTCAGAAGATGCCAATTGATTCAAGGATTTGCACACAAGATGAATGAGACATCAATTGAAGACTTAGCAAAAAGAGCAAGCCTGGAAATTTAAGAAGAAAACTTAGAATTTGAAGGAAGAGAGTAAAAAGACTTTCAACTTATCATTTTAGAGAGGAAGAGAAGAATGTAAGGCGTCACCATAAACATACTTGGCTTATACCATGAAAACACTTGTATTGTGAAAGCATATAATTTAGCTAAATACTTAGTCCAAAGGAAAGGATTAAGTTTCCGACAGGATTAAGTTGCTGAGCAGGCTACACCAGATTCTACAATTTTTCAAACAAAAAAAAATGCAGTATGCATGCCTCAACTAAAAATAGGAATATTAACCATACTAAATGATTTTGAGTTGATTAATAATGTGGTTTGAACATTAGATTACTTCATTCAAGAAATCTTTGTTTCAACTAAGTTTTTTCTCCTATGTGTTCTTTTCACGGATGAAGATCAATCATCATAGAATTTATATATGTAACTGTAAAACTTTTGAGTGGGATGTGACAACAAACATTCAACAAGCAAATGAATGGTACATTTTATATATCATATTTGTTTCATTCATTATGTTGAAACTAAAATGAAAACATGTTTGATTTTGCTTGAATTTTATATATGCACCTTTATACTACTCGCAGAAAGATAGATGGATGGATGGATGGATAGATAACATTTTTTCACTTTAAGTGATATTTTGATTTTAATTTGGTTGACAAATTTGACCAATATTAATCACTTGTGTTCTTTAAAATAGTCGCGCATCTATAGGAAAGAGATGAGAGAGCATACAAACAGTCTTTCTGTCTGGCCAAACAATCTGCAAAGAAAGAAAAATGTCAATTTATTAGAAGATATAGAGAAATGGATGAAGCATTTTCTCAATAAGAAAACGAACAGCATGGCCCCCATAAGGAAAATGAATTAACTTTTTTATTACATTTCTCAAATTATGTTGGACTCATATGATAGTTCTGATAAAAGACATAACTGAGAGAGATTTAATAATGCATGAGGTCTATATTTTACCTCAATGCAAAAAATGCATGAAAGTAAAAGTTCTCGTGCTATGCAGTAGAATTTTGACTAGAAGCAACAGCGCACCTCCTATTCGGTAGACAAGACTCAAACATAGAGTAAGAGATCAATTACATGCCAGAAATCTGTCTGATATATAATAGTTTTAATGAAGAAGAAAAATTAATGATCATGGATAAAATGCAAAAGCATTATACAAAGGACCTCTCAGAAAGTCAAGATATTGAAACTTATAGTAGTTATATACCTTACCTAATTGCGATGCTAGAAAAAATTGGATTGACAATGCAACCGTTGACGTAAGAATTTGTGGTCAGTTGTATGGTTATATTTTAAAATAGAGTAGATATTTGTTTTGGGTTATTGATTTGGACCTCTGTTAGGGATTTGTTGTAATTAGAGGTGCAATTTAACCTCGTTTGCAGCTCCAAAAGTCAAAAGATCGGAACTATGACTTATGTATATATCATTTAATGTAGCTTAAAAACTATGTGCATTAGTTACGATGAAACAAAAACCTACAAGTATTAAAAATATCTCAGTTACACGCAATGACTCAAGTTGCAATCTGATACATCAGTCTAATAATAGTATCGATGCAGCACAATTGACCAGTTACAAAAGGTCACCATAGTTTCACTATATTCGTGTAGCATCCAAAGGATCAACCTAGGGATCACCCTCTCAAACAGATGATTCTTAAACATACCATCTCCAAAATTATGGAAGTTAATTCTTAAATGAGGGGTCCATTGCACAGTGTAATTGTCGCTACAATGAAATAGTCCATTTGAGAAAATTTCGGGAACTTACGCCAGAAATTAAACAATAAGTGCAAGAAAAGAACGATGAAAGAGGAGTTTGAGCAACATGAAACCCATACAAACAACTGAATAATACTAATCTACCACTCATAATATCATTATCAGATCAAAACCAAATAACTCTCCAAAATTAAAATCGACCAGCAAAATTACCATCAAGAACTTATATTCAGTCGGACAAAGTTCAGAGACTACCTTGGTTGTCATCGTCGCAGGAAGAAGAGGCTCCGAGAGCGAAGTTCAGTGATAGTGAGATCGAAGCTTCTTGAGAAAGGAACGACGCCTCACAGAGTGTGGAGTACGAAACCCTAGGTTTCTCGAAACGCAACCTGAGTGGGGGAAGAGCAGAATTTGAATGAAGAGAGTTGGTATCGGGTGATGAGTACAAGTTCATAGCGTACCTCGCCTGAAATCGTCGTTTGAAACCGATCAGCTCCGGGAACGAAGTACGGTGAATTGTCTAAGAACAATTCGAGATTAGACGGTCAGATTCGGGGGTTCTTGATGCGGATCGATGTCTCGAAGCTCTCGACGGAGGCAGCTGTGGAAATCGGGAGAAGACTTGGGGAAGGCGAAACCCTAGGCCCAAGATCGAAGGGGAAAATGCAAGCTTGAGCTTGACGACGACGAGCCCCAAAAAAATCCATAGATTTCTCGAAATGTGTTTTGAGAGGGGGACGGAAGGAGGTCGACGGAAATGTACGAGGATTTTTAGGGGTTTTGGGTTCTCTAATGATTTCAAGAAATCATCGGTGAGAAGGTGAAGCTGTCATCTTTCTTTAAATAAGAAAGAAAGAAAAGGATTATGGGTTCGGAGTTCTAAGGGGATTGGATCGGAAGTTTCTGGTCTCTCTTCTCCAAACCTCGTCTCTCTGGAGCGAAGAAAGAAGAGAAGCGTGGTAGTGGATACGACAAATTTAGGGGCTGTTTGGTTCTTGTTGGTAAAATTGTGTATTCATGACACAACTTGTAAAGTTGTTGTCCACCTTATCAATTTTATTTTTTTATTTTTCTTTGTTTGTTTTTTATTCCATTGGAATCATAAATTGCTTGTTTTACTTTCTCCTAATGGGCTGTTTGGTTCGTTTCCTAGATTTAGGGAAATGTAATTCCAAGTAAAGAAACCAATGTTTTTAGTTTTCCAAACTTTTCCAATAAATAGTTTGTTTTGGTTTGGTTCGCACAAATAAATGGTGAGAAACCAATGTTTTTACTTTTCTTGTGTTTGGTTTGCAAGAGAAAAAAAGGGAAAACTTATGTTGATTTGACATTTCCCACTTTTCTTGTGTTTGGTTGGTTTTGAAGTGTGTAGGGAAAAGTGTTTAGAGTCACCATGGTAAGATTACCCCCCACTATAGACAAAAATTATTTGTGCTAGTTATGAGATGTAATCTTAATCATATAAAAGTGCGAATGTATCATGAACAAATATTAATAACCCGAATGAATTATAAATTTCTGTTTGTATTAATGAAATCATACGAAACCTGAAATCATCTGAAACCTACTGTAACATGAACTGCGTACCTGATTTGACATGAAATATACCTGTTTGAGATGAAAATAATCACACAAAACCTGTTTTCGAAGAAAAAATAAACAAGACCTGTAATAACCTGATTATTCATAAATTTATGAAATACGTACCTGAATTAGCCAAAAAAATTTCTGAAACCTATAAAAACATATAAACGGCCTGAATAGCCATATTTTAGTACATAACATAGCAAATAGCCATCCAGTATATGTGAATTATGACTGTGGGCTCAGAACTTGTTCAATATCATCATCGTTAGCCATCCGGTGCAATATCAATAGATATTGCAGGTTGCTAATCTCAGAAAAATTAACAATCATCATAGCCTAAATTGAACACCCACAAACAGTATCAAAATCAACAAATAGTACGGAAAATCTGAGCACACATAGAACTCCACAAAACATTAGCTCAAATAGAAGATGAACAACAGAGCATCCACAAACAGTGAGCTCACAAAACTGGTGTGCACAAAACTGGAAGTTGTCACAAACCTGGACACAACAACAAACCCAAAAACCAACCTGGAAGGAAATCACAAACCCAACAACAAACAAGAACTTCTTTTAGCAACCTGGAATGAAATCACCAACCCAACAACCAAAAACAGAAGGAACAACGTAGAGAACACCATATCAGCAACAACAAGAAACCACAAACCCAACAACGTAGAGATCAACCAACAACCAGCAACAACAAGAAACCACAAACCCAACAACGTAGAGATCAACCAACAACCAGCAACAACAAGAAACCACAAACCCAACAACAAGATCAACCAACAACCAGCAACAACAAACCCAAAAAACCACCAACCAACAACAACCAGCAAAAACCAGCAACAACCAAACTAACCAGCAACAACCAAATCAGAAGAACCAGCAACCAGCAACAACAACAACTACCAACATAGACTGAGCACATGTTGTGTTTAGCTTAGGGCTCAGAACTTGGTCAATATCATCATTGTTAGCCATCCAATGCAATATCAATAGATATTGCAGGTTGCTAATCTCAGAAAAATTGACAATCATCATAGCCTAAAAATAAAAAAATCACCAACGAAAACCAAATACCTAAATGCCCCAGAGCAATAGCCATCCAGTACAATGTGTACACATTGTAGGTTGCTTGCATCTTAGGAAATATCCTGCATTCACAAATTCAATTCGGCGGGTCGGATTTGAGTGACCCGCATTTTTCGATCTTTTCGGCCGCCGTCTTGGACTTTGGCCTCCAAACTTTGTGCAGTTTTGGTGGCTTCTTTTCCACTTCTTCCCTCTGCAATCTTTTGACCTCTTGCGCAAGAATTCGCGCGCGCGCAAGCAGTACGCGACGCTTTTTGATCCGCTCTTCAAGAGTTGAACGGGTCCTTTTGACTTGTACCCATTCACTTGTTGGTGATTTGGAGGAGAGGGCATTTTTCCGCTGTTGGGGCGCTTGACGTTGCCTAATTTTCAGATCCGCCTCATAACGGATCCCGTCAATTGACTCCAAGGCTCTAGCGAGTTGGCGCGCACAACGTTGGCGCTGCCTTTGACGAGTTCTCTTTGATAAAATAGGCGCGCCTTCTGTACTCAACTCCTTGATTGAGGAGGAGTTCAGATCTGCAGATCCGGACTCATTGGAGACCGGAAGGGCGTTGTAAGGTTCAGCTAGCGCAACAACGGGGGCGTTGATCTTCCTTCGCTTGCGAGAGGCGGAGGATCTGGAGGAGGAGGACGACAGATATTCCTCGAACTTCAGTTGGTCGAACTCGTATTCGACCACTTCTTCAACCGGGATGCAGATCCGAGGTTGCGACACGACAGCTCCGGAAGCGAAGCTGTTGTCTCCCACTGTGGTCGCCAGTTTGTTTGCGTCGAAAATTGATGTATTCATTGCGGTATTCATTACAACTTCAATCGTTACAATGAAAACAAAAAAAGATTGTCTTTTTATAAGACTTTTACACAATGAAAACAAAAGTTTACAACTCTCGTCAAAACAAACGCAGAGATCGTTTATCGGTCTTCTGCTTGCGTGGGATCTTTGCCTGTGCCGGGGTTTATCCGTGGACCGCCTTAGATCTGGATCCGGTTGATGAAAAATTTGGCAGAGCTTCGCCTTCGCCGAGGAAGTATTTGATTTGAAGCGTTGAAATCGACCAAGCGAAATCAGGGCTCTTCTCGAGATTAAGACCAAGCCTAATCTCAAGGGACGGACGGGAACGGGCGTCGGATCTCTCGAACTCTCCTTCTTTATGCCGAAGAACTCGCCAAGATTTGTCAACCCTCGCTGAAATTCGTGCTCCTTTGACTCCACAATCCGGCAGCACCTCCTCGTCTTGATAATCAATCGCCCCAGAAAATGGAGGCCTTTGGTTCATATTTATAGGCCTCAAAATGCGGTTATTTAGATAAGAACAAGGGATTTGGCTCTATCTTCAGTCAACAGCAGCCTAACAACGTTTAGGGATGATCTCAAGTCAGTTAAGAACCCCTGAAACCGATAAACCCTACAAAAAACCAATTTAAAACTGTCAAAACGTGTTTTGGAACTTTAGACTGCGCAACAGGACAATCCGACCCGCGCTCGCGCGGGTCGGA
>NC_033794.1:114798920-114800430 GCF_001876935.1 Asparagus officinalis | reverse complement strand
TGCGCGGGTCGGAATCATCCGACCCGCGCTTGCGCGGGTCGGAATATTCCGACCCGCGCTTGTGCGGGTCGGAATAATCCGACCCGCGCATGCGCGGGTCGGATTGGTCCGTCCCGCGCTTGCGCGGGTCGGATCATTCCGTCCTGCGCTTAGCGCGGGTTCGCCGACTTTTTTTTCCTTTTATGTTCTCTTTCTTCCGAGACTTGTTCTTTTCGCGTGTTTGGTCGATTTGTTGACTTGTATGCTTTTTGACGTGCGCGCGTTGACCGGCGCGCACGAGTTGGTTGACGTGCGCGCGTTGACCGGCGCACACGAGTTGGTTGACGTGCACGCGTTTGACCGGCGCGTACGAGTTGATTCGACGTACGCGCGTTGACCGACGCGCACGGGCTGATCGACGTGCGCGCGTTGACTGGCGCGCACGAGTTGATTGACGTGCACGCGTTTGACCGACGCGCACGAGTTGGTTTGACGAATCTTCTTGACTCGCCCATTCATTGCTTCGAGTTTCATGCGGGCTCTCGTAGACAATTTTAGACGCCTACAGATACCCCCTCCAAAGTGTTTCAGCCTCATTCTTTTATAGAGGAGTCTGAAACGCTTTGGATATGATGGATCCCCACTTTCAGTCAGTGTTAAGGGACCTACAGATGATTTCGATTCTTGACTTCTCCATATTTCAGCATATTCTGTATTTTATCGAATAGCTAAAAATTTTTCCGGTGCTGCGTTTATCGTCTGACCGTTATTGAAGTCTTGAACTGGAACTTGTGAGTAGATTTTTGTTGATGTGTCATTGAGTTGACTTTTGGATCAATCACAACGCGTTGACCGGCGTTGACCTAGGGCTACGCGTCGATCCGCGTTGATCTTAGGGTTTTGTGTTGATCGGCGTTGACTCTCATCGCAACACGTTGACCGACACTGACCTAGGGCTACGCGTTGACCGGCGTTGACCTTAGGGTTTCCCATTAACCTGAGGAGAACCAGTTTATACTCGTGTACTTCTGGGAGTTTCGGAAATCAGTTTAACCTCGTGTACCCGTCGGAGGTTGCCAGGTTATCCTTAAGAATTATTATATGTAATACTCTCCAGGAACTTCCTGTCAAAATGGGAAACAGTTTAGACTCATGTACCCGTTGGAGTTTGGATATCGAGTATTCCAATAAAAGGCGAAAATATCGCGAAATCACCCAAAATATAAAATTGGGTCCCGAATATTCCAAAATAGGTGAAAAATCACGAAATCACCCAAAATATAAAATTGGGTCTCGAATATTCTGAAAATAGACGAAAATATCTCGCAATTATTTGGGAGACGGAATTGAACTCCGAAAATTCCAAATCTGACTGAAAATGCTGCTCACTTATCCGGGAAATGAAGTCGAACTCTGAACATTCCAAATATGAACAAAAATGCCGTGAAATTGTCCGGGAGATGAGGTTAACCTTCGAAAATTTCAAAAACGGACGAAAACGGACGAAAATACTGGTCTGACCCGCGTTCAC
>NC_033794.1:114741204-114798914 GCF_001876935.1 Asparagus officinalis | reverse complement strand
GAAAGAGGAGGTAACCCTAGCCCTCACCTGTGATTCCGCCCATTTACCCGAGATCTGACAATCGTACAGATCGGGGCGATTTCCTCTCGTTTTTGAAGGAAATGGGGCGAAGAAAAAATGCCGATGTGGAGGGGATTTCCGCGGCTGGAGGGACGAGGGGGAGAAGCGAACCAAAGACGAGAAACGAAAACCCTAGAAAGGGTTTTGTCGATGTGGAGCGGGTGTCAGGAGGAGAAAAGTGTTTCTTCGGTTCAAAACAGCGAACCAAACACGCCCTAAAATCATGTTTTTTTTATGAAATCACTTTACATGCCACATCATCATATGAAATCACTTTACAATATTTTCATAACTACAAACAAACAATTGAAAGTGATGAAAGCTGACATTGGGACCTACTTTTTTGCACTTTCCATCCTTTTACATGGTAAAAACATACAACCAAACAGCCCCTTAACGAGGAAGAGGGAGAGCGGGAAAAGAAAGAGGGGCAGTTTGGAGTTTTGTAAAATAATGCATTATAATATTTCTTTTCGACTTTTATAAAAAAGACCCTGTAAATACTATATTTGACGAATAACCCTACATGACAAAAGGGAATGTTTCTAATAATCTTTAAAAATTATTTTCTGATACTAATATGTATGATTTAGCTTTGGTAGGGGTCAACCTTTTAAAGAAAAAGTCATCTAAATTATCATGTTTGGAACATAAACTTTATGCGACAAGGATCTTACAAATATGTAGTTCTTCTGTGCAGAGTTTTAAAAATAAGAGATTAAATATATCTCCCGATAGTGGCTCTTTCATTTTTTCCCCCTTTTTTCTTTGTATATAAGTCTTCTTTTTTTAGTAATCGATTTCTTTTTTTCAGTTCAAGACGTACAAACTCACCCGGCATCCACATGGGGAAAAAACTACATAGAGCACTTTATTAAAAATCATATGTTGAGCGTATTTTTAAAGAATATCATATGTTGAGTAGAGAACAAAGCATCGTGTAACAATATTGCTTTTGAATCAATATGAGCGGTGTAAAATATTATCATAGCAATCAGTAAATAACATTTTGAACAGTTTAACATATTAGTTACCTCTGGAAAAAAACGTTAAGATATCAGTAGAATCAGTGATTGTATCACAACAATCACGACGTAAATATACGATAAGCGCGCTTCATGTTGTCATTGCTCTCCCTATATATAGTTATGACAAGCTAGTAGATATTAATGCTTAAAAAAACTCTACAATTAGTCTTTAAGTATTATAAAGAAATATTTTGAGAAATTTTTCATATTTACATGAAAGAGAGTATCATTATGTTATTTTTAGATAGCTTAAGATATATAAATGTTAAGCCAATAAAACTATGATGTATCTAAGTGCTATTTAGTCCCTCTCTGTCTCTGACAGTACAAATTATAGGGTTATGTAGCTACATGGCTAGTCTAGTATCCCTTTTTTAAAGTATTTTTAAGTGCTTTCCGAACGTAGATAGTCATCACACTGTAAACATGTAAGTGCACAAGTACTCCACACAGGGGCGGATCTATCTACAATCCAGGGAGCTATGGGCCCCCCAAAAATTTTAGAAAAAAAAGATAGGGTGGTTTCTATAAAACCTCCTCCCTTAAAAATTAAAATATATTCATTCTTTATCTCAAAGCTCATACGTCACGCCTCTAACTTTGCTCTTTTCCTCGAGAACGATTTTCTCAATAACGATCTCATCCAACTTTGCTTACTCTTCTAGTTTCTACTGCTACTGCAGAACGATCATTCTCAGCAATTAATATCGTGAAGACTAGGCTTCGAAGCAAAATGGATGATGCTTTCCTCTCAGACGCATTAATGGTGTTTATTGAAAGAGAAATTGCTAAAAGTCTGAGCATTGCTGCAATCATTGAAGACTTTGAAAATTTTAAGGAACGCCAAATTTCTTTTAGTTAGAAAAGTTTTAGTTATAAAAAATTAGATGATACTTATTTGAATATTTTCTATATAATTTTTGTCTTCATCTTTTAAAATATTTTTTAGATATTAATGCCAGCTATTCTACTCGTTTTGTTTGGTTTGTGATGTATCTCTTGTGAATAAAATAGCATTGAGAAAATTTTTCGTCTATCTTTTATACGCGGCCCCCAGAACTGAAATCCTGAATCCGGCCCTGACTTCACAATATGTATTAATATGTTACACCCGTTGGAGTGAATTTGCATTTTAACTAGGACAATCTCATTATCCAATGTGCGAGTTTTGTTTGGATACTATGATGTTTTTCTTTTTGTGTTTTTTGTAAAAAAACATCATGGTATTGTGTTTTCCCCTTAAAATATTCTCAAAACATTAGGTTGAGTGTTTTTATTGATACTAGTTTGACCCGTTACGACATTTGTATAAACATATTATTAATATAATTAATATAAGTAAAATAATATTATTATAGTATTATAAATATTTATTATAATATTGTATAATGTGTTGATGCTCATATTGGTGCGTCTTCTCGATATGAAGAGGAGAGGGACCCCATTTGTGGGAGTTGGACGCGCCCCGTGGCAGACGCTGGGCGGTCAGTGCTCGTCGATGTTTGCGTCGAAAATTGATGTATTCATTGTGGTATTCATTACAACTTCGGTCGTTACAATGAAAACAAAAAGATTGTCTTTTTATAAGACTTTTACACAATGAAAACAAAAAGTTACAACTCTCGTCAAAACAAACGCAGAGATCGTTTATCGGTCTTCTGCTTGCGTGGGATCTTTGCCTATGCCAGGGTTTATCCGTGGACGACCGTCGACTAGATCCAATTGTTGAAAATTCGGCAGAGCTTCGCCTTCGCCGAGGAAGTATTTGATTTGAAGCGCTGAAATCGACCAAGCGAAATCAGGGCTCTTCTCGAGATTAAGACCAAGCCTAATCTCAAGGGACGGACGGGAACGGGCGTCGGATCTCTCGAACTCTCCTTCTTTATGCCGAAGAACCCGCCAAGATCTGTCAACCCCCGCAGAAATTCGTGCTCCTTTGACTCCACAATCCGGCAGCACCTCCTCGTCTTGATAATCAATCGCCCCTGAAAAATGGAGGCCTTTGACTCATATTTATAGACCCCGAATGCGGTTATTTGGATGAGAACAAGTGATTTGGCTATATCTTCAGTTAACAACAGCCTAACCACATTTGGGGATGATATCAAGTCAGTTAGGAACCTCTGGAACTGAAAAATCCCGAGAAAACCGTCAAAAAACCGAACATCCGACCCGCGCTTGCGCGGGTCGGATTGATCCGACCCGCGCTTGCGCGGGTCGGATTGATCCGACCCGCGCTTGCGCGGGTCGGATTGATCCGACCCGCGCTTGCGCGGGTCGGATTGATCCGTCCCGCGCTTGCGCGGGTCGGATCATTCCGTCCTGCGCTTAGCGCGGGTTCGCCGACTTTCTCCCTTTTTTTGGTTTCTTTCTTCCGGGACTTGTTCTTGTTGCGTATTCGTTCGATTTGTTGACTTGTATGCTTCGTCGCGAGACCGATCGTCGAACGCGCGTTGGTTAACATACGCGTGCTGATCGATGCGCGCGGGCTGATTGACGTGCGTGCGTTGACTGGCGCGCACGAGGTGATTTGACGTGCGCGCGTTGACCGGCGCGCACGAGTTGGTTGACGTGCGCGCGTTGACCGGCGCACACGAGTTGGTTGACGTGCACGCGTTTGACCGGCGCGTACGAGTTGATTCGACGTACGCGCGTTGACCGACGCGCACGGGCTGATCGACGTGCGCGCGTTGACTGGCGCGCACGAGTTGATTGACGTGCACGCGTTTGACCGACGTGCACGAGTTGGTTTGACGAATCTTCTTGACTCGCCCATTCATTGCTTCGAGTTTCATGCGGGCTCTCGTAGACAATTTTAGACGCCTACAGATACCCCCTCCAAAGTGTTTCAGCCTCATTCTTTTATAGAGGAGTCTGAAACGCTTTGGATATGATGGATCCCCACTTCCAGTCAGTGTTAAGGGACCTACAGATGATTTCAATTCTTGACTTCTCCATATTTCAGCATATTCTGTATTTTATCGAATAGCTAAAAATTTTTCCGGTGCTGCGTTTATCGTCTGACCGTTATTGAAGCCTTGAACTGGAACTTGTGAGTAGACTCAACTCCTTGATTGAGGAGGAGTTCAGATCTGCAGATCCGGACTCATTGGAGACCGGAAGGACGTTGTAAGGTTCAGCTACCGCAACAATGGGGGCGTTGATCTTCCTTCACTTGCGAGAGGCGGATGATCTGGAGGAGGAGGACGACAGATATTCCTCGAACTTCAGTTGGTTGAACTCGTACTCGACCACTTCTTCAACCGGGATGCAGATCCGAGGTTGCGACACGATAGCTCCGGCAGCGAAGCTGTTGGCTCCCACTGTGGTCGCCAGTTTTTTGCTGCCTTCGGGGTTGTTGTTTTATTCTTGTACCATTGACAAAGGCACATGCAGCTTCGCTGCCTTCGGGGTTGTTGTTTTATTCATGTGCCTTCGGGGTGTAGCACATCGCCAGTTTTTTGCTGCCTTCGGGGTGTAGCACATCGCCAGTTTTTTGCTGCCTTCGGGGTTGTTGTTTTATTCATGTGCCTTCGGGGTTGTTGTTTCATAATGGATAAAGCAAAAAATAGTCGATGGATCAAGCAGTCAATCGGGTCCAGGATAGGACCGGCTCCGCTCGTGCTATCACCATGGTGAAGCAGAGGGACATGGTGTGAGAGGGGGTTATCTCTTCACATGACTCTAAGCCTGGTTCTTTGAGCGGGGGTCTTCTTCCATGCTACACAGACAAGAAGAACAACTCATGAGAGGGTGAAGACCGTTTTCCCCGTGGTATCTCCGACGGTCAATTTAGTCAATGGTCTTAAGTGGAGTTTAAGGGAGGATCCAAGAGCTAATGGGGGCTCTTGTATAGAGCTTTTGAACTTGGGAGTTCTAATGTGCTCTTCTGCGTATAGATGCTAGAGGGTTTCTCTTTTGGTAGAGAATTCTCATCTTTTTAGTTAGATTAGTTCAAGAAAATTATTTTTCTCCCCCCTCTCTATAGTTACGGATATACCTGCATATAAAGAGGTTACGAGGACAGGTTGGTCCATTGGGTCATGCAGAAGGTGGTGACAAGGTGGGGGGCTAAGAGCTTGGCCCTCCTCTGTTTGACAAGTGTTGGCTGGCGACTGGAGGGCAAGTCTTTTCGACGGTGGGAGAAGAGCTTCCGCAATTTCCGAGAAGTGACAGATGTGATGGTTGCAAGCGGGCTGCTAAAGCATCCTCTGTTTGCCAAGTGTTGGCTGGTGATTTGAGGAAAAGCCATTCTAGCTATGGGAGGTGGGCCTCCGCAATTTCTGGGAAGTGACTGGTCATGGCCCACGTGTTGTGTCAGGCCACAGGGCTGTAGATAGGGCGGTGATGGGATCTATCAACATAGATTGTAGCGCTGATGTATATCCGAAGGAGCTATGCCTTAGTAATTTCCAATTCACGTGACTTCAAGTGCCGTGAAGTTTCCTTTTAGGGCCTGTTTGTTTGACTGAAAAAAAGGGAAATCAAAGAAATGGAAAACTATTAAAATGAAGAATTGGTTTGGGAGTGTTTGGTTGGCTAAAAAAAGAAGGAAATCAAAAAATGGAGATGAAATGATGTTAGTTGTCACATTATTATTGGATGATGTGAGTGATTTTTTAAGAAAACTAGTTTTGATGTTGTTTGGTTGGCGAAAAAAATAAGGAAATGAATTATAAGAAACCTATTTCATGTAGTTTGTTGTTTTCTTTTGTTTGGTTCATTCTTAAAAATAAGAAATGAAATGAGATGAGATGAGTTGTCATTGTATTATTGGGTGGTGTGACCCACACTTAAGAAAAGTGTTTTCACAACTTTTTGGGATGAAAACAAAGAAATGAAATGTTAATGAGATGAGGTGAATTGTTATAATATTTTATTGGATGATATGAGTGATTTGAAATGATGAGAAGAGATGAGTTGAGTGATATTTGGATGAAAATAATATTTTATTAGATGTGATGGATGAGTTGTTAGATGAAAATAATATTTTATTAGATGTGATGGATGAGTGGTTAGATGAAAATAACATTTTATTAGATGATGTGGATGAGTTGTTGGATGGAAATAATATTTTATTGGATGTTGTGGGTGAGTTTTAGGGATGGAAATGGAAGAAATAGTATTTTTTGAGATTTTCACCTTTTCCATTTCCATTTGTTGATTTTTAGGAAATAACCGAACAGACCCTTATTCATATTGAATTTCGTCTTCTTCTATCTGCTCAAATGCGCCATCACGAAAACCACTTCACCCTTCACCAACCCAGTGTCTTCAGCAGAGGGTCAATCAAATGCCCATAGTACACAAAATCCAAGGCCATCACCACATCAAACTCCGTTGAGACCAATCTAATCCCCTTCATCTCCCAGATGACCTGGCGGACATCGACGGACCCACCAAGGGCGGCGACGATGTCGGCGTTGGCCTCGGCATTGAAGCGGAGGTTTGGGGAGCACGTACGGGAGGTCGGTGAGGGACGTGAGCCCCGAGGACGGCGGTGGCTGCGAGGCCGGTGCCGGACCCGATCTCGAGGATCCTGAGGGGGGAGTTTAGAGAAGGGGGAGGAGGAGGGTTGAGGGGTTTTGGTCGAGGAGGGATACGAGAGTGGAGGTGGCTGACCAGAGTTGAATCAGAGAGACCTTGAGAAGGGAGCTGGCGGGTTGTTAGGGTTCTGTCGATGGAATCGAGGCGGTGGTGTTGTTCTGATGGTTGTTGATGTTGTTGTTGGGGGTTTAATAAGTCGAGGAAGGATGAGTTACGAGTAGATTCGTGTTGATTTTTTAGCGAATAAAACGAAACTTTACGAGATTTTTTTTTGAACTTTGAAACTTCATGGACTTCAAATCCCGTGAAGTTTAGCAGCTTAACAAAATAGCTGCTAAATTTCACGGGAAGTTTGTAAAGTTTTTTCTCAAAAACTCGGTTTTTAAAAATAAATGCCAAATAAATCGATTTTTGGATTAAATGTTCGGCTTTAAAAATTTGTTCTCAAAAGAAGAGGCATCGATTCGCGGCATAGGATTAGTGCCATGTTTGGATGGAGGGTAGAGAGGGGGAGGGGAAGAGAATGAAGCTTTCACCTTGTTTGGGAGTTTTTTTAAGGAGGGTAGAGAGGAGGAAGGAAGGGGAAAGAAGGGTAAAATTGCTTGGTTTTCTCCCCCCCCCCCGATTTGAGCGGTAGAGGAGGGTAAATGAGGGTAAATGGGTGTAAAGACATTCTTATTCTCATCAAAACAAATAAAAAGGCTGATGTGTTATTAGTATAAAGTCATTTATGTAAATTTACATATATTTACTTCCTTTCACCTTCATTCACCTTACTCAACTCCCAAACAACATATTACAATTCTCTTCCCTTCCCTTCCCGTTGTTTAGCTTTCCTTCCCTTCCCTTAGGGCTTGTTTGGATTGAGGGGAATGAGGGTGAAGGGAAGTTAGGGGAACCATTCACCTCCATTCACCTTGTCTGGGAACACTTAGGAGGTGAAGTTAATTCACCCTAGTTCCCCTTGGTTCACCCCCTAATAGTATAAAATTTGTTACCCCCAAATTGGGGTGTAACCAAGGGGAAGGGAACTCCCTTCCCTTCCCTTCCCTTCCCTTCTCTCAGTTTCCCTTAACTTCCCTTCACCCCCTACAAATCCAAACAGGCCATTAAGAGGTGAAGTTAATTCACCTCCATTCACTTTGGTTCACCCCCTAATAGTATAAAAATTGTTACCCCTCAAATTGGGGTGTAACCAAGGGGAAGAGAATTCACTTCCCTTCCATTCCTTTCCCTTGGGCCTGTTTGGATTCGTAGGGGGTGAAGGGAAGTTAATGGAAACTGAGTGAAAGGAAGGGAAGGAAAAGGAATGGAAGGGAAGGGAATTCCCTTCCCCTTGGTTACACCCCAATTTAGGGGGTAACAATTTTTATACTATTAGGGGGTGAACCAAGGTGAATGGAGGTGAATTAACTTCACCTCCTAAGTATTCCCAAACAAGATGAATGAAGGTGAATGGTTCCCCTAACTTCCCTTCACCCTAATTCTCCTCAATCCAAACAAGCCCTCAGTTTCCCTTTAACTTCCCTTCACCCCCCGAATCCATGCCATTAGTAAACTCCCAAACACACCATAGGGGTTCATTCTTTAATTTCGTTCTTCCTCCTTTTGCCGCTTTCCTTTTTCGTTAGGGTTAGGGTTTGAATCGCCTGAGTACTCGAGATCAATGGAGATTCTTGATTCGCATATCCGTTCTCCACCGGAAAAGAAATGGAAAGTCGACGACGAATCCGAAGAAGATCGCGTCAACGGATCATCAGAATCAAAGAATTCAGTGATCACCACGGAATCGTTCGAATCAAGGGGATCTGCAATGTCCAAGGGATCATATGGATCGGAGGAATCTGCGCTGTTGTCGGCAGGAGATGGGCAGAAGGTACTACCCCATCATATGACACCGCCCTTCATTAAGGAGATGGTCGGCGTCAAAGTCTATTATGCCGGCGATGACAGGGAATCCTCCGACGATGACATGGGCTTGGGCTGCTTCAGTGACGATGCCGATGACAAGGAATCCTCCGACGAGGACATGGGCTTGGGCTACTTCAGTGACAATGCTTACCGGCGAGAGTCTAAAGAGACTGATCATGTAAAAACATTTAATTTTGTGCTTCTGATGGATAAAAGTAAGGACTTTAACCTATATTTTTTTTACTGAATTTATGCAGGGAGATGAGCAGAAGGTATTATCCCATCATAGGATTTTGTGCTTCGGATGGATAAAAGTAAGGACTTTTAACTTTTTTTTATACTGAATATATGCAGGGAGATGAGCGGAAGGTATTACCCCATCAGAGGATACCGCCCTTCCTTAAGGAGATGGCTGGCATCAGAGTCTATTATGCCGGCGATGACAGGGAATCCTCCGACGATGACATGGGCTTGGGCTGCTTCAGTGACGATGCCGATGACAAGGAATCCTCCGACGAGGACATGGGCTTGGGCTACTTCAGTGACAATGCTTACCGGCAAGAGTCTAAAGAGACTGATCATGTAAAAACATTTAATTTTGTGCTTCTGATGGATAAAAGTAAGGACTTTAACCTATATTTTTTTAACTGAATTCATGCAGGTAGATGAGCAGAAGGTATTATCCCATCATAGGACTTTTGTGCTCCGGATGGATAAAAGTAAGGACTTTTAACTTTTTTTTACACTGAATATATGCAGGGAGATGAGTGGGAGGTATTACCCCATCATGGGATACCGCCCTTTGTTAAGGAGAAGGCCGGCTTCAAAGTCTATTATAGTGGCGAGGGCGAGGAATCCTCTGATGCATACCTGCAGGAGATTAAAGAGACTGACCTGCAGGAGATTAAAGAGTCTGATAATGTAAAAACATTTAATTTTGTGCTTCTGATGGATAAAACTAAGGACTACAATTTTTTTAAACTGAATATATGCAGGGAGATGAGCATAAGGTATTACCCCATCATAGGATATCACCCTTCGTTGAGGAGAAGGTCGGCTTGAAAGTCTGTTTTGGTGGCAAGGAATCCACTGATGAAGAGGACATTAGATATTCCAATGAAGATGCCGAGAAATACCTGCAGCAGATCAAACAGACTGGTGTAAGAGATTTCAATCTATTTGATAATTTCGTGCATCTGATGGGTAGAAGTGAGGGCTTTAACATATTTTACTACTTATGCAGGGATATGAAGTGGATTACTTGCCGGGAATCAGCCAGCAAGGAGGCATCCAGCCTACTCAGATGCCACTGCAACTCTGGGGGGTTGAGTTCTACACTGAAATTGTCGAGCATGCCATGCGAGAATATGATGCAAAGAATGTAAGTATTGCGATCCAGTGCGGATTCTACTCACAGATCGTTGACATTATTGTTTGATTGTTGGAGATTTTATGCTATCTATTTGACACGTTGCTTTCTGCAATATGCATGATTTTGATTGTGCTGACATATCTTTAGCATTATTGTTAAGGTCCCTAGCAACTAAGACTCTGAATGTTGTTCAGTGTTGAAGGTTATAGCTTACTCTAACAGAGATACGAATCTTTTAGGACATCATTTTGATTTTGCTAGGTAATTGGAGATATTTAGTTGTTTGCTTTGAAAATTAATGATCCTACGAAGAATTTAGTTAACTCAAATTGTTTTGTGCAATGTGGATAATGTTTAGGAACATGACTAGAGCTAGCATTTTGTTTGCTTGGGTTTGGTTAACAATGACCCCTTTAAATATTTAAATTTATAATTGCTTGGTTTTGGGGAACAATGTCCCATTTAAATATTTAAATTTATATTTCCAAAAGTTAAATTATAACCTTATAACCAGAGGCAGACGGTTGGCCTACCCCAATTTTGAAAAAGTGCTCTTTACAATAGATTAGTATCCAGCGACTAATGCATCTTAGTTTAGTATCTTACTAAAAGATGCTTACACATTATCAGTGTAGTTTGGTTTTTTATAATATTTCTATAACGTTTGTTATTTTCAACTCCGAAGACTTTGTTTTTCATAACTTGCTTTCCAATAACTTGTTAGGACGAGAATCAATTTTATATTGTATTTAATTATATATTTTATTAGATTGTGCAAACATTAAATTTATTATAGTCAGAAGACTGTAATATGATCACAATGGTTACTTAATAATGTCTGTCAGAGAATTGCTTTAAACCATAATAGATTTTGTGCCCTACCTAGATGGAAAAACTTTGCTGTGCTGCTGCTTATAACTACGAATGATGAAGAAGTAATTTTAATGTGTGGCAACTTCAGTGGATATATTTGTATCAATATTCTCTGATGAATGATAGATATTTGATGAACCTTGATGAAACATAAATTAATGTATCATATCGTGTTATTGTATACAAGAGGAGAAGATATCCATAGACAGTCTATAGACTTAATATGCTTTTACATGTAAGGTTGTCAACTTTAACTTCTTTCCACAAGTTTCAGAAATATTTCTTAAGTTCGCAGTTTAACTGCCAGAATTAAATGGTACGTCATTACTTCGTCGTCCATTTCAAGTGCTGCTTTCTGTAACTTTACTCACTCGAAGAACAAGATAGCTATGCAGAATAGTGAACTGCAGAATAATGTGTGGTAAAAACCCAGTAGTATGTGCTTTGTTTTAATAAAAGATTGTCAAATATTGTTGAGAAATTCATATGCACTACCAATTAGGGGAGCCAAAGTTAATGCTCATATAGATGCTATTGATCAGAAGCACCCTTACAAACTTGTAGCATTTTGTAGGTCCATTTTACCTTAGTTGAAAATTAAGATGGTCATAATATTAGTCATTGCAAAGGCTTGTAAACAATTGAGAAATTAGAAATTAAAGCAATTATTGGAAACCGAAGGCAGGAGTAACTTTCGCATACCTGCTCGTGCTTTTTATTTAAGCAGATGTAAGTGTTTCACACTAAGTTGCATGGAAACGGGTACGGGTACTGGTACGGGTGCGGGTACGGGTAGGGGACACGGCAAAACTGTAAAATGTTGGGTACGGGGACACGACTACATATATATATATTGAATTAATAATGTACATGAGATAAAAATTTTCCGCTTCATGTGTCATTAGAATTAAATTTTCGATCACATTTTTGAGTTTATTTTATCATATTGATTATCGTGAATTGTAAACTACTCATTTTTTTCCTAGACGTCTAAACGACCCATTAACTATATAGTTTTGAACTTGGGTATGGACTGAAACGAACCCGATCCATATCCCATTAGTTTCAAAAGACGGATGTGAAGTGTAAGCTCTACGTCTAGGAAGTCTTTGACAAGTGTTTTAAATTAATACATATATCGTCTAATTGAGTACATGTTGTAATAAATGCATGCATATATTTAAGAAGTGTCCATGGAGTTTGGGTACGGGAAAGTGTCGGATACGTGTCCGGTACGGGTACGGCTTCAATAATGAAGTACCCGGGTAACATAGGTTTCACATAATATGCAGAGGGTTTAGGCTTTTAGCCTATCCATTAACTTAAACTATTTTACTGCCAGGTCCATCATAATTGTTCACTATTTTAAATAGCTAAAAGCGCCCGCTTAGGCACACGCCTAGGCATAGGCAATACTCAGACTGCCCAATTTCATTCTATACTCGGAACTCTGAGTTATGCCCTGGAGGCACCTAAGAGGGTGGTACCACGTCATAGACATGTATGCGACTTGTATGTGAAGAAAGTGGATTGAGCTAAAATCAGTCAAGACTCTGTATTTGAATCTTATGTTAGATAAAAATAAATAGGCCTAGAGTTTCAGGTCTTAAAAAAGAAACCTTTCGTCATCAGTTTTTCTCTATGGTTGAAGTCACCTTGGATCGGTCCTGATACTTTTTAAGTGACGTTTATTTTTAATTTGTTATTACTTTTGGTGACAATCATGCTTGCATATTAACTCCTTCATAATTCTCCCTCTCACATGCCTCCTGGTTTGCCATAAACATTCATCTTAATTATCATTTCTCATTCATTTCTGTCATTATCTTCTTCCTCTTTCTCTTCCTCTCTTCCTTTTCCTGTTTTCTTGTGCCTCCTATTTTTGTTGAAGCATCTATCTTAAAACATAACGTGAAATAAAATAAAACAAAACCTGTGATCCTAATCTAGGGTACAGTAGCATTCAATGGTTTCAAAAACAGTGCTATTATTGTATTGTTCTTTCAATCCCAGGAACCCGTTACTATCATTTTCACTTGCACTAGTGCTGGTTGTACTGATATGGCTACTTGTAGGTTTTTTTTAATCAGTATTCCTATTACTTCTATTGTCATTGTTATTGGTTTAATTCTTGTCTGGAAGCATGTTCATTCTTATCTTCTCTAATTGTTGATTCCTATAGGATACTAATCTCCAATTAGTGGGTATCACCCGGCAGAGTTGCGAGTGTGGGGGTCCTATACGCTCTTACATTACTTTTCAAGCGAAAGATGGTGATGATGGTGATGTCAAAACTTACCAAACTCGGGTGAGGATCATTCGTGGAGGAAAGGTCATCGAAGAGGTTAGGTTGAAACTGGGAGAAAAGTGAAAGGTAAATTCAGTAAACTTAGTTCAATAACAAATGCCTTTTTTCTCATGTACAGTATTTTTTTCCCACTACACTGCTGCAACCACTTAACTTCAAGCAATTAGTTTTTATTCAAAGGACTTATAGCCCAACGGCTAAAAACTTGTCTTCCTAAAAGTTCAGTAAGAAATCGGTGCTCACATATTTTATATACTAAATTTTATACACGTGCAATGCATGTGGTTAAACACTATGATTATGTATTTTGGGTTTATTTTCTTACTAAAATTTGTTCATCGGTTACTCTTTGATATTTTTTGCTTATTTTGATCAAGTATTTTTGGTTTATTTTCCTACTAAAATTTGTTCCTCGATTACACTTTGATTAATTATTTATTTAATGTTTGTTTGAATAGGCTACACCCAGTTTAAATTTTTATGTTGATAGTTGAATTGTCAAGTGATAAATATAACCTAAAGTCAATTTAAATTTTTATTTTTTTGGATCGGCATGAAACTGAGCTTAACCTGAGGAAGTATAGTGTTATAAAAGTAAAAACACTTGAAAAATAACATTAGAAAAGAAAGATGAATTATAAAGCCAACGAGCCAAGATGATTCATTTAAAATGGGCTAATATGACAGAAAATAGTTAATGAAAAAAAATCATAAAGTGAATATTAATGCTAACCCTAGTATACTTTTATATGATAAAAGCATCCATATATGCATATGAAAGCACTAAAAATAGTTTATGAAAATCACTTCTAAAGATTCCTAATTTTATTAAAAAAAATAAAATTATTCTATAACAATTCACAAAAAGATTACCTTTTGTTGCTTCTATTTTATTTTATATTGAGTCGAGATCAATCGTTCTTCATCTTTATCTTTTTCCTGAGCAATTATAGAATAGTGTCTTCATCGTCTATATCGATTGTGATATGAGACTGGAGCATATTATCTTTCCTTGGGCTCATTCATCTTTTATCTTCTTGTCTAAATTTACAAAGAAGTTGAATATATTTCTTATGTTTAACACAAACTTTTGACAATACAGACTTTAATTTTTTCCTATTTCAATAAGAATAAATGTCAATTTCATATATATATAAAAAAATTTGTGCTTTTAATTTATTACTTAAATAAGATTAGGAGCTACCTTTTTTCTGTGCAATGAATTCTTCTGTTGTGCATCCAATAAGAGTTTCTGTTGTGTCATAATATTACATTTGCTCTGTCTATGTCATTTTCTATGAGGATCTGAACTAAATACAGTACATTTTCATTGTCAATTTGCTTTAGATTATAATATTAATATTTAATTTTTATATATTTATTTCATGAAGAAGGGATATCACTTAACATTGGTATTACATCATCGTCGATTCTATAATATTTATTATTTGGACACTTATTATTAACATCTTTATCCATTTTCTTGTTGCAACATTTGCAAACATAGAACTACTGCTCAACTCTATTATAAATGGTAGTTATCGTTACCTTAAAGGTGCGATAGTGTATCTGTATATTGATAAATTATTCTTATGTTTAATTGTATAAATTTTAGAGTAGGTTTTCTAAGATCATACCTCTTTCGAATGTTATAATAGTTGTATATATTAGTAATTTGAATTTCTGCTGTATTTATAAAGAGTCTTAATGTAGATACTTTTGTCTTGACAGTTTACTCTAAAAGAGCGCTGCATATTAGCTTTAAATGTAATGTTTTTTTCTTTACGGTGTTATATGAATGTTTGCTTGGTTTACTTACTATTCTCTTATTTCTTCAGTAAATTGTATCTTTTAGATTGATATATTATTGACGCAATTTACGATGACATGCATATCTCCTCTATAAATATGCGACAGATATAAGGTGGATTTTATATTTAGTGGCCTTTAATAAGAATTTTAGTAATGAAATATACTACCTTCATATTTAAAGATCTTAAATTCTAATAATGCTATTACATCATTATCTTTGATCATGGCTTTAAGAATTGATCATTCGTTAGTAGTCATACCCCTATATAAAGTCACACGTAGGGTCGTAACACTATATAAGAAAAAGAAAAAGGCGATTTTATATTTTTTGCTTACACAAAGTAATGACATAGTAATTTTTCTTTTATCTTCCATGAAGAATGTTTCTTTGATTGGAACAAAGTTGTTCAATATATTCTTCAGGGGGTATTCAGTTAGTGTTTCTTTGATAAATATAACTTATGTTAGTGTTAATTGAAATGATTCACGGATGTTCCGAATTCCATTTGAAATGAAATCTGCTTGATTCTTTTGAAGGATATCTCTAAATTTTCTAATAGTTCTCCATACATAAATATTTATAATTTTTTACCCTATAAATATTATTACCATTAGAGATCAATATTTATAAATTATAATCAATTAATGTTAAGCTATCATATTATAGTCTTTTATCATTTTTTTGCGATTTAGTCTTCTATCAATTAATGATACTTATGTATTTTTGCTGTTCTAACATATTGGTAAAATTATATATATGCAGTTACTTTAATTTATACATTAACATTAATTTTTAATCTATCATATTTTTTTTAAATTTTTATTCTTTAACTGGATGTTTTTAATTTGTTATTATTACTATTTTTTACCAGTATCAACTTGATTATTTTTAGATTCTAAAAAGTGATAGTAACCTTAAATTATAAGTTATATTTATATATCTTAATGAAAGAATATCACACAAATTACTCTTTTCTTTGCCAAGTTCTAATTTTTTAGTTTTTTTGTGTAATTTTAAACTTTTGATAGTATTTTGTCTAATTTTTGAAACTTTTGGCTTTTTTTTATTATGCTCCATGTAATAAACTGATACTACAGAGCTGTTTCATATATTTTATTAATCTTATTTAAATTGTTGAGCCATAGATAGTTCATGGGGTATTATGATAGGATATAAGTATGATTAGGATAGATTGTAATTTAAATTAAATATTTAAAATAGTACAGGGTAATTTTGACTTCCCGAACTCGTGCTTTTAAAGAGAGTATGATTTTTGTTTTTCTTAAATTTTTTTTTATAATTTTGAGAATGACTTTTGTCTCTTTAATTTGTTTGGTGGATTTTGTAAATATCTCATCCATATTATGTATATTTGTAGGTCTATGTTATTCCTGGGTTCGACATTTGAGGTAGACATTATTTGTCTCATTAATTTATTTGGGTTTTACATATACGCTCTTCATTTTGTAGACATTTATAAATTTGGCATTTAATAACTTTATTTAGATTTATATTTCAATTTAAACTGTATCCTTATCTTCATACTATGTATATCCAATAAGAATTCATTAATTTATCAACTTACTCTTACTTAATGAAATAATATTTGAATTCCAAGTGTATTTTTGTCTACCAAAAGATTTTCCCTAACTCGTGCTTTTAAAGAGAGTATGATATGATATGATATGATATGATCTATCTTTACATGCATGTATGAATCATGTTAGTTTATTTGTATTATTATACTTATCTTTGCTAGTATCATGTATTATTGTGACTAAAAATTAGGTCACATTTATTTCTTTCCAATATTATTGTCATATTATTTTCTATTTTGAATTCTTCTTCAATAAAATACTGTTTCTATAGTTGACAATGGATAGAGGAAAGTTTACAATGTAATATTAAATCCTAAGAACGAATGGCATTCAGATTGGATGTACAACATGTATAATGAGGGAAATAAATGCCAACAAGCCTAAGATAGTCATACATGTCAGTAATTATGTAAAGTAAATTGGTATAAGTATTAATGTATCATGATTAGTGAAAACTTTGATTTGTTACGCCAAGTTGTTTGTAAATTTTCTGCACCTGAAAGATTATTCAGCCTAATTTGGCATAAAAATGACCATGAAACAAATAATGCTTTCTTTTTTATGAGAAGATAACTCATACCTCCATCTCAGTCATTAGATCACGATACTTTCATCAAAATCTCGTTTTGTTTGAAATTTTAAATTTCAATTGGTTCATGTGTCATTAAAATATAAAACATATAGAGCTATGTATCCACTCTTCTCTTAACTAAAAAGTACCATGTTAAAAGAAATTGATATGCTCTGTTCCCTTTTACTTAATTTTTTTTTAAAAAAGGCTTGGTGAAATATTCATGTTGATCTTTAAGATCGCGATGTCAGTTTGGTTTGGATTTCTTCAACTGGAATATTTTAATTGTTACATTGTTTATATTAGTTATAATCTGATTATGAGTTTTTATGATTTTGGGATATATATTGCCGACCTACAGCAACATGTTTTGAACAATTTTGCCATTTATGTACTTTTATATTGTTTGTATGGCCCTTGTGATATCTGTGGCTTGATAGAGATAAATATAGTTTAGATTGTTGATCGCAAGTGTTAAAATTGTTATTAATAATTTCCAAAAGTTTATGGGTATTATTTTACAAATTTGGAAGTTCATCTTTAATATATTTTTTAAATACACTGTTCTGATTTTTTTTTAATTTCCTTCAATTAGCACGTGTCTACTGTTTACATGTAATGTAGAAGTATATGATAATGGAAGAATTTGATAAAGGTCAACTTAGGAAAGAAATTGATAATAGTCAACTTAGGACCTCTTTGGGCATTTTTGTGAAAGTTGAGGATTTATGACACAATATGGAAGGTGGACATCCACGCCTATTTTCCCTTCAAAATTTCCGTCAGTTATCTCTTAATTCTATTTTCCCTCAGTTGTCTATTTTCCATTGGATTTTCTGATAATGTTTCTGCTTCACAACAAAATCTTCATCTTTTGAGGGGATTTTGTTTTGAGAAGTTATGAATAACGGATGAGCATTTACGTGCTTTTCAGATATGCCGCCAAACAGAGAAAATATATGAAAGTAAAATATGGACCTTACAGTTTGGCAACTTATGTTTCCTTCAAAATACATACAACCGAACATGCCTTTAATTGGAGGAACCTTGAATCCATACTTGTATTTAGGAGAAGTCCCCCATTGTTCAACCTCTTATGTGTAAGTCACAATTAAAACAAAAAATTCAAGAACCTCCTCATAATTTAAAACCCCCAGACTGCACACACATTATTTTAGAAAAAGAACCTCCCGCTTTCCAAAATTCTAAAAGTGTCCTCACACTTTAAAAATCTATCACGCATTCCAAAATACCAAAAATGTCCTTACACTTTCAAATTTCCAAAAAATGCCCTCACATCCAAAAAACACACCTAACCAACACGCCTTCTACACTCCACACTCTAATATATTAAATCCAAACATATGCTAATGGAAATGTACGATCCATGTAGTTGACCCTGAGTAGAACAACAATGAATAATGTGATTCATGTGGCCGACCCACAAAAGATTTGGTTAACGACTTTATTTCTGTTATTTCTGCTTCATGTAATATTTGACATCTGGAACTAAACCATGCGTAGTCTCTTGTATTTCCCCTTTCTTTTATCATCTTGTCTGACATGTACATGAGCGAGAAGATGTTAGACAAAAAGTTGAATTTCTATGCGAAATTAAATTTTAGTTGCTCTTAAAACGCCATATTGAATTGGGAATGTGTAGATAGGGGGACGGGACTCATTACGGTTTACTGAAAGCTTGTTTGAACCATCTCAATTTGACTAAATACCCTTTAATTTGGGCGTCCTGTAGGTAACCCTGTACTATTTTTACCCCACTAAAACTCCATCCGCCCAAATTTGTGATATATACACAATAAATTTATTTGAGTGTTTGCGTATATACGCCCCAAATCTATTGTATGGGCAAATTGACCCTTTAAATCCGAGATACAGCCAAGATTAAGTTAATTAATTTATAGCCAAATGATGGTAATCTACAGAAAACCCCCCCTCGACGTTTGCATGATTGGTAGAAAACCTGCTGAGGTTTTGAACGTGATACAAAACTTGATTTTTCGAGGTATAAAAACTAGATTTTTCATTGCACGGGATGCTTGCGTGATACAATACATCTTGAAAGTGCTCGGCCATGCGTATCTCAAATCCTAATGGGTAAGTAGGCATATAATATTTAATATAAGAGTAAATTGGTGTATTGACTTATAAAGTGATGTCTTTTTTACCAATAGCCTAAATAATTGACTCCAATGATAACCAGATCTAAAATTGATACTATTAACCAAAATGTATACTCTCCGATAGTTGGAATTTTGATGAACGGCAGAACTAATGGTTTTTTGCATATATACATGTCAAATCTCCTTCACTTATAGATTTACCCTCTAAATTCAAATATTCTCAAAATAAATACAACTCTCTGTCCACCATCTCCTCCATCCTCCTCTATCACTCTCCTCTCACACTCCCTCTCCACTTTCCTCCTCTCCCAGCTCCTAGTGGCAGAGCCAAGGGGGGTTGCGGTCCTAATTGCCGCCGCACCGCCGCGACAACAAAACACCAAAGCCCCCACGACCACTATATTTAACATGTAGGTTGTCCCGTAAAAATCCCTTAAATCATTCATATATCGAAATTACCCACCTCAACTCACCAAAATTGCTATTAGGTCCCCTACTGTTTAAGTAATTTCAAATTAATTTGATTTAGGTCCCTTACTGTTTAAGTAATTTCAAATTAATTTGATTTAGATCCCTTACTGTTTAAGTAATTTCAAATTAATTTTATTGTTTCAACTGCTCTTGATTGGATGGAGTAATTTCAAAACAACTTGCTTATTATTAATGTCAACCATTTGAGGGAATTATTCATAATACGAAGGATGTAAAGGACTAATATGGAAAGACTCATTGAACTATAAAGTAATTGTCCAAGCAATATCCATAAATTGGGGAGCAAGGTATTATATAAAGGAAAAGAGTTTTGGCCTTGTGGATGAGATCAACTAATTGGCTGGGTTATCAGTCTGTAGAAAAAAAAAAAAAACTAAGTTGCATAGCTAACAAGTTATTTACTATGATTTTTGCTCATCCTTTAACACGAATCCCTTTTTCCTTTCTTAGACTGTACTTTCTAAGATTTTAAGCCAAATAGAAACGTTCCAGTTAGTTCATTGAGTCATTTCTTAGGTTTTATGGTTTGCCTTTCGGTTAAAAATGTTGGGATTCTCATCACCTATTTGATTATCATTTTCTAAGTAATTTTAGTTCCACGTTTTCTTTTCCTTTATACAGAGTTGCAACAATCTGAATGATTTATATTTTGCATTTTCACGTACTTCTCACTTTATTAATAGAATTGTGAAATAACTTTTTATTTTTATACAGTTTTGCATTTTGGTTCATTAATTTTGAAATTAGGAAATTGATGTGAAATTTTAAAACCTGTAACATATTGTCAATCTATCATGTCTCCAAAAAGATTAGAATTTGTAGCTTATGGTTTTCAAAAAAAAAAATATAAAAAAACCAGCTACAACTAGTATATTTTAGAAATTTGATTTTTTGGCATTAGTCCTCCAAACCTTTCATATTTTGAAATCAGTCCCCCATCTTGCTATTTCAAAATTAGTACCTTAAATCCATAAGTTGTTTGGAATTAGTCCCTAGAATCTTCATATTTTGAAATTGATCTCTCAAATATTCTAATGTTTCAAATATTCTAATGTTTTGAAATCAATCCTCTTTAGCAGGTAGCTGAAATATTGGGGAACTAATTTCGAAGCACTTATAAGATTAATTCGAAGAAAATGTCAAGAATTGAGGGACTAATTTCATAATATGGAAGATTTGTGGACAAATATTTAAGAAAAACCCACATAATATAAATCCTGTCCTAAATAAAAGTCCTAAGCTCCGACAAATATGAAGAAAATTTTACTAACATCGTAATGATCTAGTTTTAAATATTAAGACTATTACCATCTAACAGTGAACTCATAGGCCGAGAATTGGTTCTGTATCCAGTCGGATTATAGAAAGTCCGAAGAAAGTATATATTTCCATAGAAATTTTCATAAAAATTTGATAATAAAATTTATGAACATTGCTCCTCCCAACTTATTGTATTGTAATTTACCATTTGCTAATTGCTAGGAAATTAGTAAAATTTTAAATCAATGAAATTTATATACTAAATAACAAAGATTTTGCTGCATTTGTTGGATGGTGCGGCAGAAATTATAAACTCTAGCAACCGAAATACCTAGAAGAAACCAATTGTTGGGTTTTACCCCTCATAACACTAGACACAAAATTGTTGCTTATGGTAATAAAAAAAAAATCATCCTTTACTATTATAATATTATTATTGGTATTATTGTTGCAAGAAAAGTCAAATTAGGCAATTTTCCAAAAAAAAATATTAACCCTGACATATACAAAGGGGATTTCATTTCATTTTTATAGAACAACTATAATTAAGCAGTATCTACTATGCTCTTCATATATAGTCTTGGATCCATCAATCAAATTATATGTTTCCACTGTTATGATCTGCTCTTTCTCAAATATACGAGCTATAATTTATCTAAACCCCAGATGTTAGGTTTCATATTTATGAGCCTATTGTTTAATCTGGTTTTGATGATTAACAAATAATTCTATACATTGTTTATTGAGTATTTGCATTTGCTTGTTAGGTATCCTACACAAACATCCTATGTCGGAGGTTGGTTTGAATAGAGCCTTAACGACGATATCTTGGAGGTTGGAGGAAATTAGAATGAAGTCATTTGCGCATTCAAGACAAAGATTCTATATTGTGCTTCATCCCTGCTACCAAGATCGAGCTTCACGGAGATTTCTAAGCTTGGTATAGTGTTTGTAGTTTAGGTGTGTGTGTGTTTATACTTAAAGCTCAAATATTTCGCGGACACGTTATTCTTTTTATCATTTTCATTGTTTGTTTCACTTTGTTAAAGGATTTTAGAATATCTTTGTGGATAAGTTGTTTAAAATGATTTCATTAGAATCATGTGTTTTAACGACTTCGTGTTCTTGATGATTCTGTTAATCTATGAAATCATATTAAACGAATTCGTATTTTTGACCGTATTTGCAAAATAACGAGTTTTCACAAATGGGAAATGCTATTTTAGAAATTTCTTTTCAAACATGTTTATTTTCATATATATAAACATTTCCTCAATTTTTAATATTTTTGGAGTTGTTTTACTATTTTAAATTGAATTTAGAAAATCAAGTTTTCAGTTTTCAGGTTTCTGCGAACAATGTTTTAAGTCGACCGAACAATATTTTCAGTTGACCGAAAAAAGTATTTTCAGTTGACCAAAAAAAGTATTTTCAGTCGACCGAACAGTGTTTTCAGTTGAGCGAATAGTGTTTTCAGTTTTTAGTGTGATGTATCGGTTTTCAGTCAACCGGTTGAAATGATCAGTCGACCGGACAAAAGCGTTTTTACAACATTCTTTCTTTTACAGTCTATCAGTCGACCGATACATGTTTCTGTTACTGTAATGTCTAGTTGATCAATCGACCGATAAATCCAACCAGTCAACTGATATGTTCTTTTTACTGTAACGGCTAGTTTTTGACAGATTTGTTTAAGAGGCTATAAATAGCCCTCAAGATTTCTTTGAACATTAAGAGTTTTACAAGAAATGTTTGGCCATTTTTTGGTATGAGTTTTTTTTAATAAAAATCAAGTATGTTTATGTGAAAAAGAGTTTACAAAGAGAAATATTTCAATTTTGTTTTTGAGGATTTCAACCTCAAATCTCTACCTCTCTTTGTCTTGGATAAATTTTCTAAACTCTTTATCTAGCTAATTATTAATTTGATTCTTATATATAAGCTTGAATTATTTGAGTTTAATTTCGTTTTACTCATTGTTTACACACGTAACCACTTGAGCTTTAGTATTTCACATATTGTATATCTGGTATGTGAGGTTGTTTCATTGAGTGAGCTTACAATTCGTTCTCGCTAATTTAGAAATCAAAATCTTTATTTGAACTTATCGTTGAACACATTGTAAATTTGTAATACACAAGGACACTTAGATGAGTGGTTGGAGATGATCGAGGTTAATTCTAATAGGAGTGGGTTGGTTGTAAACCCTAGAGAGATATTGTAATTCCAAACACTTGAGGAATGTGACATGTGTAGTCTAACATTTAGAGGAGTGTAGCTTGTGTGATTGGCATCGTGTGAATTGTAGAAGTTTTCGGTGAACTTTGAAAACTATTTTGTGTAAGATATAGTAGAGATCTACTCGAGGTGAGGAGCGAAGACGTAGGTCGAGGGTTGACCGAACTCCGTGACTATATCGTGTGTCTGCGATTGTTGTTTTTTGCGCACTATATCTCTTTTTATATTGTGCTTGTTTATATTGCCAATTGTCTCTTGCTTATCCTTGCATATCTTATTGTATATCACATTGCTAGGATATTGCATTACAAGTTATAATTTGGCATCGAAATCAGATTTGATTAGCAATTGCTCTATTCGCCCCCTCTAGGGTACTTTCACCAAATACATACCCAAACAGTAATCAAACATTAAAAATTTACAACTCAAAAAAACTAATTGCATAATATTCTGATGCTGAGATTAAAGGAAAATCAAACAAAGACCTTAAACTGGACTCTAAATCTGTCAAGCAAGGAAATCCAATTGAAAGTTTATACTTCATTTAGTGACAAAGGAAAGTAAGAGCAACTAAGGAGTTAAAATCCCAGAACTTTGCCAATCACTGAATGAGCTGCATTCTCTTGATTATTCACTTGTCCGGATAAATAAAATCTCATAGCATTCACTCATCCAAAAGTACGGGGTAGGAAGCTCTCGATATGAGAGGCACATGGTCATCCGGGAGGCTGGAGTTTGGGCAAACTCTCATAAATCCACCATTTGCCCAATCAGTGCCTTGAGAGTTTCCTATTATCCAATGAGCTTTTTTGTCGCACAATATCCATATCCCACAACCAAAATAGCATGTTTGAGAATATCCGTCTTCGGGTACTGTTGAGTTACTTTTCTCTGTTCGCCCACAAATATTTCCTTGAAAAACAATATAAAAATAAATTATGCTTGCTTTGGGGTTAAGTTTGCAAGTATCTAGATTTTAAGGATAAATTTGCAAATATCTAGATTTTAAGGATAAATTTGTAAATATCTAGATTTTAAGGATAAATTTGTAAATATATTAGATTTTGGAGGTACATATGCAAAAAAACCTAAAATTATTTGTGGAAAGTGTACAAGTAGAAAAGAGGAAAACTTGGGAGGATTGCATGAGACATTTCATCCAAGACAAAAGTAACTATTTCGCCTAATTACATGCGTTGCTATATGGAAAGTGTACAAGTAGAAAAAATAAAATTCATACCTCTTGTCGTTTCATGTAATATCCTTGAAATAGACACCGCCGCACCTCTATCATGGCAGGGACAGGGTGCGCATAAACAGCCTCAAGAAGAGATATGTCACGATTTGCACTATCATCGTCCTTGATTGTGATAAAACCCTTAATTTTAAAGAAGCGCTCCCCCTAAATAATGGTTGAGGAAGAAAATAAATATACTGACTCGACAATGTATAATAAAACATGAAATGTGGTAAAGTTATAATAACATGTTACATGGATTACCTTTTGTGGTAATCAGATTCATATAATAAAACATGAAATGTGGTAAAGTTATAAAAACATGTTACATGGGGTATGACGGGTTTTTTTAGCAAAGTATTGACAATCAGATTCATATCTGACCCCATGATCCATAATATGCATGAAGGCCTTGTTGATTGATAAAGTATAACACCCATTTTTTTGTACTTCTTTCAGTCCTTGGGTTCCGTAGAGTAAACTAAATCCTGTGAAAAGAGTACTTTAATGCCTTCACGTTTATGTTTTATCATATCCATGGATGAAATAACAAATAAATCTGTTAATAATAACAGTTTAGCTTAGTTTGCACATAAATGAATAAAAACACAAATAAATATTATTAAATAAAAAAACTCAAATTCTCTCTTATTTATTTTTCAGAATTTTAGAAGCGCAAAGATCACAAGCCCATGAAGCCCAAAGCCAAAATGGTAATGAATTATGGAAAAATCAAGAAAACAAGCCCATGAAGCACAAGAGAAGCCTAAAGAAAATAAAACCAAAAAAATCAAGAAAAAAGCCCAAATACACACCGTTGCTGCAATCCATAACATGTGGGTTTTTGATTTTCTATGTTAAAAAGGAGGTATGGGTTTTGGATGTTTTTTGTATTTAAAGTGTTGTATGGGGTGTGTATGGGTTTTTAACGAAGTTTAAGGTGGTATGGGTTTGTATTATTAAAATGAGGTATGGGTGTTGTATGGGTTTTTATTGTATTTTAATTGTTTAGGGTTGAGAGATTTTTGTGTATAAATAGAGAAGAGTATGAGAGTCTGAGGGGGTGTGGAAAATTTTGTAGAAGAGTTAATCTTGATTGAGAAAACCCTTAACTTGTAACTTATAATTCTTTTTACATTTAATACAATCTTTTCTCACACTTCACTTTTATTTTTCTCTTTGTTGATGGAAATAATTGTGAAGATAGATTTTTCTTTTCTTTATTTTACACTTTCTTTTGTATTTCCTTTCTTAGCTTAGGTTTAATTCTTGTCTTGCATTTTAATTCATAGTTTAGATTTGCTTCCTTGCAATTTTATTTTATTTCTGTAATTAATATATTTTTTGTTCTTCTTTATTTCCTTTTTCTTTGTTAGCATAGATTTTTCCTTTCTTGTAAGTAATTGTTGCCTTTTATTTTCATAGTATAGATTTTTCTTTTATTTATTCTTCTTTTATTTTCTGTAATTAATTTAATTTTATGTTTATAGTTAGGTTTTTATTTTTGAATGTGCAACTAAAACATTGTAGGAATTTAAGAATTGCATGAAACTAAGTTTGATTTCTTTCTAATTTGTGGAATATTCTCTTGTACAAAATAATAATCATGTTAGGATAATTAATAAGAGATCTAGGAGAAGAACTTGATAACTTACCCTTTCATTAATTTGTTTGATGGGTTACACTTGTGAATTCTAGATTAAGTCTCAAATTGATTTTTCTTGCATGAACGAATTTAACTTAGGTGATAATTTGATAGGGTACCCTTTCATTAAATTGTTTGATGCCCTACATTTAGTAAATATAAAGGAGAATTATAATAAAAATAAGAATAGAATATTTCATAATTACTAAGAGAAATAATTTAGTGGATTCAATTCTAGATTCCTATTTTTAAAAGTGATATCCTCATTTGTTTTTACTTTCTTGATTTTATTCTTTTCTTTTATTCTCTTCTTTTCATTTTCTTTTTATTTTCCTCTTTTCTTGTATGATTTTATTTATTTATTTTTCTTCCCTCTTAATCAAAAGTTTTATTTTGCACATAATACAACAAACAACAACTCTCCTAAACAAACAAACGCTTCCGTTTAATTTATTTGTTTGTAACCTCTCCTAATTGACGCACACATCATAAAAACCAAATCTAATTATTTCTTAAAAACACATTCCTCGTGAGATCGATAACTTATTATACTATAACTTTACACTGTTGTGCACTTACAACATTCAATACATGTTTTTGTGTGCGTTAATTAGGATAGGTTAGAAACAAATAAATTAAAAGGAAGAGTTTGTTTGTTTAGGAGAGTTGTTGTTTGCTGTATTATGTGCAAAACAAAACTTTTGATTAAGAGGGAAGAAAAAGAAATAAATAAAATCATACAAGAAAAGAGGAAAATAAAAAGAAAATAAAAAGAAGAGAATAAAAGAAAAGAATAAAATCAAGAAATTAAAAAACAAATGAGGATATCACTTTTAAAGATATGAATCTAAAATTGAATCTACTAAATTATTTCTCTTAGTAATTATGAAATATTCTCTTTTTTATCTTTATTATTATTATAATTCTCCTTTAGATTTACTAAGTGTAGGGCATCAAACAATTTAATGAAAGGGTACCCTATCAAATTATAACCCAAGTTAAATTCATTCATGTAAGAAAAATCAATTTGAGACTTAAATCTAGAATTCACAAGTGTAACCCATCAAACAATTTAATGAAAGGGTTGGTTATCAAGTTATTCTTCTAGATCTCTTATTAATTATCCTAACATGATTATTATTTTGCACAAGAGCATATTCCACAAATTAGAAAGAAATCAAACTTAGTTTCATGCAATTCTTAAATTCCTACAATGTTTTAGTTCCACATTTGAAAATAAAAACCTAACTATAAATATAAAATTAAATTAATTACAAAAAAATAAAAGAAGAATAAATAAAAGATAGATCTATACTATGGAAATAAAAAACAAGAATTAATTACAAGAAAGGAAAAATCGATGCTAACAAAGAAAAAGGAAATAAAGAAGAACAAAAAAATATATTAATTACAGAAATAAAATAAAATTGCAAGGAAGCAAATATAAACTATGAATTAAAATGCAAGACAATAATTAAATCTAAGCTAAGAAAGGAAATACAAAAGAAAGTGTAAAATAAAAAAAAGAAATATCTATCTCCACAATTATTTCCATCAACAAAGAGAAAAATAAAAGTGAAGAGTGAGAAAATATTGTATTAAATGTAAAAAGAATTACAATTTACAAGTTGAGGGTTTTCTCAATCAAGGTTAACTCCTCTACAAAATTTTCCACACCCTCAAACTCTCACACTCTCCTCTATTTATACACAAAAATCCCTCATCCCTAACAATTAAAATACAATAAAAAACCATACAACACCCATACCTCATTTTAATAATACAAACCCATACCACCATAAACTACTTTAAAGACCCATACACAACCCATACAACACTTTAAATACAACTAGTATGTAATACGTGCTTTGCACGTGATGCATATATTTTTTTTTTGAGAAAAGTAAACTTAATCATTCATCGAATCAGTTGAGAGTACATCATAAAGAAAAAGGGGTGGATAATACGACCAAACAACATGATTTTGTAAAGTTCTAGCGGTCTGTGCTAGAATGTGAGCTGCTTTATTTGCCGTTCTTCTAGTCCAAAGGAATCTGATATTTGGAATATTCCGCGCAAGAGAAAGACAATCTTCGATGATTAACCCAAAGTAGGAAAAATCTGGTTCATCTCTATGAAGTGCATTGTATACCGTAATTGCATCCATTTCAATTTCATGAACTTGAGGAAAATTAGATTTCAGCCACGAGAGGGCCTCGCGTACCCCCAACGCCTCAGCTAATGCTGGGTCAATGATGCCATGAACCTGAGTAGCTCTCGCTGCCACAAATGAACCCTGGTCATCTCGAATAATGAACCCTAATCCACATTTCCTCTGATTTGTGAACACTGCTGCATCCACATTTAATTTGAACTTGCCCGCAGCCGGAGGACTCCATTTAGAATTATTAGCAGTCTCTGTTTCACTTGTAGCTAGAGGAGGAACTACATTCTCTTTACGCCATTGCTCTAGAAGGTTGCAAGCTATCCACAAAGCCTTGGAAACTGTGAAAGATCGAGCCTGCCAAACAATCTCATTACGGTTATTCCAAATTGCCCAACAAGTCATTGCAATGAGAGCCAGGTTCTGCTGCTGATTTTGAAGCATAGCATTGAACCAACCCTTAAAATTAGGAGCCGTAGGAAGAGGAAGGGAAATGCCAATTTCTTCCCAAGCTTTTTGCGCAAACTCACAATGAACAAGAGAATGCATAGTGGATTCATCGTGAATGTGACAAACTGGACAATGGGAATGTATATTAACTCTCTTGATTCTCAAATGATCTGCTGTTGGTAGAACATCTAGTGACGCTCTCCAAAGGAAATTGCGCACCTTCTGTGGGATTTTTATATTCCATAACATGTTCCAAAACGAATCGGATGCGTATTGAGATTGGAATATAGAGCTCTCCATAAGTTTCTTATAACCGCTTTTCACGGTGTAAACCCCTCTCCTATCATGAATCCAAAATAGGCGATCTATACTACCAGTGGAAGATAAGGGAATTTGCATAATATGGCAGCGATCTTGTGTATTAAAGAGCTTGTTCAAGAGGTTGGAGTCCCAACAATTCTGACCAGCAACAATGAGTTGATCAACAGTTGCACTATCACTCCCTGGGACCGGTTCAGAAGAAATAAAGCCTTGATCCGCATTAGGCAACCAAGGATCATTCCATATGCTGATTGAAGAACCATTTCCAACTCGGAATCTGCAACCTCCATTAAGTAGAGACTGAGCCGCTAAAATACTTCGCCAAATGTAGCTGGGTCTATAGCCGATCTTAGCCTGGCAGAAAGAAGTCGAAGGAAAGTAGCGTGCTTTATATACTCGGGTCACTAAAGATGAGGGATTTGAAAGAAAATTCCAGCCAAGCTTTCCAAGAAGCGCCACATTATATTCATGTAGTTTCTTGAAACCCATTCCACCTTTAGACTTAGGAAGACAGAGCTTTTCCCATGTGGTCCAATGAATTCCCCTCTTCTTTCCTTGGTTGGACTGCCACCAAAACTTATTTAAAATTTTCTCTATCTCATCACAGATCTGGACAGGAATTAAGAAAACATTCATGGCAAAGTTGGGAACTGTTTGAGCAATAGATTTGATGAGAATTTCCTTCCCCGCTCGAGAGAGACACTTCTCGTTCCACCCTTGCACCCGCTGCCAAATCCTATCTTTAATGTAAGAGAACACTTCATTTTTCTTTCTACCAATGATAGAAGGCAATCCCAGATATTTGTCCTGAAATTGAAACGCTTGAATTCCGAAGAATGACCGAATGTGATCCTGTCTATTTTGATCAACGTTCCCACTAAAAAAAGGGAGGATTTATGAAAGTTAACTGATTGACCCGACTCCATTTCATAGTTATGCAGCAAATCTCTGATCACCTCACATTCTCCGATATTTGCTCTGAAGAAAAACAAACTGTCGTCCGCAAAAAATAAATGCGAAATAGAGGGGGCATTCTTAGCAATTTTACACCCGTAAATAGCCTTAGACTGTTCTTTGGACCGTATCTGTGAAGACAAAACCTCAGCACATAAAATGAATAAGTACGGCGATAAAGGACAACCTTGTCGTAAACCTCGTTCCGGAAAAATAGGACCAATATCGCCATCTTCATGAACAATGTGATACCGGACAGTGGAAATGCAAAGAAGCACCAATGCAATCCAATTGTGAGGAAATCCCATTCTACTCATCACCTTTTCCACAAATCCCCATTCAAGCCGATCGTAGGCTTTGCTTATATCAACTTTAAGCGCCACCATACCAAGCTTACCACTCTTCTTCTTTTTCATACAGTGCAGAGATTCAAATGCCAACATCACATTATCATGAATTGACCGACCAGGAACAAAAGCACATTGAGTTTCTGAAACAATGTCCGGCAAAACTGATTTGAGACGGTTGGCGAGGACCTTAGCCACAGCCTTGTATAGAACATTGCATAGCGCTATTGGCCTGTAATCTTGCATTGCTTCTGGGTTTCCTTTCTTAGGGATAAGAGTAATCAAGGTGTCATTCAAGCCAATAGGAAATGAGCACATATTTAAACAATGCAAGCAAAGGGAAATAACATCTTCTCCCACCACATCCCAAAAGTTCTGGAAAAAAGCCGGGTTCATGCCGTCTGGTCCTGGGGCTTTATCAGGATACATGTCATGGATGGCTTTGTGGACCTCACCGGTAGTGAAAGGAATTGACAAATTTTCAATCTGTAGGTTCGAAAGTCTGGGATTAATGCAATCAACAATTGAGTTTAAGCTAGATGAAGTAGTCGAAGACTTAAAAAGATTCTGAAAGTAATCGAGCATAACATGATGAATTGCCGTCTTCTCAGATTGCCAATTGCCGTCCTTATCTCGAATACCCCGAATCCTATTAGTCTTTCTTCGGGAGGAAGCAGCTCTGTGAAAGTATTTAGTATTAGAATCTCCATCTTTTAACCAAATTTTCCTGGATCTCTGTTTCCAATAGATCTCTTTCTGATGCAAGGCTTTGAAGTAATTAGATTGCGCCCTCTGGAACTCACGCAAACTAACATCATCCATCCTACTTTGCAAACGACACATGATAGCTCTATTTAGGCGGATTTTAAAATTTAGCTGGCGATGGCCAGAGCCCCCCCCCATCTAAGAAGATCACCGCCGCAAGAACTAATTCGATCTAACAAAGGATACCCTGCTGATTTAGACCAACTGACTCTGACAACCTCCCTGCAATCTGATTCACGTAGCCACATATTCTCAAATCTAAACCTTCGATGGGCATGCCTCGAGCTAGGGACAGTAGGTTTCAAGAAGATAGGTGCATGATCAGATGAAAATGGCCCAAGTTATGAACGTAAGCACTAGGAAAAATGTCAGTCCAAGAGGGAGATGCGAAAGCCCGATCCAATCGTTCTTCAACCCAATTGGGCGTGCCTTTACTCTTAAACCACGTGAATTGATGACCCACTAAACCCAGATCACATAAGTTGTAGTCGTCAATCGCCTCTTTGAAGCCATTGAGAAGCCAAGATGGGTGTTTGTGAAGGCCCATCTTTTCATGTTGATAAAGGAGATCATTAAAGTCTCCAATACAAACCCATGGAAGATGGGATGATGTAGCAAGAAGTCGGAGTTGGTCCCAACTTTCACGGCGTCGATTACGATCCGGATTGCCATAGTAGCCCGTGAGGCGCCACTTTGGATAGCCTGCAATGCTAACCTCAATATCGATGTGGAAGCGAGACATACTAATTAACGAGCCCATATAATGATATTTCCAAAGTAAAGCGAGACCGCCACTTCGACCGATACAATCAACACTAATGCAACAATCATAATTTAACTTATTTTTTATAGATATCATTTTTTGATTGCAAGAAAGAGTCTCAATGAGAAAAATAAAGTCAGGCTTATTCGTGTTGACAAGGTCAACTAAGACCTGAACTGCTCGTGGGTTGCCCAGCCCACGACAGTTCCAACTTAGGATACTCATGATGATCGGTGGGCCTGCGAGGCAGTGCCCACCATAGCCAAGTTTTTTGGGTCCTCGTTCATTGGATCAACTTCAGCAACCGGATCAATCAAGTTCTCATCAGTATTGGCCTCCAATCTGCGTCTTTTTTGATCCACTACAGTGAGGCCCAGCCCATTAGTTGAGACACTCTCATCAAAGTCAACAGCCAGAATTTCCTTAAATAGAGGATTGACTTGCATATTTAGTGGAGATGGATTCACAACGTTACGGATTTGATTGGTAGAATTGGATGCCAAAATCACGCTCTTTCCTTTTAATGGCAGTGCTTGATTTTCGGCCAATCTTGAGGGAGTTTCCTCATTTGGACCATTGATTGTAACCTTTCCAAAATTAGCAGCTGAATTCTCCGACGAAGATCCCCGAAGCCATTTCTCGCCGGCTAAACCCGGTGTGTTCCGAAGAGGAGCACGAAGAAATGCTCCATATGGACGTTCAACCTCCATACCACCAGCTTCATAGAGACGCTCACAATTTGAGTCGGAATGGCCAACTATTCCGCAGATAAAACAGAACGTTGGGACGCGTTCATACTTGAAATTGACCCAGATCCAATCGCCGCCTGGTTTCTTAAGTTTCATCCTTCTTTTCAATGGAATCCGGACATCCATGCGAATCCTTACACGAAGAAAATTCTTCCAACCTCCAGAGAAATTCTTTGGGTCGGAGGAGAGAAAGGAGCCAACAAAGTTGCCAATCTGAACTAGAACACGTTCTGATCGGAACCCCACAGGGACATCATAAATCTGCACCCATAAGTTCATGTGCACTAACTCAATGCTGGAAGGATTTTCATCCTCTTGAAGATGTTTGAGTAAGAGGAGATGATTGTTAAAGGTCCATGGGCCATTATCGAGCACTCGATTCATATCAATTAAATGGAAGAATTGAAAAATATATGAGCCACCACCCAGATCTTTGATGCAAACCCCCTTTTTTTGGCCGCCAAATGGATGCTAACGTGCTTCTCATTGAGACGAAGTGGATAGACCGGTCTGTTAGGAATCTGCCAACCAGGCAAAACCTATATTCATTTTGATCAAATCCCACAAAGAAAATTCATTTCATTGATCAAACATCGGTTTTGGATATAAATTTTGATTTATGAATTCTTTTGGTTGATTTGTTTTCATTTGAAAACTTTTTGCATGATTCTCATGTTCCTCTTCTTTTGATTTTATAAATCTATTCTTACTCATGATTTTTTATAATGAGACACTATCTTTATAATGTCATATCATTATGTGTCCTCATTGTATCTTGTTTGCTTGTGAGTGGTGTTTAGCATATCTTTTCTTTTATGCTTGCTCACATGTTTGCCATAATCTTTATTTATTGCATATTTTCTATATGGCATTTTGATAGGGGGAGCAATCCCTATACTTGCTTCATACTCACCCATGCTTATTTGTAGGGGGAGCTTTCGCTCTCTTAATTCTTTTGTCCCCTTTTTGATGTTGTCAAAGGGGGAGAAATATTGTGAGTATATTCCTTCTTGAGTTTACATGCATGTGAATTATAAATTATATGTTCATTTCCTTTATGCATATATTCCTTTTTGTAAATTGTTTGTCATCATCAAAAAGGGGGAGATTGTTGGCCTTCTTGTTTTGATGATGTTTAACAAACAATTTACCACTAATGTTGTTTGTCTAGTATTTGTGTTTTCGTATTTATTGTAGACAAACAACGTAGTTGGAGGATGGATGGAATAGAGCTTCAACGATCATATCCAAAGGAGGTTGGCGGAATGTCGGTGAAGCCTTGCTATTCAAAGTTCAAGATCCAAGTTCAAGCTTCATCCGCGAGATTACCAAGTCAAGCTTATTGAAGATCAAGATCATTGCTTGGGTAATTTAGTTTAGGAATTTATATTATGTGTGTTAGTACTTTAAGCTCAATCATATACACACATACACGTTTTGGATTTTGTATATATATAGTTATATATATACATATATGTTTTGGTTTGATAGTTTTCAAGTTTTACTATGAAACAAATGAATAGAATTGGAAAATACTATTTTGTTTCATGTTTATATGCCTATATATGATTTCCCTTTTAACAAGCTTATATTTAATGAAATCATATTTCGTGTTTTGAATATATTGCATAGAATATGCAAATTTATGAAAATATTATATTTCTAGATTATAGACTTCATAACAACATGTTATATCTTTTATCAAGTCTATAAAATCATTTCATAAGGTTTCAAAATGTTGTTTAAGTCAAAATATCAAAATATCAATTTTCAGGTTTTCATGTTTTGGACTATTTTGCAAAATGATGATATTTCTCATTTGGGAAGTCTTTTTAGAAAACCAGTTTTTGTAGCATGTGTATTATCATGTCTACAATCATTCCCCAAAGTTTTACATTTTTCTGAATTTATTTGATATTTTTAAACAGTGTTTTAAAATCAGCTCTAAAACCAATTTTTCTGGAAATGTCAGTTTTCGGTCGACCGGTACGGTCGACCGGTCAATTGACCATTCGTCAGTATTTTTCCAGAGAGTCATCGGTCGACCGGTCCGGTCGACCGAGAGCTCAAATCGGTCGACCGACCTTTCCTTGTTTTCAGACCTGCTCGCGGTCGACCGGATTTGCCATCGGTCGACCGAATGCTATCCATCGGTCGACCGACGAGATTTCCGGTCAACCGACAAAAGAGCCGTTGGCTCCTAACGGCTATTTCCTGAGCAGATTTCTGGGGGCTTTTCTGTCTTTTGTTTTGGGTGTCTTTGCTGAGATCTTTAGAGGGTATAAATACCCCTTTGCTGATCTCTCTTCATTTACTCTCAAAGAAGTGGTTTTTAAACAAAGTGTTAAACAAGGGTTTAAGGTTTTATTGTTTTGTTTAAGTGTGTTTAAGAGCTTTTAAGCATTTGAGTGTTTTGATTTGTGGAGGAAATTTCACAAGAGCAAGTGGAGATCATCATTGGTGTTTGAGCATGAGACACGGCTAGGTCCAACACTTAGTGGGTGTAGAGTGTGATTGCAAGAGTGTGAGTTGTAGAGTTTTCGGTTAGCTAGAAAACCGAGTGTGTAGAAGAAGTTCCGGCTTCCAAACCGGATTGTGTTAGTGGATTTCTCCCCGGGAGTGGGGAGCGGAGACGTAGGACGAAAGGTCCGAACTCCGTGATCATATAGTGTGTTTGAGTGTGCTTTGGCGTTCATTTATATTCATACTCATATCTTATATCGCCATTGTCATTTACTCTTAGTTCATATTATCCACTATCTTGTTTATCTTATTTATGTTTATATCACCCTTAGTTTCATATCCTTGCATATAACTCATAGTATATCTCATTGCTAGGATATATCCCTTGTTCATATTGTTTATCCTAGCTCACATATCTTGTTGTATTTTAAACTTGCTAGGATAACGTATTAATTAGTTTTTAATTAGCATTTAATCGGATTAGATTAGCATAAGACCCTAATCACCCCCCTCTAGGGTCTAACACAGGATACCCAGGCCAAATAAAACTTGAGGAAACACGGTAAAGGATAGCATCGGAAATCCAAAAGATTCAACATTTTAGCTCAAATATAAACTCATTTAATTGTAGTACAGCTGTTATACTATTTTGGTACTACGGCAAGACTAAAGTATCTTCTAAGAAGATGTGAGATGGGCTCATGATTGAAATGCAGGAGTAAGAGTGTGAAAGTTGTCAGAAGTTGCGGTACAATTAAAATTAGTATTATTTTAAAATGAAATTTACATTTCAAATTTACCAAACAACTTGAAGATACCATTTTGGTTCCAACATATCACTCCTGCGACTGGTTCACCATTAAACCAACCAGACAATTATTGAATTGAGTAAATGTAAAAATATTGCGGTAAGTAGCAAACCGGACATGAGAATATAAAGCACGGAGTTGCTCATTGGCTAGGGCAGCTTGCTTGGGGTTGATGCAACTCGTTGAGAGAAAATCCCCTAGATGCTTGTGAAGCAGGGAGAAAGCATAAATGTTGCAGAGGATTTGCAATTGTTCTTTAACTCCATCTCCATCCAAGTCTTGTTTCACCTTCTGTATGAACCTGCGAGCGAGCGAGTAGGCGAGTCAAATCCAAGCGAGCGAGCAATAAAATTACTGATTTGATAATCACTTGATGGAGTTCATTTCCATTAACCATGAGCTATATCCTAGATATCAAAGCTCAGATTACTAATATGCTATGAAGCACGGACACGCATAACATGAAGACGTGTCGTGTCGTGTCCGTGTCGGACACATGTGTCGAACACACGTATCCTATGTATTTTTTAGGATTTGCCTCGTGTCGGCGTGTCGGATGGCCGTGTCGGATCCGTGTCCATGCTACATAGCTAATATGTTTGCTTTCCTATTCATGAATGGTTTATAACAATAATAATAAAAAGCAGAACCAAAAGTGTATACTCGCCAAAGGCACCAAAATCAATGTAAAAAATTTGTTAAAATTTTCCAATATCCCAATAAAACTTTATTGAAGCTTTCACCAACCATACTAACAAATTGTGATAAAAGTTTTTTACTATACAAGGTAATCAATAAAAAACAATAGGCCAATATCTAGAAGAATTCGAGCCTTAAAAGTTCAAATCTCTAAATCAAGACCCAATTCAATCAATGTGGGACTAATGGATCCTACGCAGTCAGTAGGATGAGGTCAAGAAACAAAATGCAATGAATTCAAGATCAATCACTGTTTCTTGTGTACTTCTGCAAGGGTATGGAAGAGGCTCCAAATGTCTTTGATCACATCTGCATGGAAATGATGCTTATTTCTTTTTGGAAAACACTTAAATAACATTGTTTTTCATCAAATCTACTTCCAATATCTTCTAGCATGTAATGTTCTTTTCTAAGTAATTGAATATATGAGGAGTTAGCCAATTGATGTTAAAACATATAATAATTTTGGGTGGCTATATGCTATGTAATTGTCATCGCGGATTGATCACAATTTCACAATCTCTGCCCATTAGAACATGTTTTCATGTTCACTGAACAAACCTACTGAACATCCAAAAGCAAAAAAGGAGTTATATCAGTTTTTTTAAGCTAAAAGTGTATGGACGAGACTAAGCATGATGGACGAAAAACTTACTTTGATACAAGAATCAACTGGCAATGAGCCACTGCTGCCTACACTAAATCAGCAGAGAGATCTGCAAACCCTGCATAAAAAAAATAATGGTGTGAGTATGAATTGTGAAAATAAAAATCATGCCAAGAATCAGTAACATGAAAGAGAGAATGAATCAGCATACAGACGCATGTATCCAGAATTTGAAAAGCATAGTTAATAGATACTTTAAGCAGGAAGATTAGATATATGCCACATGTATGCATGCAGCAAGCCAAAGTCTGCATGTGCTTTATCTGTAAATTCATTTGCTTGCATGTGCGTGTATGTGCAGGTGTGAGTGTGTGAGCATGTATTTGCGAGAGAGGGAGGACCTAGTTCTGGGCTTGATGCTTTGGCAATATTTTGGGGTGTGTGAGCATGTATTTGCGAGAGAGGGAGGACCTAGTTCTGGGCTTGATGCTTTGGCAATATTTTGGGCACAATTAACAGCTAGCCTCACAGAAGGGAGGACCTAGTTCTGGGCTTGATGCTTTGGCAATATTTTGGGCACAATTAACAGCTAGCCTCACAGATGAATGCGTATAGAAAGGGTAAGCATCACCATACAAGGAAATCTCATGAAGTGTAAGTTGGGACAATCAAATACAGAATCTAAGATAAAAATGGAATAAAACTCTATATTCAATAGAATAAAGTGCTTGCTATCAATATTTTGGTTGCTACTTTGAAGTAATATTCTGTAAATGGGTCACGATGTGAAAAAGTACACCTTGACGAACATCAGATCGACATTGCATTAGGTGTTCTGCCCGCATAGAACATAAATAAAGTATAAAATGAAGATCCAAAATAAGAACATAAAAGTAAAATTATACCAGTTCTCAAGAAAAGACTATTATTGTTGCACCGTGGTACATGACTGTTCGAGCTGGAACTACCTAATGCTTGGACCTTCAATTTCATCTGAAGTTCTCAAAGTAGAATTTTAACTCATTCAACCTTCAGATTAATTAAAATTGTACTTTATGTTCTATGTTCAACCAGAGGTCCAAGCAATACTGATTTAAAGATTTTGTCAATTCTATTGATGTTTCCCAAAACACATAGTTACTATTCATGTAGGAACTATTACAGACATCGAGCGTTCGCAATCCTTATCCACTGGAGAGTATATTCTTTATTAGATTCTAAGTACGCGTAATTAATTGTTTTTTGGGTCCAAGCAAGTTTTTGGATGTAAACACACCCTAAAGTTCATCTATGTATCCTCAAGTATGTAGTTCATCTTCATTTTCCATACACTTACATTTCTTTATTTTTCCATTACAATAAGAAAAGTACATCTAAATTCTGATTTTATTTCTCTCTTTTTTTATAACAATCTACTTTTATCTTAATTTCTCATAATAAAGACACCGCCAAACCTAGCCATCTTTCTTTCTGCCTTATTTTTCCTAGCAATTAAATCATAACATTTTCCTTTCAAACATTTAAAAAACGAACCAGTTATCACCTTGGGCGATGGCTCCACTTTAAGGCAATGGCTATCAGTATGCGCTCAAACGATATGCAACTCATTCCCCGCAACGTACCTAAAAACAATCCAAACCAAAAACTCCACTAAAATCACTTCAAAATAATAAAAAATCCAATCTTTCACTTAAAAAAGGTACCTTTTGCCAATTGCAAAGGCAACGATTGTAGAGTGATTACGAGTGAATAAGTACTTCTTCCATCGCCACCACAAATGGCTGCCGATTCCGTCGCCGCAGAATTCGTGGACTTCCTGGACTTAAAAAATGTACCTTTTGCCAATTACAAAAAAGAGCCACAAACAATTGACGGAAAAAGTTCTTCCAACAATTAGCAGAAGACAAACTGAACTTACAAACGCGATCATCAACAAGATTGTGAGGCTCATAAACGTAAATGAAAATATACCTCCACAACTCGATAAAATTCACTGTTTCAAGGTCTTCAATCTTCAAGATTACAACTTTAAGCACGGTTCAAAATGAAAATGCATGGATACAAAATTTCCCTATAACTACATTTCCAACAAAAATAAAAGCTCCAAAATTACAAATGGCCAGTTTTTTTAAAAAAACAATTATTTTTTTTAAAAGACCCGTTTGCTACAAGGATATTCCAGGGCTCGACTCTCACTCGGTGCAGTATATGTGATTGGACTCCTCTCAGGATGATTCTCTAGGGGAAGCTGAGTGCTCTTTCTATTTTCTTCAAATGTGAAATTACCAGGGGATGCATACTGATATTGAATGTCCATTAGTCTCTAAATTTGCACTAATAGATGATTTAGAATATATACTTTTTTATATATAGATCCCAATAAATTCCAAAACAAAGTGATTGCAAGAGATTACCTTAATGGGTTGCCTTGATTGAGCCCAAAGCTCGAATTCACAATCATGGCCAACAAAAAAGCTACGAAAATAACAAGATAAACCAAATCCCTACACTTTCGATTGTGCCTTATAATCCCAACCCCCATTTGCGCGTCTCCATCGCTGCTTGGATATCTCTCTATGATCGCCCCAAGTGGGCCCCCCATTTTCATTTCCACCGCTTCTTCAAGAGCTGGGGAGAGAGAGAAATAGGGTTTTAGTGAGAGAAAGAGGCGAATCAAATCTGATTAGGAGTTATTAAAACTGCGAAGGGGCCGGGGAGGTGGAGCGTCATAGGAGGGAACGATTAAATGAGGGATCTTGCTAGGGAATCAGAGATGAAAAGGCAGGGGGTGGCGCAGCAAATGTTAGAACGATTAATTGAGGGAGATGAAGAGGCAGATGGGTGAATGAACTTAGAGAGATGAGGGAGCTGATATTGAGAAACGAAAGAATCGGAGATGAAGAGGCAGAGGGGAGCGACGGAGCTGAGTACGATAAAAGAGAGAGAGGAAGAGGAAGAGGCAGATGAAATAGGATCGGCCATTGCTTTTTAATTAATTAAATTAAATCATTAATAACAATTAAAAATCTTAATAATTTTCAGTATTGAATGAACAGAACAGAAATATAGGATAAATTTATAATTATGTAAGTTGATAGGGGCAAAATGGTCATGCAAAAGTTTTGACAATGGTTTTCTCTTTTATAAGTAGTATAGATATAGATATAGATTAACATCCAAAGCCCATACCTCATTTTTAGCATAAATAATTAAAAATCCACATGTTATGGATTGCAGCAACGTTGTGTATTTGGGCTTTTTTTCTTGATTTTTTGGTTTTATTTTCTCTGGGCTTATCTTGGGCTTCATGCTTCATGGGCCTCTTCGGCTTGTTTTCTTGATTTTTCCATAATTCATTACCATTAGGCTTTGGGCTTCATGGGCTTATGATCTGTGGGCTTCTAAAATTCTGAAAAATAGAGAAGAGAGAATTTGAGGGTTTTTTTTACATTTAATAATATTTATTTATGTTTTTATTCATTTATGTGCAAACTAAGCTAAACTGTTATTATTAACAGATTTATTTATTAAAATAATTAGATAATAAGGATGTAAAATGTAATAAAATATGTTAATCAAATGGCCTCACAAGAAACAAGTGCCCAGCAACAAGCAACAAGCAACAAGAAATAGCCTTAGAATGTACTTTAAAACTAATTTTAACGTGGATTTTTATTTGAATCAACCAACTCCTAGCAAAATCTTCATTTAAAAAAAACCTAAAAATAATATTAAAAACACAATGTACATGGCTTGCATCCAAACTATACCTTATCATTAGGCTCCGTTTGGGTACCATGTTGATTTACTTATTTTCATGGTATTTTTGCTAAAAATAAAACACCATGCGTTTGATAACCATGATGTCTTTTAATCATGGTACCCAAACAAAGCCTTAATCACATGCATTGAGCGTGTGTTTTAATGATATTTTTTAGATTTTTAGTAAAAACTTTGACTAGGAGATGGTTAATTAGAAAAAACCCCACTTTAAAGGTGGTTTATATATAAATTTAAAAAAAAATGTGATTTTTGTAAAATAATCATAGTTTCAAGGTGGTTTATGTAAAATAAAATTATTTTAAAGGTTCTTTTAGGAAATAAAAAAACAGTTTTTCTATAGAGTGTCCATGGGCACTTTATAAGAGAGGAGAGAAATCTTACTCTCTTTAAAAGCACGAGTTCGGAAAAATCTTTTGATAGACAAAAATACCATTGAAATTCAAATTAATCCATTAAGTAAGAGTAAGTTGATAAATTAAGGAATTCTTATTGTATATACATAGTATGAAGATAAGAATATAGTTTGATAAATTGATAAATTCTCATTGGATATACATAGTATGAAGATAAGAATATAGTTTAAATTAAAACGTAAACCTAAATGAAATTATTAAATGCCAAATTTACAAATGTATACAAGATGAATGACGTATATGCAAAAACCAAACGAATTAGTGAGACAAATAATGTCCGCCCCAGAGGTCGAACCTCGGAATAACGCAGACCTACAAATGTACATAATGTTGACGGGTATTTGCAAAATCCACCAAACAAATTAAAGAGACAAAAACGTTCTGAAAATTATAAAAAAGGAAAATTAAAACAAATGGCTGCGATATGAGGACACAACATGGCGATCTCTCACCAACTAAAATTCAAGTAGTTCATGGTACTGCATATTTAGTTTTAAAGTTTAATTATACTATTATTATTTAAATAGAACTCTATTTACAATTGTTATCCTCTCACATGCAATATCACATATTAATGTTTATAAGCCAAGAAACTACAATAATTTTCATAGCACTTTCATCTCCTTATATATGTATTTGCCTTAGTTATTTTCTTCTTATTAGATTAGATTAGTTTATTTTAAAGCAATTAATTATATTGTATATTTAATCTTTTTCCATATCAAGAAATATCAATAATTTTCACAACTCTTTCATCTATTTTCTTCTTATTAGATTAGATTATTTAAAAGTAAGTAATTATATTGTATGTTTGATCTTTTTCTTCAGGTCAGAAATTGCAACAATTTTCATAGCACTTTCATCTCCTTCAACAGATATGTGCCTTTGTTTTTTTCTTCTTATTAGATTAGATTAAATTGTTTAAAAATTATGAATTATGAAATTACAACAATTTTCACACCATTTTCATCTATTTTTTTCATATTAGATTAGATTAGATTATTTTAAAGCAATTACTTATATTGTATGTTTGATCTTTTTTTCCAGATCACAAAGTTTAATTATACTATTATTATTTAAATAGATACTATTTGTTTAAAAACAAAGAGAATCTCACTGATATCTTAGATCTCAATGCCAATTATAATAGTTACACATGGGTGTTGGTTAAAATAAATTTCATGTATGAGTTTAACTTATATAATCCTACTTCAACCGGATTAGATAATTTAATTTTTTTAACACCCAAACTCTTCCCCAAAACCAAAAGAGAGTAGCAATGCTACACACACACACACCGTACCACATATATCTTAAAAATGAACGAAGAAAACCACACAAACAATAACCATATTAATAACACACACGCACCCACTGTTTCCAAAACCATCATTCCCCATATCCGTTTATTATATATTCACATACCAAATTAAATTGTTGGAATTTTCCCTCACCAACTACACCATTGATCAACTCTCCTTTTTTCTTTGTACTTAAATTGTATAAGATTCATTATGATGAGGACTCACATGGGTCCTCTGCCTGCCTTGAACGTCCAACAAAAAATAATGTACTAAGCCTTGTAGTTAGTTAATAATGAGATCTCATCATTATAAACAAACTAAGTAAAGATTAATAATTTTTAAGAATGTACTATGTTCCCCTATATTCCAGTAAAAACTTATTAGTTGTTCATTCCCGGTCCCAAGAGATTTTTAAAATTAATCATCAATTTCATACTTTTTTTTTAAAATGTTTAAATAAATTTATGACAAATGTAACAATCCATGTTTATAGATTTTAACTTAAAATGAATCTGACTTATTTTATAGTAAAAAAATAAACAAAAAATTAATTTTAATTATTAACCACGTGCATTGCATGTGCACAAGAACTAATAGAAAGAAAGAATGAGGAGAGGATCCCAATACAACCCTCTCCTTGTTCATTTCTCTCTATCTCTCTCGTGGCCACTCTATATAAAAACCAATAAAAAAAACCATAAAATTTTAAGGAAAACAAATCCCCAAATCCAAAATCGAAATATATCCATTTCAATTCCTATCCACTCGCCCCCTTTTTCCCTCTACTCCTCCCCCCTCCGTTCGGTTCTCCGCCAGCGATGCACACCCTAACGGGTACCCACCTCCTTCTCCCTTTCGGTTCCGGTCACCGCCGTCCCCTTCTCCACCCTTCAAGGAGACTTCCCGCTCGAGTCCGGTGCTCCGCCGGTGACAAGAAGCAGCAGCAGAGGAGAGCTTATCCGTTCGATGAGATAGAGCCCAAGTGGCAGCAGCACTGGGAGGTGAAAGCAGCAGCAGAGGAGAGCTTATCCGTTCGATGAGATAGAGCCCAAGTGGCAGCAGCACTGGGAGGTGAACAAGACGTTTCGGACACCGGAGGATGTGGACACCTCCAAGCCCAAGTGCTACATTCTTGATATGTTCCCTTATCCAAGGTATAATCTCTTTGGAATTTTGGAGTACTAGTTTTAGTTCGAAGAATGAGTATTACCCATTTGATCAAAATTTGAGCTTGGTGACTTGAATTGTTAGACGTAGGAGCTTTATTAAATAGGAAAGCATGAGTATTTCTTTGCTCGAAAAATGAGTACCGATTTGATAGAAACTTAAATTTGTGGACAACGTCGAGTTTGGGTAATTTGAGCACTAGTTTTAGTTCAAAAAAGAGTACCCATTTGATCAGAAATTGATTCGTTGGCTGGACTTTGTTAAGTAGATTTAGGAAAGTATGAGTATTGAGTTGATTTAGGTTATTTGGATTTGGTATTCTGTAAAAATGAGCACCCATTTGGGCAAACGTGAAATTTTGTAAGGATGTAAGTGATTCAAAATTGAGGGAATAGAAAGGTCTCTTGGTTGAGAATTGCCTTTCATAATTCTCATTTAGGAAATGTGTACCCATTTGAGCATAACGAAAAAAAAAGGAATTATCGTGCATTTGATTTAAGCATTTATTTAGATCTGTATCATATTCGAACTAAAAAATGAGCTTCAATTTGACCAGAATCTTGATCTTCGTGAAAGAATTTTTGAATTTGGTATTTTGGTAGCTAGAATTGTGAGAAATGACAGACTTTTATTTCTTTATATAAAAAGAAATGACAGATTTCTTAATTAAAAGGTACTAACCTTATGTTTTCTTCTATATAAGCCAGTTGTTGAGAATTGGAATTGTTAAAGAAATTTGATTTAGGTGACTAGGGCCTGTTGCATTCATTGTATTGACAATCTTTGCCTAAGAAAGGCTGTATCATATGAATTATGCAGTGGAGCTGGATTGCATGTAGGCCATCCTCTTGGATATACCGCCACCGACATTCTATCAAGATTTAAACGAATGAGGGGCTTCAATGTTTTGCATCCAATGGGATGGGATGCATTTGGTCTCCTGCTAACAATATGCTATCGAGGTTTCTTTACTACTTTTACAACACATTTATGCTGTTAGCTTTTCCCCTTGTTGCGTAACACCTTGCGTGCAGACAGGGACTCATCCAAAGGTTACAACAGCTCGAAATATTGGACGGTTCCGATCTCAGGTATTTCAAAGCTCATTTGTGATTCTTGATCGCGTGAAGGATATTTCTATGGTCACATATACATTATTATTCAAATGATGGAAATAAACTTGAGATTCTTATGATTATGTATCCTTCTTATATAAGAATGCAATTGCCTCTCAAGAGATCCTCAACACCTTTTAAAAATTTCAAACATTTTCAAACAAAATATTTCATATATCCATTTCTATTTTTGGCATTTGGACAATGCAACTGAGAAGTATTGACAAAAGATTATGTGCAAAAGCCTTATCACTGGATAATTTAGTCATGACATCTGAACTTTCTGCAATGCGAATTGGCAATGCTGTTACAGTAATTATTAGATAACAACAAGACTGAAACCATGCTAATATATTCATTTGTCTTCTTTTAAGTGGTTCTTTAGCAATACAGCCATGTTGAATTTTTTTGGTCTCACAAAGACTCCTGTTGGCACTCGTTTCTTTTGTTGAGCTGCTGTCTCTATTGTCATGCTATGTTAGCCTCAGTATTTGCTTATTGATTATCTTCAGCATATTTATAATACTCTATATGCTTGATAACTACTTTTCTTTTCAGCTTAAATCACTAGGCTTCTCGTATGATTGGGATCGTGAAATATCGACCACTGAACCACACTATTATAAGTGGACACAGTGGATATTTCTTCAGCTACTGAAGAAAGGACTTGCATACCAGGTGAGTATTTACCAATAGAATGTTTAATTATCTTTATGCATGTTTTGTAAGCTATGATTACTCTTCTTCACTATTACATCTAAATTATAATAGGTTGGTTGTTCTTAATTCTAATAATCAGGCTGAAGTGCCTGTTAATTGGTGCCCTGCTCTTAGTACTGTTTTGGCTAATGAGGAGGTAGTGAATGGTGTTAGCGAACGCGGGGGTCATCCTGTTATAAGAAAGGCACGTATAGTTTAATGGTTCCATGATTTTTTTTTCTTTTTCATAGATTATGCATTTAAACAATTATAATCGTCTTTGTTGAAGCAGCCAATGCGTCAGTGGATGTTAAAGATAACCGCTTATGCTGATCGTCTTCTTGGAGATTTGGACGGTCTTGACTGGCCAGAAAGTATTAAAGAAATGCAACGAAACTGGATTGGCCGGTCTGAAGGTTTGGACGGTCTTGACTGGCCAGAAAGTATTAAAGAAATGCAACGAAACTGGATTGGCCGGTCTGAAGGTGCTGAACTTGAGTTTGCTGTAGTTGATTTGCTCGGACATGAAGAAGGCGTAAAGCTCTCTGTTTACACAACCAGACCAGACACTATCTTTGGTGCAACGTATATAAAATGCAAATTTTCTTCATTTTTTAGAGGATTAAATAGTTCTTTACTTTTCAATCACATTGTATGTTCATCGACATTATTTTCTTGCTCTTTTCTTCAGATATCTTGTTGTGGCTCCTGAGCATTACTTGCTGTCATCAATTGTATCCGATGGCCAACAGAAGGAAGTATGTTTATTTGTGGCTCCTGAGCATTACTTGCTGTCATCAATTGTATCCGATGGCCAACAGAAGGAAGTATGTTTATTGGATTCTGTTGTATTTTGCCTCGGCGCCGTTTAACGTTGGTCAGATTATAAACTAGATTATAATGAATGCAGGTAGAGGAATATAGAGAAGTTGCAGCAAGAAAAAGTGAGCTTGAGAGAACTGATCTTCAAAAAGAAAAAACTGGAGTATTTAGTGGTTCCTATGCTAAGAATCCAGCTACTGGAGAGGTCATTCCAATATGGGTAGCAGATTATGTTTTAGGAAGGTTTATTTGGAATTACTCTATATAGTTTCTAGAAATTTACATTTGACTGATCATATATAATTCTCTTGTTGTGGTAGTTTCAATGGTAATTAAATACTTCATATTTAGATATCTTTATTTAGCAGAAGATTACTCTTCCATGGTGCTGATGATCCTTGGGATTTATGGCGGATACTGCTTTCATTAACCTGCAAAGAACTTATATATATATATATATATATATATATATATTATATATATATATATATATATATCATATATATATAGAGAGAGAGAGAGAGAAGACGAGAGAGACGAGAGAGAGAGAGAAGCAGGAAAACTATATGTCAACTTAGTGACGGTATCACTAAGTTTCTTAGTCATTGATGATCACTTGATTGAGCTACATTGTGGATGATCCGCTCCGGTTGAACTTGATCTACATATTCTAAAACCCACATACACCAAATTTGGGGTGAACCCGTCATGCCGCTTTGCGACCCTTTACTCCACTCGCTATCAATTTTTAACGGTTTCGAATTGAATAGAAACTTTTACATGCTCGACGAGTAAGGCCGTCAAACCATTGACGAATTCACACCAAATTTGGTGCTGTTGGGTTTTAGAATATTGTAGATCAAGGTTTCAACGAAGCGATCATCCACAATGTAGCTCAATCAAGTGATCATCAATGACTAGAAAACATGACGTGCCAGCTTAAGTGGACACAAGTTTTCCTCTCTCATCCTCTCTCTCTATATATATATAATATATATATATATATATATATATTATATAATATATATATTAAGTTGACACAAGTTCTCCTCTCTCTCTCTCTCTCTCTCTTATAATATATATAATATATAATATTTATATATAATAATATATAATATAATATAAAGGGCATGAAATTTCTGCTGAAGTTTAGTGAATCATTCCATTAGTGTATAATTGGCACGTGTTTCTTTGAATAAAGGTGCTATGAAAAATTTCTGTTGAAGTTAATGAATCATCCATTAGTGTATATATTCGGCCAACTGGGTTTCTGCCATCAAATTATATATATATATATAATATATATATTATTATATATAAATATATAATATATATATATATATATATATATATATATTATATTTATATATATATATATGTATAAGATAAAAGGCGCATGGAAAATTCTTGTTGAAGTTATGAATCATCCATTTAGTGTATAATTGGCACTGGTCTTCTTGCATCATTATGTCATAATGAATAATTGGCTAACTTGATTGCATTATTAAAACTAGTACTTCTTATATATATATATATATATATATATATAAAGAATAAAGGCACATGGAAATTTCTGTTGAAGTTATGAATCATCCATTAGTGTATAATTGGCACTGGTTTCTTGCATCATTAATGTCATAATGAATAATGCTAACTTGATGCATTATTAGCTATATTCTTTTTTATTGAGGTAAACAGAAATTACGTTTTAATTATGGCCTGAGAGAGCGTCAATTACTTAGATATGTGCATATTGCTGGAAAAGCCAAAGGGTCAACAGGCCAAAAATCATTCATTTACTGTACAAACTCAATAGTGTGTACCTATAATCTCAACATGAGCTTAATAATTACCATCATTTAAAATTGTAATAAATCAAATAACTCTAATTTGACGTTGTTTTCATAAGCTTCTTCTAAACCGCTTCCTAATGCCCTTAGCTTAACACTGAGTCCTAGAAAGTAGAAGCCTTGTAGCTCCTGCACAGTCAGGGTAACGCTACCCTAAGTTGCATGTTTCCTTTGCATCTTCAGACTGTAATGTATGTTTCAATTCAAATGCATATCAAGTGATGAATAACATGAAGAATATAATATTCTTGGCCAAATTAATGAGCTTCATCCTGACAGGCCTAATGCCTGGGACTTGGGTTGTAGTAGTATGATGTGTCAGCAATTGCTTATAAGTGATTTCTTATTATTGCAAATATCTCAGGTTTTTCTTAATACTTTTCAGTTATGGAACTGGAGCAATTATGTCTGTACCTGCACATGATTCTCGTGACCACGAGTTTGCCCTAAAATATGACATCCCGATTATGAGAGTCGTGAAGCCATTTGATGAAAATTATGACGAAGGTGAGCCATTTTTAGGCGATGGTACCGTGATAAATTCATCTAGTTCACTGACTGGATTGGATATCAATGGATTGTCTTGTAAAGAAGCTGCCTCTAAAGTCATAGATTGGCTTGATAGTACTGGCCAAGGAATTCCGCTATCCGATAAGAATTTTGGTCGTCCGATAAATTCCCGATAACCGATATTTAAAACCTTGCTCCAAAGTCATAGATTAGCTTGATAGTACTGGCCAAGGAAAGAAAATGGTATTGTTATTTTTCCATTTTTTCTGCTCACCCTTTACCATCTGTGCTTTGTTTAATTTAAAATGTGAACCTTAATCAGGTGAACTACAAGTTGAGAGATTGGCTTTTTGCTAGACAACGCTACTGGGGAGAACCCTTTCCAGTAATTTACTTAGATGAAACTGGTGAAACTGTGCCTCTCCCTGAAAGTGAGCTACCCCTTTCTCTGCCTGAATTGGATGATTTCTCTCCTACTGGAACAGGAGAACCCCCTTTGGCCAAAGCAGTGTCCTGGGTATGTATAGCAAGCATTATTACACATCAAATATTCATATATAGTATTATTTTTTCGCATACTTATGACATTGTCCGTCGTACTTGTTTTGAACTATTTAATCCTATTCTGTTTTATCGTATTGAGTACGGAAGAAGCTTATGAGATAAATTTTCTATGCTAATGTGGTTACTGGGCAAGTGTGTTGTCATAAGGGGACTTTTTTTTTGTTGGGAGCCTTTATACTAGGATCTAGGATTAAGTCTTGAGGCATAACCTTCAATCCACATTTATTTAATTATTTATTATTTATTTACCTTTACCATTGGCTATGGATGTGCTTGTTCAAGTTAAACCACAGAAATCTCATGCTTATCTCTTTTCTGTTTGTCCATTTTGTTAATCTTGTTACTATCTTTGTGTTTGGTGAAATCTGTAAATATTCTACAATATCATGACTTGATTCCATCTAAGCATCTAGCTAAAAATCATGGAAGCAACATTTTAATTTTGAAAAAAAAACATTTGATTGTGATGAAAAAACACATGTGCAAAGCTATATCTGTGGAATGTTTAGAGTTGCGGATATAACAATTAGATGAATGAGATTTCGTGGCCGTTCAATTATCTTAAATGTGGTAAAGCTGAATTCTATGATAACACCCCCTCACTGCTTGTTGACATAGTCTTGTTTCACATTGTTGCTTTACATGGTCATACTGCTGAGTTATAACTACATCCACTTAGCTGAAAAAACTTGAATAATGATAGATTGTTAAGTAATATTTATACAACAATGATCTCTGAAATATACTTGACCAGTACCCTCCATAACATATAAATATATAATGCTCATTTGGTTTTCTTAATCTTATTACTACTCGACATTTTATCCCAAATCATTCGCTCCAAACCTTACAATAGATGCATATAATTTTTCAGGTAAGAACAATCGATCCTGTGACTGGAAAACCAGCAAGAAGAGAAACAAGTACTATGCCACAATGGGCTGGATCTTGTTGGTAATATTATCCATTACCCCGCTAAAACAATGTATTTACGCCACAACTCTTGCTATATTTGCGCATCAATTTCTTTGAAATTTGATTCTGAACTTTTCTGACCTAGGACACCTGGGAAATACGTTGATAAGTATTTACCTTGAAAGTTCTTTAAGAAACTTTGCCTATGAGTTTTGAATATCTCTGATATACGCAATATTTTTGTAACGCATAACAAATTTAAAATGTGTTGGATCAGGTAGACTATCAGATCAGGTAGACTATCATCGTATAGTTCAAATCATGTTGTTGTGAGTTCGATACTATCTTTGGTGAAAGCTAAACAGTGATTGGTTTTTAGAAAGGAAATGCTTCGTACTGAAAAAACACTTAAAAAATTTGTAATGATGTCCAGTTTATAATAATAAAGTCTGTTTGTTTCCCTCATTTAGTTCTGCACTTGTCATCTCAATCTTACAGAGGGAGCTATAACCAAGTTAATGATCCTTAGTCACTTATGGAATAGTGCACCTAAAAATTTGAGTAGGTTACATATTAGCTACTAAGTTGCACCAGACATGCATATAGTTGGAGATGTAGGTATGAACACACACATAAATACCGGAACACAAGCTTGTAGTCGGTAGGTTGCGGGACTCGATTATTGTATACGTTTAATATATGTTTTATATATATTATATACATATGATATACAATTAAAAAATGACATCTGAAAAACTTTTCGAATATCATAGATCAATAGTTAGACTGTGTCATAACTTTATAACAGTAAGAGAGAGGTACCCTGAAATAAAAAAGTCAATGCTAACAGCACTAATTTACATTGAGAAGGGTTAAAATGACTTATTGTGATTGAATCACTGGTTTACTATGTAAACAAATTAAATCTCATGGACCTAACAAGAAAAAGTGTCTTCTTGTGTCTTGAACCTAAAAGATCAAACTTTTAAGTAAGAAAGATTAGGTGTGTCCAATTTGGTGCCTATGGTATTCCCACGGAAGTATCTGTGTCCTACTTGTGTCAAACACTGGTAGTTCATGAAGAAGCGTCCCTACTTTATATCAGTAGTATGAACCTTATGAATGTTGGTAATACTGAAAATTTTCAGTGTATCACATAGTGAGCAACTTTGCTCGTAGCCTCCAACTGACCAGTTTAATCTACAACCATTAGAGCTGAATTGATGCCTGACTCAGATTTGGATACTATTTTCTGTATCTTCAGCCTTTCTTAGGTTGAGGAATTTTTTTTATCACCCTATGATGGATAGATATCTCCAAATATGGCAAGTTATTTCGCTTACAAAGAAGATAAATTTTCTTCATTGAATGTTCCATGCAGGTACTATTTGAGATTTATGGACCCTAAAAATGGCACTGAATTAGTAAGCAAGGCTAAAGAACGGTATGCAGCTTCTCCTTTTGTCCTGTATGCCGTACATAGGCGTTAATTATGATGTGGCTGAGCATCTGTTTGATTGGCTATATATAATCAGATATTGGGGTCCTGTGGACATTTATATTGGTGGAGCAGAACATTCCGTCTTGCATTTGCTTTATGCAAGGTTTTGGCACAAGGTTCCCCTCAGTCTACACTTTTTATTCCATTACTTGGTTGATATGAGCATGATCTTCTTTTTCATGATCATATTATGAAAACACATATGTTTGAAAAGTGTTGCAGTTACCCACAAAAGCATTTTCATACATTAGATTGTTGTCCCAACTATTCAAATTAGATTGTGCATAACTATGCGTAGGGTTTTTTCATATTTATTGTTAAAGCCAGTTATATATAGGTGGTTCATCAGCCATTTATGAAATCAATCAAAGATCAAGCTTAGTTTTTCTAATTTGACTAATTATTGTTATACTCATGCTCTTCGAAAAGCTTTGAAAAATTATTCTATTCCGAAAAGATTTTAAAGAGGCACAAAATGCAGAATAGAGATTGAGCAAGACCCAGTAAAACATTATAGCAACCTTGGATGACACTGTAGCAGAAGTTAATTCGCAGCCTAGTATTACATGTTGGCTGACATTTCAATGTCATATGGGTGGCTGCATTTCTTTTGCATTACCTTTTGTTGGCACTATTATACCGGAGCTATTTTTGGGACAAATTAGTCAACTAAAATTTATTAAATCTATTAGATTGGGCTTTACATACTATTTTATCTGAAACACTAGAAAAGAAAAGTTAAGTTTCTCAAATCGTACTGCTAAACATATTGAACCTATATACCCTTAAATCTTTTGTAGACTCTCCCATGAGAGAATCGTGAGGCCTTTCCATTCATTCCTATAAAAATTTATTTTCATAATTTCCCACCCACCTTTCTTCCCATGTGCTTCCATTCCCACCTATGAATATGCATATTATTTTCCTTGTAATATCCTTATCATGACAAACCAAAACAAACTTTTCCTACTGAGGTTTTAGACTATAATTTAACATTGAGAACCCTGAGATGTATTGTTGATTATCCTTTTCCTTTGTATGAATCAGTGTACTTGAACAAGAGGTTTGGGTGAAGTTCTTGGCAAACTGTCAATAATTTAGCCCCTGCTAATGTCTCAGAGTGGATTTCTTATTTATTTATTTTTAAACTTTAAACTCTTCAGCTGGAAATGTATTGTTATTTGTGATGTTCCCATAGTGTTTTGGATGAATAAATTTAACATGTTTTGGCTAGATATTGAGTCACTACTATATGCTTTTACAGATTTATATTTCCACATATGTCTTTGATCTTTGCTGTTTTATCCTTTGTCTGTATCTCTAAAAACCCTAAATTCTCAGGTACTCTATGATATAGGTGTTGTTTCTAGCAAGGAGCCTTTCCAGTGTCTTATAAATCAAGGTTTAATATTGGGAGAGGTTAGTAACATTGCTTCGCTGAATCATATTATTATAACTTATCATCATAAATCTCTAATGTTTCTGATAACAGATGGAGTACACAGCTTGCAGAGACCAAGAAGGTAGACTAATTTCTGCAGACTCTGTAAGCGATCCTGGCGAGTATCGTCAAGAAAAGATACCTGTTGAAAATGTGCGTTTTAAACTGCTCCTTTTCAAGCTAATGCATATGAAAGATACTTGTGAGGTCTCTTATAAACTGTATGTATGTGCTACTGTAGGTTACAAAAGTTGGTGAGTTTCATGTGCTGAAAGATAATCCAAGCATTCGTTTGACTGCTCGAGCCTACAAAATGAGTAAAAGTAGAGGGAATGTCATCAATCCTGATGATGTTGTTTCTGAATATGGCGCAGATTCTCTTCGTTTGTATGAAATGTTTATGGGTCCATTAAGGTATTATTATTGTATCCCGCTTTCTACTCCAAGTTCTTCACAATTTTTTTTTAAAATTTCTTTGAAACATGTCCTGTTTTAGAGATTCAAAAACATGGAGTACGGGAGGAATTGAGGGAGTACACAGGTTTCTAAGCAGGACTTGGAGACTAATTGTTGGTTCTCCTTTACCAGATGGATCATATAGAGATGGAACAGTTGTCACCAATGATGAGCCTACTTTTGAACAGCTCCGTGCTCTCCATAGATGCATAGAGAAGGTAATTATCCATCCCAACTTTTGAACTTTAATATGTTCAGAATTTGTCTAGTATTGGAATGCTAGAGTTTGGTTATTTCTAGACATTTTCAAGTTGATATATGATGAAGAGCGACTGAAGCATAAAATATTTGTTAATGCTGATTTTAGTATATAAGTGCTGACAGGTAGTTCAATAGTTTTGTGTCCTACAGCCAAAGAATTATGTCCAAATTAGCATAAATATACAAAACAAATGGATCCATTGAAGTTATCTGTAGCTTACACACAGGTGAGGACATTATGTCAAAACAACATAGATTGAGGGAATAATGTTAAGATGGTCTCAGATCCATGGAGATTATAGGTGGGTATTTTATGAAATTGTTAGATCATTGATATTAATTTACTATTATTTCTGATATCACAACCTCAAGATGACTAGACATGTCGACACAACTATAGATTTGGAAAATAAAGAGTCACTATAAGGGTAATTCATGTTTAAAATGTTCTGAATGTTCAGTTGAATTGTAAATCATGAGGGGAAAATGATTGAGTTCGTGAAACCTGTGCCCAGTTTAAATGTTCATGATCTCACCATAGGAATCATGTTTTGGTTCAGATGTTGTTCCTTGAGTGATTCCTTGAATTGGATTTAGTCTAATCAACTTCCTACGGCTAATGGGAAATTTGGTACAAATCAAACCTACCACATTAACCAGCATAGCACTCAGATTAAAGGGCAAAAGAGGAATAGGAAAACATACTTAATTCATGACAGTCATTTTTTTGCCTGGATTTCTACCAGCATAATAGCTAGCTACTGATGCATCGTACTCCTGACTTATGAGCTTGATTCAAAGCTGATTCATTACTTATTTTACCTTGTATGGAGTGCAATTGCGCATGGGATCTCTTCAACTCATTCATCTACTGCAGGTGACAGAAGAAATTCAGGAAACAAGGTTCAATACAGGAATTTCAGCAATGATGGAGTTTATTAACGCAGCATACAAGGTTTGTTTTGTGTTTTTTTGTCTTTTTTTGGCGTTAAGACTGATCTTGATTGGAAGCAGTTTGCTGCATGTGGTTCCTATTATATTACAACATCGTTAAAGTTATAAAAATAATAAATATGCATGTTAAATCCATTCAGATGATTTAAGATTGGTTAGAAACACAAAAGTAGATAATAGTGTGAATAGATTAAAAAAATTGTAACTAAATAAACATCACCTGAATACTTACTTATCGTATCCCTTCCCATCTAATTAATAAAATTAAACAGATCAGATATTGACATTAAATTTAGAAAAAACAAAAAAAGGAAAATAAAAGAAAGAGATTTGTTTAAAAGTCGCAGTGTTTTTTCCTGTAATTACAACAACAATACTTTCCCCAAAATCTCTTTGAATTTTCTCTTCTCAAATGGTGATTGTGATTTAGGGTTATGGTTCCGATCATCTTAACCCTAATGCCTCATTTGGTATGTTGGAATCGAATGAAGTTAGAATGGAATGAAGAAAGGAATGTAATGTAATTAATATGGAAATGGAATGTTCATTTCCATTCTCACGTTTGAGTGCAATTAAGAGAATAAAGTGGAAATGGACATTTTAGAGTTTTGTATATTATTGATTCGCTTAAGTGGGAATGAGAGGGGAAGTGGGAATGAGCATTCTAGCTTCCAAAATGAGGTCATATTTGGTATGAAGGAATGATAAGTGGGAATTGTCATTTTATTCCCACTCATTCCCGCATACCAAATGAGGCGTAAATAACAATCGTCATTTGAGAAGAGGAAACTCTAGTTGAAGGAGATTTTAGAAAGTTTTGTTACTATAGTAGAGGAATAACCCGACTTTTAAACAAACATTTTTTTTCCTATCTTTTTTTTTTAATTTGTTATGAGTTGTTTAATTTCATTAACTAGATTTGAAAGGATAGGATAAGGATTGAGGGGTACTTATTTAGTTTTGATTCTTTTATCGATTCACTCTATTATCTCATTCGTGTTTATAACTAATCTTAACTTTATCTGAATGGATTAAATGACATGTTTATTATTTTTTAAACTTCAACTAATGAGAAGTTTATCTTTATACTTTTACTATTGTACATAGATATCCATTATGTTTTCATTTGAAGCATCTGTGACTAAGAGCATTATGTTCACGAAATTCTGAGCTCATTTTATTATCTTTTTTTTATCCAATTATCATTTTCTAACTTCAAGAATAAACTCCCTCCCCTTCTCTTCAATCACCAGAAGATCGCTTTTCTATAGGTTTATTAAGTTTTGCTCTTTTGAATTATAGGAAGCAAGTTCATCTTTTATTGTAGTATCAAATGTATCTGAAGACACTTGTAATCTTCCCATTTATTCCCCTACATTTCAGGCTTTTCTGCTGTTCTTATGTCATATAGTAACAGTAATACTTCTTTCATGCTCATCACTTCTTTTTTTAAGTTGCAAAATCCTTCTTTATTTTATTGATCAAAGGAATAAAGGGGAGACCAAAATTGTTTTACATGCAAATATTGTGTTACATTGAGGTAACAATAAAATTTGGTACCTAATTTGTACATTAATTTCTCATGAGTTTTAGTGGAAGAAGCATCCAAAATCAATCATGGAGGAATTTGTATTGCTACTCTCCCCTTATGCTCCTCACATGGCAGAGGAGCTTTGGTTTCGACTGGGACATTCGAGTTCATTGGCATATGAAAACTTTCCAGAGGTATGTTTTTGTTATCATTCTTTTTATAGGGAGAATTTATTTCTTTTGATGTGGTCCTTTTGTCTGGGTCTCCTAATATTTGAACTTTTTATCAGTCATTTGTTTATTAGTTTTTAATAAAGGGTTGGAGATTTTGTTTAACTGCAGTCTTGCTACTTAGTTTTCATTATTAGTTTATCTGATGTTATTTAAATTAACTCCATTCTCTGGATTCCTTCATTCACAATGTGAACAGAAGGTAACTATGGGATAAAGTAGGTAGTAATAATATTATTGATGTTCACCTATGAATAATACTTCATCGAAGGTAACTATGGGATAAAGTAGGTAGTAATAATATTATTGATGTTCACCTATGAATAATACTTCATCGCAAGGAAGATTGTAGTTTTGTCAGTGAAGAACTAGCAGCGTGCATTTTATATCAGAACACACACATACTTGAAAAGAAAAAGAAACATGGCACAAGAGTGAGTTTTGTGAAAGCTCAAATCATGGTTTGCCGTCAATAGGTGACAGCCAAATGTAAGTTGTAATGACAATATCTATAATTTGATTTAAGGACCATTTTTCCTATTTTTAAACAACGGGACAAAACTATGATTAATCTACTTTATAGGAACTTGCCTTCTATCTCTGCTACAGTTTCATGGGCTTAATAATTTCATTTGCAGATTCTTCAATGGGGTGTTTTGTTGGATGTGTCAGTTGATTGACTTAGCACAATAACTTAGCACAACAATGAAGCCATGACCCATTGGGTGTTCTGTGTGTTTTTTTGGTATTAATCTCTTAAATCTTTAAGATTTTGAAAGTAGTCCCTCAAATAATTGAAATTGCTATCAGGTCCCCAAATTTTAACATGTTTTAAAGTTAGTCCCTCCAATCACTGAAATTGCTATTAGGCCTCCCAATTCTCATAAGTTTTAAATTAATCCCTCCGATTGCTACTCTCTTGGTTGGAGGTACTAATATGAAACAGCTTATGAGATTTTTGTTTTGTTTCTTTTTTGTTTGTGTGTGTGTGTGGGGTGGGGGGGGGGGG
>NC_033794.1:114688172-114741194 GCF_001876935.1 Asparagus officinalis | reverse complement strand
GGGGGGGGGTGGGGGAGGCATGGGTTGCGGTCGTGGGGTCTAATAACAATTTTGCAATAAATTAAAAATTGAGGGACATAATAACTAATGATTTGAAGGAATAATTTCAAAATAATAAAGATTTAAGGGACTAATATCCAAAAAAACCCATTACTATCTTATAAAGGACCATCTTCTCAATTATGTTGGCAAGTAGCATTTCCGTTTTCAGTTATTCCATTCAAAATCACCTAAGCCTATCTTTACTTCCTTGCTCGTTGCTAGAAGCTTACATTTAAACTATTCTTGATTAATTATCGTTGCACATAAATGATATTGATGTAACAGTGTTGTGACGTATCGAACGTTCCTCAGGACCTACTTAGTTTTACATCAATTATCAGCTGCCTAATATAACTCTCCTCCATCTCACTTTTGGATAGGCAACCGGCGAAAAACACACAAAGATTAGTATTAACAGGCTAAGTTGAGTGACCTGAAAGGATTTCACAAATTCTTGTGCAGATAATTCACTTGTGGGTAGCAGTTTAGGGTCTAACTAACAACTGTTGAAAAGTTTTTTTTTTCTTAGTTATCTATTCTCCATTCTAGATATGTGGATTTGAGAATGAAAGTTGATGTTTAATTCATTTTTGAGGGAAATTTTAGGTTGTATTATGTATTTTATTCTTCAGTTACTTGCTAACAACGTAATGGAGGAGCATGGTCCTTTTTCTTCCAGTAATACACTTGTCATAAGTATATGTTTTGCCCTTTTGTCCTACCCTGAGAATACTGGCCAAATCCTACTAAGAGTTTATAGAAGAAGAAAAGGAAAAAAAGAAAAAGAAAAAGAAAATTCTATCATCCTTTGCACTTTTATTCGACTTAATCTCATGCTACTAATTTGTTTCAGGCAAAAAGCGAGTACTTGAAAGATTCAAACATAGTATTGCCTGTTCAGATCAACGGTAAGACAAGAGGGACGGTTTTGGTTGATGAAGCTTCTTCTGAGGATGATGCTTTCGAATTAGCTTCTCAAGATGAAAAACTCTCCAAGTATTTGATTGGAAAAACAATACGAAAAAGAATTTATGTCCCCGGGAGGATCTTGAATGTGATCTTAGATCAGCAGAAGGTGCGAACATGATACATAGGAATGTCATTTCATAAATTATTTCTTGTACCGTGTATTAACATAATGAGAGGCCATAATCATTGTTTTTCGAGATGTAACATAATAAGAGGAACTGCTGTATGTATGATTATTGTATTCTTCCAATTTAAATGAAATAAATCTTTCTTTCTGATATATATCATGTACATTATTGAGGTCATATGATGGACCAAAGACTTTCTTCGAATTTCCTTCTATGCAATATATTATTTCACTCTTTCTTTACAAAAAGATCCACATAATCATGTGAAATGAAGAATTTTTTCCCTATAATCCCTGGTTTAATTTTTAAGGGACTTATAAATTTCCAACAAAACACCCCTAAATCTACCCACGTCAAGCTTAACCTTCTGCTTAATAAGAAATATAGACCACCTCTATCAGGGATCTTTAAAAACACTGCATGATCCCTTGGATGCTCCTCTATCAGGGAACTCTCCTCTTTGGAGCCAGGGATGGATCAATTCCGAGCACTTTGTGGCTTAGCAGGCCTAGTTGGGCCTTCGAAAAGCAGTGGACTGAGGCCTCTCGGTCCATGTTGATTACTTCGTATTTGGAAAGCTGGCCGAGTATGGGCCGGTACCTGGCGATCCAGTTGGAGTTGAAGTCGGTCACCAGGAACTGGACCTCCCCATGGAAGTGGCGGGAAGTTGCGAATAAGGGGACTATTACATATTTACATTGAATTTTGTGATGGTGGCAGGGATACTAAGATGATGTTTGAGGTTTTGGGGAGGATTCTGATGTCACCAAGGAGAGAGCATGTGTCCGATGTTGGTTGTGAGAAGCCACACACTAGTTTGCTCTCTTGGACTGCATTATCCATGAAATGGTAGTGGAAGAAAATTAGCCAAAAGTATGAACCAAGATAAATTCAGCAAGTAGTAAAATATATTATTAGAATTCATATTCTGTTCAATATATAGGCACCAACCTTCAATTGCGTGATTTTGCTCTGGCCGCTCACTTGAGTCAATGGTCATATCCTCCTGTTTATTACCTGCTAAAAAAAACACTTTGCATTGTATCTACTTTGGATTGTATATGTCATTTAAAGCTTTCAATGATCTTAATGCTTAATGCTTAGTATGATTATGAAATCTCATAATTTATAATATGACATGGAAAATCATTAATGCCGATATACTTGAGGGCAAAAGCGGCGTATGGTACTTTCCGTGATAGATAGGGGTGATGAGAAGAATCGGGATAAGATCAATGCAAATCTCGAGTTGGTGGTGAGACTTATACATATCTTGAGTAGTATTATTAACTCTATTTTGTTGTTAACATTACGAGGAAACGAGAACATAAATAATATGGTCTTTACCTTGAATTAACTATAGATTTGTGCTTTAGGAGGGATTTGAGGCTGCATCCAAGGAGGCTGCATCTGTGTACATTTCGCAGGAGGAGGAACAAACCGAGCCGGACCCTCACATGCTTTCTGCAGAGGAGAACATCACTCTCACACATAACTTGATGGGTCATAATAGGTATGGATGGTAAAAAAATCGAATCAATTTGAATACTATATACTATTTATATTTGTTTACCATTATTGAATTTGAGAGCAAAATTTAATATTTGTTTCTCCCTAATAATAGGAGAGGAAGATATCCTCTGCATGGTGTCGAAGCTTCACCCGGCATAAGCATGAGATCATCCACAACATCCTACATACCATCTACAACAATGAGAGCAGCCACAAGCAGTTTCTAGGCTATGCCATTTGTCGCACGTAACTCTGCGTATTTGATTGACAAAATTAACCCGGAGCTGCATATTCAGGTGACTAAGGAGATGACTAGAGTTGTGCTGACGGCGAACTCGATGGACGATCTCATGTGGTATGTTATACAATATTTAGGTGGTGCGATTCCTCATAACGCGTATGGTGGTATCATACAGATTATTAGCTCGATTGGCGATAATTCCGGCGCTAGACAGAGCAGCGCTCAGGTACCTTATTTTTTCTTATATTTATAAATTCATTTTCGTTTAATATGTTATCAAACACCACATAATGATTATTCAATCGAACATTCAGAGTGGAGATATTGGAGGGAGCAACACTCGTTCTCGTAATCGGGATAGAGATATTCCCGCCGACGACGATGGATGAGGTTTTTTTTATTTTTAATGTAATAAACAGTTTTATTTGTTATAACACTACATTTATTCATGTCGTGTGTCCTATCCTAGTCATGTGCATTGTTAGTATATATGTTGTTGGATGTATACATTAGACGGAACTGGTTGATGTATATTTTGGAGTGGATGGTTGGATTTGTGCAATGTGTTGGATTTGATTATATTTGGTTTTGAATGGAATTGTTATGAATTTTGATTATAATTGGATGGTTGGATGTATTCATGTGTACAGTATTTTCTGGATGTATTCATTAATAAAATTGTACATGAATATACAATTTATAATTAATTTTTTTGCTGAAAAAATATCAACGTAGACAGAATTCCGTCTAGGTTGAATCAACCAAGACGGAATTCTGTCTAGTTTGAGTCAACCTAAACAGAAGCAAAATAAACGGACCTAACTAGATGGAATTCCGTCTAGTCGAACTAACCTAGACAGGATTTGGATCAACCTAGACGGAAATTTCCGTCTAGGTTGCTCGTTTTTCTACTAGTGTATAAGCCATTTATGAACTATAAGCTAAGTGGATTATAATCTAAAGTTGCTAAACATGGTCTCAATATGATTATGTTAATATAGTTGATTAAATTGCTTAATGCAGTGACTGTAAAAATAACTCTGTGCACTCTCATAGAGGGGTATCGAGATTAATACCATTAGTGAATCATCAGCTATTAGGATTTGAGACAAGTTGCTTAAAATCTTTTGTTTACATTAGCTTTACCATTTTAACTTGTTTATTTTGATCAACATCGAACTGGGTTTGAAGCCTATTAACCTTTGACTAAATTAGGACATATTTTGCGGGATTCTGAAAGCGATATAGATGAATCCTAATACAAACAAAAGCCTGGAATAAAACATGCACGCGTATCTCACAAAATGATAAGTAATTTCATGTTCGTCCTATGATGTGATTGTTATCTATTAGGAAATTATTCTATAAATAACACTCTTCTGTAAACTAATTTATATTTATTTAGTCACTGTAGATTAGAATATTCTGTAAATGTTATTCTTACCCTTGGTAGGAAGTAAGTCGCAAGAGGACAGTATTTGGCCCTCGAGGAATCAAATATTGATCATCTAATGTTTTATGTCATTACAAACTAAGAGTGGAAGCTCATTATAATGAACACATCCATAGTTACTCGGTTTTGCTCGACATACTAGTTGTGCATCAATAGAATTTTTCAATCATTTTTAATTAACTACAGAGAATTTTTTTTCCTATGTATAATTCAATCAGGAATCGAACTCAATACCGTTAAGAGTCATATTGGAACCTCCCAACCGTTTCGATCATTCACGATAGTTTGCTACAGGGATCTCCAGTATTTTTTTTTTGGATAGGATTCAAATTCCCAATGTACATATTCTTCTACTCAACTTTGACACACTTACATATACATCAAAGCACAAACCAATAATATTCACCACAATCATCTACCTACACCCAAAGTTTCATAAAAGAAAGGAAAAGGCAAAAAAAAAAAAAAAAAAAAAAAAAAACCCCAAAAAAGAAAAAAAAAAAAAAAAAAAAAAAAAAAATCCCCCTACTCTTTTCTCACAAGCTTGAGTGCCTCCAACAATGTCCCCCTGATCCTCCCCAAATCCATCCTCACATTCTCCTCCCCAGCACATTCCAAATACTTAACTCCCATCGCAACGCTTGTCTCCTTAACTCTATCCCTTTCCATCTTCTCTATACCTCCCAAGGGTATCACTTGTATCACCACCGCACCTTTAGGCAGGTATAACAAACTCATCACCCCTTCACCATGAACACAAACCAGAACGTCAGCCGAGTTCACCAACCGTGCATACTTGGTCACGTCGGTGGTCACGTTGGGCTCCCTGACGACCCTGACGTCGAATCCTAGGCTCGTCGCTGTCGTCATTATATCTTTAGCACTTCCCTGTTTCGATATGATCATCAGTCTCGGTCTCTTGTTAGCTGTGGCCTTAGTCTTGACTCGCTTCAGCCTGAACGCTCGCCTGAGCACTTTCCTGAGGCCCGACAGTGTTTCACTGTTAGGCTTGGATGGCGTCAGTCCGATGAATGCTTTAGGAAAGCAGTGGACGATGCCAGGTTCAGCGTACATGAGTTTGTGATACGAGAATGTAGTTAAGATTCTGCGAAACTTGGCAAGCAACCAGGGTTTGGCATCGGAAACCAGGAAGTGGGCTTCGTCATGGAAGTGGCGGGAAGTGACATACAGGGGGAGGAGCAAGTCGGCAAAGTCATGGAAGTGGTTTCCGGTGAAACTGTAGGTGGAGAAGATGAGTGCGGGGGAGGAGTGTTTCTTGGTGCACGGAGGAGGGCTGGCGTCAGAGAGGGGCTTGATGGTCCATCTGTTTTTTAACATTTGAGAGGGTTTAGGAGAGGAGGGGATGAATATAGTTCTCGAGGTTGCTTGTATTCTGATATCGCCTTCGACGACGCAGGGGTCTGATGTTGCGGTTGGATTGTAGCATATCGGTTCTGGTCCTTCTTCGCCGTTGTACTCGTCTTCATCATCTGCAGTGTGGAAGAAGAGAAATCAACAATTTACTCCTTGGACATTTGAATTCAAGAAACAACATAAAAGGAGAATTATTTACTTATGAACATTTTCTGAAAATTTGCAAGCAAAAGATTTGAACCCAGCAGTAAATACCGTTACTAAAACTCCAGGAGACTAACTGGCAAGAAAACATAAGCCTGTTTTCATGGAATTTTTTTTACTTATGCTTCATAAGTTAGCCTAAATGATAAACAATTCATTACAAAACTCAAAACTAATGTACTTAATTATACTACTGACAAGCCGGTCTCCTTTTACTCTCTCTATGTCTCTAAGAAATTTCAAATTTCTCCTGAATTTCTTGCTAATTTTTTTATGTTAGACTCAGAATCAAGATAAACTACCAGATTCATTTTTTGGCCAACTAGCAACCAAAAAAAAAAAAAAATCCAGTTGAGCATCTAAAATTGCATGATGATTTTAATTAAAAACTGCAAGACGTCTTGTAGTCCTACGGGAAATTGGACATACATCTATTTCTGCACGATTTCCTGAATATTTTCAGTATAAAATCGAGCACAATGATGTAATTCTCAATCTTTAAACTTCCCTAGACTAATTGCTTTCTTTCGTTTTTGAGCTGAAAATTAGTCTATAATAGGATTTATAAATGAAAACATAGGCCAGTTTTCATGGAATTCTGAACTTTCCCCGTCAATTTACTACCAAAAAGAGGTTATATATAAACAATTCTTTCATGAACTTAATGGTACTAGCTACAGGCTAATCTCCTTTTAATCTTTCTGCGAAATTTCAAGATTTCTCCCGAATTAGATTATTTCTCGACGCCAGAGTCAGAATAGAGACATAATCTCAACTGGGCATATGAGATTCTCAAAACCCATAACCTTTTATCTAAAACTTTGAATTAAGTAATCGCCGTGAAAACTACCTTTGAAAGAAGAATGAAGAGCATCCTCCATCACCATCTCCACATCAACCTTCTCGTCAGACACTTCTAATTTCAAACTTGCCTGTGATTTCACTGCAATAACAATTAGTTTAAGCTTAGCATTGATAAAATGAATCCAGAGAGAGAGAGAGAGAGATTTGAGGGTGAGAGAGAGACCATAGGGAGCAGGGCAATAGTGAGCTTTGAAAATAGAGAGAAAGCATAGAGAGAAGATTGTGCATAAGATGATGAGGAGATTGCCAAGCTTTTTGTTCTTTGGTCTGCCAGAGCTCTTCAACGTCTTCATCCTCTGTTCCTTCCCCCCTTGCCTACTCTCTTTGATTTCTTCTGCTGTTTAATTTCTCATTCTTATGTCATGGAAGTTTCTGATTCCTTTGACTTTGTTTGTTGTGCTAAGCCCCAGATGATTGAATTTTGTAATAGAGAGTTACCTAATCTTGTATTATGTACTATTTGATTAGTAAGGAGTTGTTAGAGGATATTTTGATGTACGTACCTGTAGGCTGTCTAAAACTTACTGTAGATAGCCAATTCTAATGTAACATTGACCAACAACCTTTCTAATTCTCTACTCCATACCATTGTGAAGAGGGAGAAGAAAGATGGTGCACTTCAAAATCTTCATGGCTTCAAGCCTCTCTTACCTAGTTTCTTGAAGAAACTGGTGTTTCCTACTGCTTTCGTCAAGCAGATTGTGAAAGAGAAATTCAAAACAAAGACAACATTGCAGATGAGAGTTACAATTCAATGACTTTCGCAACAGTAGATGAAAGTTACATAATCAATACGACCCTACACCTAATCAAGGATGTTAGCAAAACAATCCAATAAGATTTGTTCACACACAAACTAAATCCTAAAATTAATGATTAATAACAAAAAAAGCACCATTTAATGCCCTTCGCAAAAGAAAACTTATCGATATCGAATCTTTCTAATGCAATATAATCCAAGATTTGAAATTGATAAGAACACTACTACATTATCATTAAATTTACAAATACGCAGGTAATCCAGCATTTAAATTTACAAATTGATAAGAATGCAAGAGGGGGCAAAAAAACCTAACCCTCGAATGGGAAAGAACAATACCTATGCATCCGGATGGGCGGTAGCTGAAAGGATCCGGATCGTTTGCTGTCGTCTGAACAGTGAACAGAGGACGGAGAAGGGAGTCTTCGATCTAAACGGATCGAAAAAAAGAATAGGAATTGGATTTGATCCAAGATGAGAGAGAGAGAGAGAGAGAGAGAAAAGGAAGAATAACTAAATTCAAACTCGGGAGAGAGATCAGTCACATGTGATAACTGATATGAACTTGGTCACCAGCGCCCGCTGTTGGAAACTAACAGAGATTAGCACCACCCACCACCAACAAAACAACGCACTACCTCCTACGGCACCGCATGAGCAAAGAGCATAAAACAGACTGAAAACAACCGCACGCTACATGTTTTAAAAAAAATAATGAACCCACCAAATGATGATCTCAAAACATTCATCAAGCAAAGCATAAAGGCTTTTTGCTCCTGCCCTGCAGCAAAACATCCTCAGATGAGATACTAATAAGATGTCAAAATGACATCCACAAGATTATTCTACTACACTTAAGGTTTTAAGCAATCAACGAGGTTCAAATAGAACGCAAGCGCCAATCTCCGCTATTCAAAACTTCAGCGCACACTCCTTTTTCACTTCATGCCCTTAGTTATGCAGCAACAAGCCAACATCCAAGGTCTTATTCTTTTGAAGTTATACATCAGGCTTAGGAATATATATACATTTTCTCTTCCATAAATCATTACTTGCTAATTTAGAACATGGGACTTCAAAGGATATAAATGCAACATGTATATGGCTTCCTCTCACCCAGAACACAAAAAATCAGGTATATTTCAGCTAGTTCCTGTACTGTCCCCTCGGTAGACACTCTCTAAAGCTTCCTTAGCTCTGTGAACCTTTGATTGAAGATAGAAGCTTCCATTCTTAGCATTTCGTTCGAACAATGCATCATATTTCTGCATGTAGTAAGACTTTCAGACATCAGATGCACAAAAATCACTATACTCTGTATGCACATTACAAATAAACCGACTATAAGACTTCAGAACATGGCAACTTAAATATTCCCAGGAAAAGTGAGAACTCTCCAAAATCATTAATGGGAAGTTCTCCTAAAATTCCAATTTTTAAATTTTCTTGCACCATTTCCTACCAACAAATTCTATAACTATACACTCCCAACAAATCATAGCAAAGAATGCAATTGACATCAATTCTTAAATTTTTCCCATCCAGGTACAACGTAGGGAAATAGAAATGGAGAGTGTATAATTGAAGAATAAATGAATAACATAACGAAACGAAATAGAGAACTGAAGAATAAATATCTAACATAAAAGAAAAAGAAAATATCAAAACCAAAGGTAAATTACCTGCAAAACTTCTTCCCATGATGCCTGCTCGCTCAGTCCTAAAATCTGCCTAGCTTCTTGTTCCGTCAAAACTTTACTCGGTCTTCGGATATTGTTAATCGCTTCATGTGCAACACCATTTTTGCTGGCATCTGTAATGGCAAACACAAAAGATATTATAAGAATCAAGAGCCTCCAATTGTTGTCGACACCATCAACATCATATCATCAAATCTTTTCACATTCCGAATAAGATTGGCTATCAAAGCACAGCACAATGTCAATTCACAGATGGACAAAGTTCAATCACTACATTATTTACACATGTTGGTTCTTATTTCAACACTTGCAGTTACTCTGAGAAAAAAAAATTAGAAATCTAATAAAAAAATGGCTTTTTGCACAACTTGGACCTATTTGATTATCCTAAGGAATCAAATCCATATATCTGAAACTGAAAGTGTAAACTTTAAAACTCAAGTAATAACCTATTGATATATTTGAGATCCACGGAAGATGAAAGATCAAGCACATCCTTTCAACCTTAAAAAAAGAAAAAAAACGTGATCGTAATAAAGCTAAGCACTCGTGCAATCTCAATCTTTTTCTACAAATCACGAGGATCAAATCCAAATCTAGAGCTTGAAGCGCGCATACATCTAATAAAATCAGGATATCTACTTTCTTATAACCCTAGCTCAGCCAAAAAATCAATTACTTGAAGACCTGAAACCCCAACTTTCAACAAAAAATGGGAAATTTTCTAAAGAAAGAGAGAGAGAGAGCTAAGATCAAATAGAGAAATTATATAGACAAACTATTTCGTGACAATCAAAATCTCCACGAAAACGATCGACAATTTTTGAATAAGAGTCTTTCTTCGAGGAAGCAAAACTTGGGGGACGAAGAATAAAATTTGAGGGCTCTAATAAGAAGAGTACGGGCCGGATTCTATCTTGTCCATAATTTCACATATCATGCATATATTTGACACGTAGGCATATTTGTCCAAATTAACAAACCAACAACATTTTCTCTTGGGACCTAAATTTATACAAGCTATATTAATTTACTAACAATTATTATGATAAAATATTCAAATACATAATCACAAATACATATCTTGTCCATAGTTTCACACATCATGCATATATTTGCCACATAGACATATTTGTCCAGATTACCAAACCAACAACAATTTCTCTTGGGAGACCCCAAAAAACTTCCTTTCGGTCACAAAAACTACAGAGAGATATATTTTTCTTTGCCTTTCAACTCTCCATCATTATTCATATGTTGCTACTATTTAGAGATGCTCTTCGCTCTTAACAGGCCAGTGATTTTTCCCCCCCAGCTACAATGGGGTTTAGCAAAACCCTTTTGAGACCGTTGACAACAACGCATCTCATGCTTATTTAGATGGTTACCTAGACCAACAAAACCATATAGAATAGTAGATTAATCAAATATTATCTTGATAAAGGATCGATAGAAGCACATGATAGGTCACAATAATATGCTCACACTTGCTATGTCATTATCTCATGTTACTTGAGGCCCGATGCCTTCAGTAGCAGTTGTAGCCTAAAACACAAAGTGCGGCAGTATCGATCTATGCCAAAGCACGTAAGATTTTTATGTACAACATTCATACCGGTATTCCCATTACAACAGGAGATCTATCTTATTCCTTACTATCACTGTTTTAAAAAACCTCCACCTAGTCTGCTTAGGCGTACGCCTAGGCCTAGACGGTACCTAGGCCGCCTAAATAACGCCTAACGCCTAGGCGGTATTTAGGCTGCCCACCTAGATATTACGAGGGTTTAGGTGAACATTGTCTGCTTACGTGGATTGCACCCTGTAGGCCTTGATTGTGATTTTATGTGTCGTAGCTTACACGTCCTCCAAATTCCATTAACCTCCAAATATGAACACCTCCACTACCTCCTCCGACCTTCAGCAAAACCTCATCAACCACCACTTAAATGAAAAAAGAAAAAAAACGCTCAGAAACCGCTTAGGCGCCCGCCTAGGCGACTAAGCGTTGGGCGCCAAGTCCGACGCCTAGAAGCGTCCAACGTTTAATGTAACATTGTTTACTATTAAACCAGTTACCAACAAATGACTTCTAGGTATGACCGAGACAGTCATAAACTTACAAAAGATATGCTCAAGTCGAAACCCAGAAAGAAGTGAACTGAAAAGCAAGCACACCATTGATTCTAACCACCTATAATAAGCAATTAACAGGATCCAGTTACTTAAGAGGAATATTATAATTAAAAAAAAGATAAGGGATCATATAGAATAAGAACTGAAGGCTGCAATAAAGAGTAGAACCTAGTGTACATACTATGTAGCGAAAACAAAGATATAATATAAGTATAAAGTGGTATTGATGAAAGAGAATAATGTAGATATATTAGAAGAGGACAAAATTAAAAATGAAATCTAGCACCAAAATAGCTTCCAAACTCAGATCATTGTGCATACCCACAGAAAGAAATATCAAAATAAGTGATTATTTTGAAATAGCTTCCAAACTCAGATCATTGTGCATACCCACAGAAAGAAATATCAAAATAAGTGATTATTTTGAATAAAATATGAGTGAAAATGTGCTCTCGTCATACAAATAAAACAAAGAGAAGAATAAGAACTCATCGTGAGGCAGAAAATAACTTACTTTCAAGTGCTTTGCGATAAGCTTGAAATACGGCTCTTCCCAATATCCCAGAACCCATAACGATCAAGTTGGCAAGAATCTTTGCAGCCTATTTTGACAATAAAACCAGAAAAAATTAGAAATCTAAGAAAAAATGGCTTTTTGCACAACTTGGACCTATTTGATTATCCTAAAAAATCAAATCCATATATCTGAAATTGAAACTGTAAACTTTAAAACTCAAGTAATAACCTATTGATATATTTGAGATCCATGGAAGATGAAAGATCAAGCACATCCTTTCAACCTTAAAAAAAGGAAAAAAACGTGATCGTAATAAAGCTAAGAACTCGTGCAATCTCAATCTTTTTCTACAAATCACAAGAATCATATTCAAATCTAGAGTTTGAAGCGCGCATACATCTAATAAAATCAAGATATCTACTTTCTTATAACCCTAGCTCAACCAAAAAATCGATTACGTGAAGACCTGAAACCCTAACTTTCAACAAAAAAGGGGAAATTTTCAAAGGAAAAAGAGAGAGAGCTAAGATCAAATAGAGATTATAAAGACTAACCATTTCACGACAATCAAAATCTCCACGAAAACGATCGACAAGTTTCAAATAAGTCTTTCTTCGAGGAAGCAAAACTTGGGGACGAAGAATAAAATTTGAGGGCTGTAGTAAGAAGAGTACGGGCTCCAATAAAATTCGAGAACCGATCAACCCATTATTAGGTATATAAATGGGCCGGGTTTTAGTGATGGGCTTTTTATGTATTCAATTTTGGTAGAAACAAATTTTTTGGGTAAAATTGGTCGAGTTTTTTTATGCCCGGCTCTGGTCCGTAAAAATACGCATCTATCTATACAATATACTAAAGTAATACTCTAAAATGTCACGTGTCAAAATTCTAGAGCATTTAACACGTGTCAAAATTTCAGAACATATCTAGCAAAGGGCTATCTATACAATATACTAAAGTAGTACTTTGAAATGTCACGTGTCAAAATTCTAGAGCATTTGACACGCGTCAAAATTTCAGAACATGTCTATCAAAGGGCCAGTTTGGTTGCATTTTTTGCTATGAAAATTATGTAAAGCTGTCGGTTAATGGGCCCCACAGTCAGCTTTCATTACTTTACCATTTTTTGCTATGAAAATTATGTAAAGCTGTCGGTTAATGGGCCCCACAGTCAGCTTTCATTACTTTACCATGTTTGTTTGAATCTCTTTGACTAAGCTGTCGGTTAATGGGCCCCACAGTCAGCTTTCATTACTTTACCATGTTTGTTTGAATCTCTTTGACTGACATATTTTGATAAGGTGTAGTAGAAAGCAAAATCACTCCAATTTGGAGTGATTTTGTTGAAAAGCTGGCGTCCTATCAGCTGGATACAAAAGAAATTAAAAAAAACAAAACAAAGCCCTCCATGTAGGGGTGTTATCAGAGCGGATACGGTTCGAATATGACACTTACCATATCCATATCCGCTTTTTATAAACGGATATGGATACGGATCATCTTCGGTAAGAAAAAATATTAAACATATCTGCACTTATCGGTAACGGATATGGTTCGGATATTTGAGAATCGGATAGGATATGATCACGGATATAAACGGATATTTGACAAAATTTAATGTCTTGGTAATCACCATAATTCGAAATTGAAAGTTTGGCCTAATTAGTTGTGTCCTGGTACACAAGTAACACAACCAGTCAACATTTCACCTTGAACCCGCATGATGTAGATGATGTTGTGTAACCAAGGCGGAAATATACACGCTTTTACGTTTTGATCCCTAATCAAACGACGACAAATCTAGATCTAGGATCAAATTCTACAAACTAGTCAGAAATTGAAATCACTAAATTACATCCAGATATATGCCATGATTTTGTAAGTGAAGTTGAATTAGGAATAGCGGATTTAAAAAAGTTCAGAACATCAAACTAATCACACAGATCCAAAGATGTTCAGATCAGATCATCAAACAAATCTCACAAGTTCTGTTAGGGACTTGGGTAGTATGGGATGCCTAAGTCCCACATCGAGTAAAATAGGAAGCTTGATGGGCTATTTAAGTGACTCGGTTCTTCTCCCTTAACAACTAGCTTTTAAGGGTGGGTTCCCCAAATTGCTTGGATCCTAACAATTGGTATCAGAGCTGGTTGTCAGCGTCACGGAAAGGGCTACCTGTGGAGGGTCTCTGACCGGAAAGGCCGAGTAAAGCAACGCCGAGTGAAGCGTCATAGAGTGCAGCCGCCGGGACGTTGGCTCTCAGGGGCGGTGCTATGTTAGGGACTTGGGTAGTATGGGATGCCTAAGTCCCACATCGAGTAAAATGGAAAGCTTGATGGGGTATTTAAGTGACTCAGGTCTTCCCCTTAACAACTAGCTTTTAAGGGTGGGTTCCCAAGTTGCTTGGATCCTAACAAGTTCAATAGTAGACAAAAATGGATCAAAATCACAGTAACTCCGCCTCGATCGTCGATCACCTAATCTATATCACGGATCTAGCATCATACACCACCAGGGATCCAAACAAAAATCTAAAAAAAATTAAATATTAATAATAATAATAACACGAACAGATCGCAAACCCTAATAATAATAACACGAACAGATCGCATACCCTAAGATCAAGAGAAACTTGTAAGAATCCATACCATTGCGAAGCTACGATTGATAATCGGCGATGTGGGGAGAGAGGGGGGATCAGATATTCTTAGAGAGAGAACGGCGAACGTTGACTGGCCGAGACAGGATCTTGACGCACGGCGGGACGCGGCGCGAACGGAGAAGACGATCGCCGGCGGCGGGAGGCGGCGAACGACGAAGACGACGCCGGAGAATGGAGAAGATGACGCCGAGAGATGGCGAAGATAACGGCGGCGGGTCGGGAGTCTTGGGTCGGGAGTCGGATCGGGATCTGACGAGAGTTGAGGCTGTCGAAAATTGAGTGGAGGCGCAGTGGGACATAGGAGGCCTAGGGTTTTTAGTTGTAAAGTTGGGTTTGGGGTAGCAGTTACGGGTTTGTAACTTTGGACCCGAATCATTATTACATTTATATTTGCGGATATCCGTATCCACAACCCTCATATTCGTTTCCGAATCCGTATCCGAAAAAAAATCCGGAACCAGATCCGTATCTGTTACTATATCCATTCGGTTTCAAAATTCTCTTACCATATCCGCATCCGTATGCGAACGGATGCGGATCGGTTCAGATATCTCCAAACCGTTTGTCACCCCTATACCGATATCACAAAAAGAACCACTTTTTGTAAAAGTAAAATGGTAGTTAATTCAACAATAATTTTTTTTGAAAAGGATTAACATTGCAACTATAATAACAAAGTTATAACAATTTTTAGCAGAACAGCAGAACAAATGAACAAATTCTAACTATGTTTTTCTGTTTACTCAAAAACCTTTTTGGGAACTTGGATTTGGGTTTGAATTTCAATTCTAGTCCAGCCCAAATCCAAATGTCATGTTTGGGGTTTTAATTTAGGGCCGAATTTGAAATAAATGTATTTCGCATGAGTGGATTTGACAGCCTAATAAACAAGATTTCAAATCTTAACCCTGATTCAGTGATTTGTGAAATCCACTCTCCACCAAGTCTGATCGCGATTACTCGTTTGTCTCCCGACTCTCCCCAAATCATCGACTTTCCTCTCCGCTAACCCTAGCAGCGCCCGTCACCACCTCTCTCCACCCATCACCGCCCATCGTCGGGGCCTCGTCTTGAGCATCGACCTGTCAACGCCGGCCGCCCTGGCCCCCGCGCTACCCTAACGTAGTCCTGTCTTCGCCCGTCAGCCACCCTAGCGGCGCCGTCGGCTGCCCTAAGCGGCCCGTCGCCGGCGCCTTTCCCTGAACATCGCATGTTCGTTGCGAGCCTCTCTCTCTCTCTCTCTCTCTCTCTCTCTCTCAAATTTTGATCTCTCTGATTTTCTAGCAAACGAAAACCCTAGATTGAGGGAGTTATCGAGATCCTAGATCTCTATATTATGGCTTGTTTGGATGGAGGGTAGAGAGGGTGAAGGGAAGGAAAATTTTATTTTAACATTGTTTGGGAGTTTCATTTTGGAGGGTAGAGGAGGGGAATGGAGGGGAAATTTGGCCCAAATTTTTACACCTCAAATTGGGATGTAATGGAGGGGAAGGGAAGAAAGAGAAAAATTTCCCTTCCTTCCCCTTGGGTATGTTTAGATTTCAATGGGGGTTAAGGGAAGTTAAGGGAAACTAGGTGAGAGAAGGGAAGGGAATGAAGTTCTCTTCCCCTTGGTTACACCCCAATTTGGGGGTTAACAAATTTTATACTATTAAGGGGTGAACCAAGGAGAACTAGGGTGAATAACTTCACCTCCTAAATGTTCCCAAACAAAGTGAATGGTTCCCCTAACTTCCCTTCTCCCTTATTCTCCTCAATCCAAACAAGCCCTAACTAAACTCACGAACACACCATTAGTCTCTAGTTCTTCTAAAAAATTATGTTTTCATCATTTATTTGATCCTCTTTCACTTTGACATCCATGTTCATGTTGATGGAAGATGAACCTTTTCCATATTTTTGTTAATTTTTTTTTGTTGTCCTTTTTTTAAAGTTTATTTTGTTTGCTAGATTAACTTTAATAGAGTTACAATACCATGGAGTGTGTCTCTGATTGAAGTTTTTAAGAAATAACATATCTTTTGATAATATTTGACATCTTCAAGTTTTATGAGAATGTGAAGATAAACTCTCTAGTCTTTCTTACACACTTGGTTATAATGAAAAAATATGTTAGATCTATATCATAAAACTTGAGATCTAAAACCATATAGCCATGATTAATTCAAAGAGATTAACAAGGATCTAAAAGAGCGGAAGCTTATACCTGAATCCATTGCTTGATCTTGATTTTGGGTGTTGGATCTTCTAACCTTAGGGTTCTCTCTAAAACCGAATTTCTCTAGCTAGATGGGGGTGTAGAGAATTAGAGAATGTAACCCTAGGTTAGGGACCATAACCCCTTATTTATAGATGTTGTACTTTTGTAATTTAGCCCCTCAATAAATTACAATTACAACCTGGTATCTGCACATATAACCCCATGACTTATTTAAATACCAAATTAACCCAACTTAATTGATCACTTTAGTGGGTTATCCTGAAAGATAGCAATACACATTGATTAATCATATGTGCCCACAAATAGATTTATTAGATTAAATCCAACAATCTCCCACTTGGGCACCATATGATTCCTTAAACTGTGTATAACCTTATGAGCTCAAAAATTGCTATCACTGAAATGGTATTTCCGAACAATCTCGTCCATTGACTATATCAATATAGGATCAAAGCGGCCTTCGTCACATTTATCGTGACTCGACCCATCAATGGTCACATATACCAATACAATCAAACGACATAGATCAATCATGGATGTGCAGCATGAAAATTACATGCAATGTGATCAGTACATGTCTATTTTCAACTGGTCCTCCTTAGTGAGGTCAAAACCAAACATAATGTAACAGAGTGTCTTAACTGAAAACTTTATTCTGATCAGACAATACAAACAAACATAAAGCACCACAAATACAAACTCCCACTAAAACATAATATCCTCAAATAATACCACACCCATATGAGCAGTATGCTCATGAAAGACCTTAGGTGGCAATCCCTTAGTAAGAGGATCAGCTATCATGGAGTTTGTCCCAATGTGCTCTATGGATATCTGTCCACTCTGTACCCTTTCTTTCACAACCAGGAACTTAATGTCAATATGTTTTGACTTAGTTGAGCTCCTGTTGTTATTGGAATACATTACTGCAGATTTATTGTCACAATATAACCTTAGTGGTCTTTCAACATTTTCCAAAATGCGCAGTCCCGTGACAAAATTTCGCAGCCATATTCCCTGATTGGATGCCTCATAGCAAGCTACAAATTCTGCTGCCATAGTGGAGGAAGCTACTAGTGTTTGTTTGACACTTTTCCATGATATAGCTCCTCCTGCTAACATATAAATGTAGCCTGATGTAGACTTCCTGCTATCTTGGCATCCAGCAAAATCAGAGTCCGAATACCCAATGACCTCTAATTTCTCTGATTTTCTGTATGTGAGCATGTAATCTTTTGTTTTCTGAAGATACCTCATAACCCTTTTGACTGCTATCCAATGATCCATACCAGGGTTGCTTAAGTATCTGCCTAACATCCCAACAATGTACGCAATATCCGGACGCGTACATACCTGAGCATACATTAGACTTCCTACAGCCGAAGCATAAGGAATCTTCTGCATTTCCTGAATTTCAAGGTTACCTTTAGGGCACTGATTGAGACTAAACTTGTCTCCTTTAGCAACAGGGGTGTCACCTGGTCTGCAATCTTGCATGCCAAACCTTTTAAGTACCTTATCGATATAGCTCTTTTGTGATAATCCAAGAATACCCCGAGAGCGATCTCGATGTATCTGGATCCCTAATATAAAAGAGGCGTCCCCAAGATCTTTCATCTCAAAATTCTTTGATAGAAATCTCTTGGTTTCGTGCAACATGCCTATATCATTAGTGGCAAGCAAGATGTCATCCACATACAGAACCAGAAAAATATACTTACTCCCACTGAACTTGTGATATACACAGTCATCAACAATGTTCATCTCAAAACCGAACGAGATAACTATTTGTTGAAACTTATGATACCATTGACGAGGAGCTTGCTTGAGTCCATAGATGGATTTCCTTAATTTGCAAACCATATTCTTTGGGTCTCCTGACACAAAGTTTTCTGGTTGCACCATATAAATCATCTCATCAATGTCTCCATTGAGAAATGCAGTCTTAACATCCATCTGATGTAACTCAAGATCATAATGAGCAACAAGTGCCATGATTATTCTGAAAGAGTCTTTCGATGAAACCGGAGAGAAAGTCTCTGTATAATCAATGCCTTCCTTTTGAGTATAGCCTTTAGCCACAAGACGCGCCTTATACCTCTCCACATTACCGTTTGCATCCCGCTTGGTTTTAAAAATCCATTTACAACCAATTGGTTTTGCACCTTCTGGCAATGGGACAAGTTCCCAAACCTTATTGTCTTGCATAGACTTATACTCTTCATTCATGGCATCAATCCACTGTTGAGAGTTAGAACTTTTCATGGCCTGAGAGAAGTTGATTGGATCATCTTCTAACATTCCACTACTTTCCTCATGTTCTTGGAGAAATACAATATAATCATCCGGAATAGCATTTCTCCTTTCTCTCGTGGATCTCCTTAATGGCACTGGTTCTTGAGGTTGTTGAGTTTGTTCTTCTGGAACAGGGAGTTGTTCAACATTATCATCTTGAGGTTCCGGATTTACTTCTTGAGCAACAACAGGTATAGGAACCTGAATATTGTCAAAAGTAACTGTATGGATTGGATCTGAAGCCAATTCCTCCTCAAAACTAATGTCTCTAACCTTATTTCTCCCCCCAAACTCAACATCCTCAAAGAATGTTGCTGTTCCCGTCTCAAAAATATTCCTTATAGTGGGATCATAAAACTTATAGCCCCTAGAGCGATCAGGGTACCCAATAAAGTAGCTGCTAACTGTTTTGGAGTCCAATTTCTTTTCATTTGGCCTATAAGGCCTTGCCTCAGCTGGACATCCCCAAATATGTAAATGCTTTAAACTGGGCTTTCGACCAGTCCAAAGCTCATAAGGTGTTTTAGCAACTGCTTTACTTGGTACTCTATTCAGAATGTAAGCTGCTGTCTTAAGTGCTTCTCCCCAGAGTGACTCTGGTAAAGAAGAATGAGCAATCATACTTCTTACCATATCCTTAAGAGTCCTGTTTCGTCTTTCAGCTACACCATTCATGCTAGGTGAACCCGGCATAGTGTACTGTGGGACGATACCGCATTCCTCTAGGTATCTAGCAAATGGTCCTGGACGTTGTTCACCTGAACCATCATATCTACCGTAGTACTCACCACCACGATCAGATCTGACGGTTTTAATTCTTCTGTTGAGTTGATTCTCAACTTCAGCTTTATAGGCTTTGAACATGTCCAGAGACTCAGATTTTTCATGAATAAGATATAGGTGCCCATAACGTGAGTAATCGTCTATGAATGATATAAAATATTGTTGACCATTCCAGGATTCCGTAGGGAATGGCCCACAAATATCCGTATGTATCAATTCTAAGACATCCGAAGATCTGTTGGCACCTAATCTCTTCACTTTGGTCTGTTTTCCCTTGATACATTCAACACATACGTCGAAGTCCGAAAAATCAAGGGAATCCAAAATGCCATCAGACACAAGACGCTCAACTCTACCTTTTGAGATATGACCTAAGCGCTTATGCCATAATGTCGCCGAATTTTCCTTATTTAATTTACGCTTAGTACCACGTGATTCCACATGCAAGGATTCATTGTAAGAAGCAATTGTATCAAGCAAATATAGGTTGTCATAAATACTCAAGTAACCGGTTCCCACAACATTTGAATTAAAAGATAAACTGAATTGACTGTTTCCAAATGAACAAGAATAACCTGATTTGTCCAATACAGAAACAGAAACCAAATTCCGTCTAAAAGACGGTACTACAAAAGTATCTTTTAAATCCAAATAATAACCAGTTCCTAACAACAACCTAAAGTGCCCAATTGCTTCCACATCTACCGATTGTCCGTCGCCCACAAAGATGTGTCTTTCAACATCACTTGGCTTTCGGTAGCTCAGGCAACCCTGCATAGAAACACTTATGTGAGTAGTAGCACCAGAGTCTAACCACCAAGTGTTTCTAGGTACTGAAGCTAAATTAACCTCAGAACAGACCAAAGCAAGGAACGTACCCTTATTATCACGCCAGGCGTGATATTTTGTACAGTCCTTCTTTACATGTCCAGGCTTCTTACAGAAGAAACAACCCTGATTATCCTTATGTTGTTTCTTCTCAACTGGACCCTTAGCAGCTTCCTTATCATTCTTCCTTTTCTTGCCCTTATCCTTAGAGGCATAGGCCAAATGAGCACTTTCTGTCTTATCTTGCTTCAACCTGTCTTCTTCTTGCACACAGTATGAAATGAGCTCATTTAGAGTCCATTTCTCCTTTTGACAGTTATAACTGACCTTAAATTGGTTAAACTGTGCAGGAAGAGACAACAAAACCAGATGCACTAATAACTCGTCACAAAGATCGAGTTTAAGTGCCTTAAGCTTTGAAGCAATATGAGACATTTCCATAATGTACTCCCTGATATTTCCTTTGCCCTTATACTTCATTGAAATCAAGCGAGCTAAAAGCGTGCTTGTTTCTACCTTATCGTTTTTCGCAAAACGCTTCTCAATTTCGGCAAGGAAATCTTTAGCCTTAGTAATCCCTTCGGATTCTATGCCCCTGAAGGCTTCCGGAACGCCGCGCTTAATGATCATAAGACTCATGCGATTTGAACGCTCCCACTTCTCATGCTCCTTCTTTGCATCAGGAGTGCTATCCGCATTGAGAGGTTGGGGTTGTTCAGTTCTTAATGCATAGTCAAGATCCATGCAGCCAAGAACAATTAATATGTTCTCTTTCCAAACCTTGAAGTTTGTCCCATTTAGCATGGGAATTGAGTTGATGTTAGCAGAAATTGTTGCAGCAGATGCATTAGCTGAAATAAAACAAAAATGCTCACATCAATAACCATAATCAATAAAATTCAAATAATGACAATCCCCATCCAAGATACCGGCACAACATTAATATCAAGTCTTTGGACAGTAATATTAACTTGTAAGTGATACCTTGTTGCAATGATCAAACATTGACAATAACTCATGTCAAATAATGAAACTATCTTTGGATCGATTCATTATTCACATGTAAACCTTATAATTGTCACACGCTTATCATCGCAGATGTGTATACAGTCTAAATAAATATTAACCTTCCTTTGGGCCGATTAAATATTTACACGAAAGCATACACACAAACATCTCACATTCCTCATGAACAATCTACACAAGAGAGGTTACTTTGGCAACTTCTTGTTTCAATTAATCAATTGGAGTGAGAGACAACCTTAATACCTTAGTGTCATAATATTTGAATTAAATAATTGATTAAAAACCGAATTAGATTTAAATTAAAAAATTTAAATCAACTGAATTTCCAAAAGCTTGGTTGGGGTCTCACAGCTTAATTAGGGCCCATAACTTAATTGAATAAATTAAGTATACCAAAGTGGACCCATGAAAAGCCGAGGCTTAACCATAATGAACACGAAGTTCCCTTAACTTCGAACGCGAGGTTCGACTGTATTGAGTACGAGACTCACTTAAGCACGAACGCGAGGTTCGTCTGAAAATGAACGAACGCGAGGTTCGTTTGATAAAAGAACGCGAGGTTCAACTTGGGAACGAACGCGAGGTTCGTTAAAAAAAATGAACGCAAGGTTCAACTGAAGTACGAACGCGAGGTTCGTCTGAAGTACGAACGCGAGGTTCGTCTGAAGTTCGAACGCGAGGCTCGACTGAAGCACGGACGCGAGGCTCGTCTGAAGTACGGACGCGGTCTGAAGTACGAACGCGAGGTTCGTCTGAAGTTCGAACGCGAGGCTCGACTGAAGCACGGACGCGAGGCTCGTCTGAAGTACGGACGCGAGGCCCGACTGAAGTACGAACGCGAGGTTCGTCTGAAGTACGAACGCGAGGTTCGTCTGAAGTACGAACGCGAGGTTCGTCTGAAGAACGAACGCGAGGTTCGTTAAAAATTGAGCTTGACGCTCACCTGAGTTGAACGCGGAGGTTCACCTTAGAACGAACGCGAGGTTCGTTAAAATTGAGCTTGACGCTCACCTGAGTTGAACGCGAGGTTCACCTTAGAACGAACGCGAGGTTCGTTGAGCGCGAAGCTCGGTTAAAATTGAACGAACGCGAGGTTCGTTTGAGGTAACCACCTCCTTAATTTTCGCCATGAACCCTTAGGGTTTCAAATTGAAACCGCCGCCGACAAACCCAAAAAACCTTTGATTTTTATTTTCAAAACAGATCCAGAATTGGAAAAAATTGAAGGAAAAAATCAAAGAAAAATCCAAAAAATTCCCAAAAGGTACTGTTCACCGGTGATTTTTCAGTTACTGTTCATCCGAAAAAAATTTCGTTACTGTTCATCCGAGAACATTACTGTTCATCCGAACCCAAAAAATTGAATCTTTAACCAGAGATTTAAGATCAAAAACCCAATAAAACTTAAATCCCTAAGAATTAATCAAGGTGGCTCTGATACCACTCGTTAGATCTACATCATAAAACTTGAGATCTAAAACCATATAGCCATGATTAATTCAAAGAGATTAACAAGGATCTAAAAGAGCGGAAGCTTATACCTGAATCCATTGCTTGATCTTGATTTTGGGTGTTGGATCTTCTAACCTTAGGGTTCTCTCTAAAACCGAATTTCTCTAGCTAGATGGGGGTGTAGAGAATTAGAGAATGTAACCCTAGGTTAGGGACCATAACTCCTTATTTATAGATGTTGTACTTTTGTAATTTAGCCCCTCAATAAATTACAATTACAACCTGGTATCTGCACATATAACCCCATGACTTATTTAAATACCAAATTAACCCAACTTAATTGATCACTTTAGTGGGTTATCCTGAAAGATAGCAATACACATTGTTTAATCATATGTGCCCACAAATAGATTTATTAGATTAAATCCAACATTTCTTACACACTTGGTTATAATGAAAAAATTTTAATTTATATTGCTGCTAGACTTTGGTCCTTGTTGGTGTTAGCTACATTCCACATAGATCACTTGCTCCAGGCTTATGTTGCCAATTAGATATGTGAAACACAGATTTTGATGAGTCGATTTAAAAGCTCGATGGTCATTTCACCTCTTATTTCTTTCGGCAGGTGCATTTGGAGCTTCTTCAGCTCAATCCCTTGTCTCAAGGAGCATAACTATCACAATGAGGGTAATTGGATGTTATTGTTCTGATTCGTTATTTACCATGTTTGCAAAATTTGGTTGGTAAAATGAATTTCAAGTGATTATTACCCTGCAACTTTGGATCTTTCTATGCACAATGCCACGTTGATAGAATATATAATTTATCATGATGAAGCTTTGGACACACTGATGTCGTATGATCCAAATTAGTTGATAGAGGAGTATAATTCAAACTCGATATTGAAGGATTAAACAAGTATTCACATAGCAGGAAATAGCATATGTATGCAGTTTTATTACATTTATATGAGGCTTGATGGTATAGTTTAAAAAAACTCGATATCGAGTACAATTATAGCAAATACCACAACCTTGACTTGAACAATGATGCTTATATTAGAAAAATATGTACAGGTTCTTTAATTAAGAATTTTTATAGATAGTTTTTTTATATGTAAGCAATGGATTTGTGGCTACCCCTATCGAGCAATCCTGCTTATACGTTTGTTACGGTTCTCAAAATAAGGATTTTGGTTTTCATCTGGGAACTCCGTAGAAGGATATGCTCTCATTAGGAATTCGATAGCCCAAAAATTCCAAATTAAGTACAAGTTTGCAAACTTTGAAGTAAATCAGATTTAAAAGTAGATAGATGCAGTGGCACCGACTCAGTTCTAGAATTGAGGGTAGTTCTTTAGATTTATAATGAAAAGGGTTATTTTCACTTAAATACCCCAAAGTTCAGTCTATTTTAAATTTGATACACCAAAGGGATTTTTGTTCAAAATATTTCCCAAAGTGCCTCTTTTCCAACTTTAATACCCAAATGTTTGCTTGTTTAGAAAGTACGCCAAAGTTCAATATAGATTAACTTCTATACCCCGAACTTTAGCAAAAAAAAAATAAGTTTGGATGTCAAAGTTAAATTTTGTTCAACTTTGGGCATTAAAGTTCAAATTTTTGAATTTTGGGCGTGCCAAAGTTAATTTTTTTCGTATGTTAGGGTATTTTTTTGGCAAATTTTTTTTGGGATATTGAAGCAAAACTTTGCTCATCTATGTGGTATTTTCTGCAAAAATACACTGGGATATTTAAGTTTAAATTATTCTAATAAGAGCAAGTATACTTTTGATGTAAGCATACGTTTGATGTATATACTCTGGTCTAATGATTGCTTCATTTACTTTATTGTAGGTGAATTTCAATGAAAGTTTGATGAGATCCGTAAGAAGCGGGTGCGAGTTCTAAGTCTCGGGCGAAAATCAAAATTAGTGAGAGAATCCTAGTCGATGAAGCTGCTTAAATTTAGTTTTTATGCTTGAAATTTTAGGTGAATTTATGACATTTCGATGTTAGACATACATTTCCTGAAGACTTTTCTTGCGGTAATATTTTCGAGCTTGTGGCTGAGTTACGAAACATTTTGTTCCTATTGTAGACTTCCAGCACAGTTATTCTGTTGTTTCAGTTTTAATTTTGCTACAGTTTATTTTCCAGAGTTTTGTGTGATTTACTTGTTAGAATTTAGAATGTTCTTGTTTGATGCATTTGCTAGCATCATATCTCTGTATCTTTTTTTTTTCTTGTTGACAAGGGAAACCCGGTCACCACTCATAGTTTTAACTCCTTTTATCTTTGGAGAAGCTAAAATGACATACTTTCAATCTCCATTCAGAAGTTTCTTTTGGCTCCAAATTTAACTTTCTCGTTTTAAGGATTGAGTTATTAACAGTTATAAAAGCATGCAATAAGACAAGCTCATAGTAATGCTTTCATTTGAATGTGATAACATTCTCTCTTTGTTATAAAAGCATGCAATAAGACAAGCTCATAGTAATGCTTTCATTTGAATGTGATAACATTCTCTCTTTCACACTTAAGAGCTAGTTTAGGGATGCTTTTAGTAATGCTTTCATTTGAATGTGATAACATTCTCTCTTTCACACTTAAGAGCTAGTTTAGGGATGCTTTTAAGTTTAAATGATTATTATGTTTGTGAGGCGCTTTGAATTTGTAATCAATAAATTTGAAAATTATGTGTATGCTAACAATAGATTTGAAATCATGGGATTTGAAATCCTTTTATTTAAAAACTGTATCCAAACAAGTGATTTGTAAATCTATGGATTTCAAATTTTAGATTTCAAATTATGAGATTTCAAATCTTTATCTCAAATTCAAATCTTGTTTCCCAAACACAGCCTTAATTGATTTATATTGTGTTTTAGTTTCTACATAGAGGACAAAAGCAGCAACACAAACTCGACGTCTTCCAGAGCACATACAATTTCATGGGAACATCAGATTCAGATAGGTTATGTTGCAACCGCTCTAGATAACAAGAAATCAAGAAATGTACATGTCCAGTAGTAGCCAAAATTTATTGTATGAACCAATTACTTTCTGATCATCTTTCAATTGCGGAACAAGAGAAAAAAAAAATACAAAATGGAGTTACTTTTCGATATTTGCTCCCCTTTCTATTTACATTCTGCTAAAAAAATCTCCTTCGTCTACAACGAAATGCATGTAACAAATGTACCCAGAGAATCCCCTATTGGACAGGTTTCGAAGACATAAAACCAGTGATATGGTGAAATTAAACTTTCACATAAGCCTATGTTCGTGTCTAATCAGATCAGAACTCGACGATTTTTTGCACCAACCCAACTTGTCAGAGCACATATATGACATTTACCGAAAGCGGAAACGCAAGGCACTGCTTATATCCAGAAAGTATGACCATTTATATTGTCATGCACAAGATCCATCTCTAGTAGACTCCCATAATAAGCTGCAAATCCCATTATAAAACAAAACGCGTTAGAACATATGTTACCATGTATGAGTTTACGATATGGAAAACAAAATCACAAAATTCATTAGCAATATATGCATGCAGAAGCATTCTAGAGGGGTTGTTGTTCAGCGATATATCCCAAGATCATAAACACTAGGAATCTGATTACACAGAATGTAGAATAGTTACCATGTAATAACCATTAAAACATGCGAGTTCAAAGAAAATTCCGAACAAAATTATCTACGGAGCTCTATTAGTTTCCCAACATAAGTATCTTACAAATCAAGGTGAAGAAATTATGTCACGAAAATGAATCTATCTTAGTTTCATGATCTTCTTAGTGCCAAAGTGAGTAGAGTAAAAGTTCTTTCTTTTTATGTTCTGCATTATACCATTCCTACTTCAAGACTTTCTACCAGTCGTTGTTCTGATTTGACACTAGTTAATAGAGGAAAAGAGAATCCTATAGAGAGCCCTCTATAGAGTATCTTATGTTGGGGGTGGTGTTAGATCCTAGAGAGGGGTGATTAGGGTCTTCTGCTAATCTAATCCCGATTAAATGCCAATTAAAGTTATATTGATTAAAATGTTCTTGCAAGAACTATATGCAATTAAAGTTATATTGATTAAAATGTTCTTGCAAGAACTATATGAGATGGATATGAGCAAGAATGATATGAATAAGCACTGCAAGAACTATATGAGATGGATATGAGCAAGAATGATATGAATAAGCACAAATAAAATGTACGCTAAGAAAAACACAAACAAACGATATGTTTACGAGGTTCGGTCACCACGACCTACGTCTCCGCTCCTCACCCGCTCCTCACCTCGAGGAGATCTCCACTATCACAATCCGGTTTGGAAGCCCGGAACTTCTACACACTCGGTTTACAAGTTTATCGAAAACTTTCACACAACAAATACTATGCAATCACACTTTACACACTACGTGTAGGAACCTAGCCCGTGTTCTCCTCCTCAAGTGTTCGGATGCAACCTCTCCCTAGGTTCGTCAACTGACGCCACTCCTATTGGATTCGACCCCGTCTCACGTCTCAAACTTCTCTCGGTGTACAAGTGTATTACAAGTGATACTCACAATAAAGGTTAAATACAATGGTTTGTTCTCGATAACAAATGAGAACGCAATGAAGCTCTCTTACTAAATCACACACCGCCACCCAACAAATATATAGTATGGAAATATTATAAGCTCAATACAGTGTGTGTGATATCAGTGAACAGAAAATATACAACTCAATAAATATAGCTTAGATATGAAATTAAAATAAAAGGCTATATGCAAAATGAGTTAGGAAAACTTCTCAATAGACAAGAAGAACAGTAGATGTAATTGAAATCCTCTTCTTGTTGTAGGAAACTTCTTTTGAAACAGACTGACGAAATCAGCTTAACAACTCTTAAACAAATCTTAATCTTTTGTTAAAACTTATTGTAAAACAAACTTCTTGATGGTTGAAAGAGGAAGGCAATGGGGTATTTATACCTACTCAAAATAGCAGCCAAAACAAACTTGAAAAGACCAAAATAGCCCCAGAAAATCAAATCAGAAAAGAAATTAATGGATATCCTTGTCATAGGATTGGATTTTCCTCCTTGTCGTCTATGTGGCACAATCCCCGCCATTCTCATAAAGTAGACACAAATCCCCACCAACTCACACTCTCTCCTACTTTATGAGAATGGTGGGGATTGTGCCACATAGGCATCAAGGAGGAAATCCCCTCCTATGACAAAGATACTTATTAATCTCATCAGAAAATAGCCGTTAGAAAGCAATTATGAGTTCAGCGGTCGATCGTGAGAAACTGACGGTCGACCGCGAAGCACAAAAAGGCTGAGAAAGAAATTTAAAAGCTGGCGGTCGATCGTCGCGGTCGACGTCGAACCGCCGGCGATCGACCGTCGACCGCGCGCGATCGACCGTCGACCGCGCCCGGACGATCGACCGCGAAAGTCTCTGGATGGAACCACGGTTGACGCGTCACGGTCGACACGGTCGACCGTCACGGTTGACGCGCGGTCGACCGTCACGGTTGACCGCGAACAATAAAAGCCATACTAAGAAAATTTAACTGCTGACGGTCGACGTGACGGTCGACCGCAAACTGATACATGACAATATACAGGTTTTGGGCTTGATTTTAAAAAATACGTTAAAAAATATCAAAATCAATTCCAAAAATAGTAAAACTTGGGGAAAAGTTTCTAATTGATAAAATAAACAATGTTTGAGAAGGAATTTTTGGAAAAACAATTTTCGTTTGTGAAAACCCACTGTTTTTGAAAAGTGTTCATAAAACCTGTTTTTCGCGGAAGCATGAAAAATTAAAAAAATATAACTTGTAAACTTGTATATATATATATATATATATATATATATATATATATATATATATATATATATATATATATATATATATATATATATCATGCATACATTATATATATAATGAAGTATGAATGAGCTGTAAACACGAAATAAAAACTATTATAATAAAGTTTGATGAAAAATCATTTATATGATAGAAAACGTCAAATCTGTGTTGTGTTTACATATTAAGCTTAAATATAAACATACAATATATGTAAGCAAACTACTCTTATACCTAGGTGAATGCACACACATGAACTTGAATCTTTAACTCTTGATTGTCGTGTGTTGAATTACCTGAAAAGAAAAAAACCAAACAACGGAAAATAAAAAACATATTAGCTATAAATTATTTGACAAATCATCATCAAAACTATAGGGCCAACAATCTCCCCCATTTTAATGATGGCAAACAATTTATTTAATGGTATGAAATACATATTGATAAATCAAATAAATCAAACATATATAACATGAATAAACCATATTAACATGAATAAATAAACCATATAACCACACATCATTACATTCCATCAATATGAATCAATATAAATAAACCATTAAACTGAACATCAATATGTAGATTTTCTCCCCCTTTGGCAACATCAAAAAGGGAAAAGGAATATATATAGGAGCAACGCTCCCCCTGCATTCAAGCACAGATAATAAACAAATATATGGCCAACGCTCCCCCTGTCAATTTGCATAAATGACATAACAAAAAGAACATATATATGGGAGCTACACATCCATAAGCAATTTAACAAGCTATTAAGACCATAAACACAGGAATCAAAAGCCAAACTTTTAACACAAAGCATCATTAATAAGCATGTTTTCACAATACATAGTTCATAGAGATAGTCATAAGCTATCACAAGCATAATAAACAGAAATAGTTCCACAATATCACATAATTTTCAAACACAAAACGTAGAGTTATTACAACTCAAAATAAAACATAAGTATCCAGTTTTAGTTCAACAAAACATAAACTCAATAACATCAAGAGTCAATCACCACCATCGTCAGATGCAGAGCCGGAGCTAGATCCCGAACCAGAAGCAGATCCTTCATCAGAGCCCTCTCCTGAACTAGAGTCAGAGTTGGAATAGGGATCCGGAATCCCAAGAGACTGACGCCGATAGCTGAGAATAGTCCTAATGTTCTTCTGAATACTTGAGACCTGAGTCTCAAGACGATCCAGTCGGACGAAGACCTCAGAAGCGAAACAGAAGAAGCTCTAGAGCGAGATCGGGAAGATGATGGTATAGTGGGATCAGATAAGGAGTCAGAAATTTGCATACGGGAGAGAGAAACTCTATCAAATATTCCTTACTCGGGTCAACTTTGAGTTCATTGGTCAGAGCAACACCGAAGTGTTGGGGAATAAGGGTGATGAAGCAACCAAATGGTAGAAACTTGTAATGCTTACATGTCATGTTTTTAAGGAAAACATTTTTAAGGAAAACATTTGCCCAATTCACTTTTATCCTGGCAAAAATGGCATTGACTTTATCAGGAGCAAAATGATCAAAGCTACCGGTCTTAGGAATAAGATTATGAGCAACAATACGAGCAATGATTTTAGCAGTGAGATTAAGTGACTTGTTGTTCATAGGGTAGGTGCAACCGAGTTTAAACATAGAATCGTTCACAACCTGATCGGTGTTCGATAGACATGAGCTCAACGTCACTTGACGGGATCTTAAGGATTCCCGCAAGTTCGTCGGCAGAAGTGTTCGATAGACATGAGCTCAACGTCACTTGACGGGATCTTAAGGATTCCCGCAAGTTCGTCGGCAGAAAATGAAATAGGAACATTCTTAACAGGATTCCCGCAAGTTCGTCGGCAGAAAATGAAATAGGAACATTCTTAACAGATGTACTGATGGTTTGAAGACCACCAGCAGAAGTGGTGACAGACAGATTTCCATAAAACAAATAGACGAGAAATGGGTAATAAGGAACTTTACGCTTCTCATCTAACAGTTTATGCAAACCAACAGCAGAAAAGATCTCATGAATATTATAAATAGCTAATTCCTCATATTTGATATATCTACCAGATAGAATTTTCAACTTACAAAGCTCCCTATACTTTTTAACTAGGGGTTTAAACAGTAGAAAATCCTCATAATTAGAGGCAATGGAAGATGAGGAACCAACATCTTGTTTCGATTTCTTTCTAGGAGGCATAATATCAGAATTTAGAGGCAATGGAAGATGAGGAACCAACATCTTGTTTCGATTTCTTTCTAGGAGGCATAATATCAGAATTAAGAAAAATAAGACTTGAAAGATCGATTTCTTTCTAGGAGGCATAATATCAGAATTAAGAAAAATAAGACTTGAAAGATCGGAACCAAACAGAATCCCTAGAAATAGACAATGAAACCCTAAGAGGGAATGGAAGCAAGAAGGATGAGAGGAGTGATTACTCAAACAGATTTCCAACTGAGATTGATGAAGAGAGACCGCCACGGTCGACCGCAAGAGAATTTTTTTATTTTGGTTTTATTTTCTTATCGGGTTTCGGTTTCTGGTTGCTAACTTTTCTGAACCCGATTCTTCCATCACCCTTGATCTCAATTGACATCAGATCCAAGCCGCTCCTTCTTCTCTAAGACCCGACCCTCTTCATCTTCCCCCATTCGAAAATTTTCCTCAATATTATCGATTTCCCCTTCACGGTCGCCCACAGCTCTCCATTGATAGACCGCGGCCATCTCTCTTCATCAATCTCAGTTGGAAATCTGTTTGGGTAATCACTCCTCTCATCCTTCTTGTTTCCATTCCCTCTTAGGGTTTCATTGTCTATTTCTATGGGTTCTGTTTGGTTCCGATCTGTCAAGTCTTATTTTTCTTAATTCTGATATTATGCCTCCTAGAAAGAAATCGAAACAAGATGCTGGTTCCTCATCTTCCATTGCCTCTAATTATGAGGATTTTTTACTGTTCAAACCCATGGTTAAAAAGTATAGGGAGCTTTGTAAGTTAAAAATTCTATCTGGTAGATATATCAAGTATGAGGAATTAGCTATTTATAATATTCATAAGATCCTTTCTGCTGTTGGTTTGCATAAACTGTTAGATGAGAAGCGTAAAGTTTCTTATTACCCATTTCTCGTCTATTTGTTTTATGCAAATCTGTCTGTCACCACTTCTGCTGATGGTCTTCAAACCATCAGTACATCTGTTAAGAATGTTCCTATTTCATTTTCTGCCGACGAACTTACGGGAATCCTTAAGATCCCGTCAAGTGACGTTGAGCTCATGTCTATCGAACACACCGATCAAGTTGTGAACGATTCTATGTTTAAAACCGGTTGCACCTACCCTATGAACAACAAATCACTTAATCCCACTGCTAAAATCATTGCTCGTATTGTTGCTCATAATCTTATTCCTAAGACCGGTAACTTTGATCATTTTGCTCTTGATAAAATCAATGCTGTATATGTCATTTTTGCCAAGATAAAAGTGAATTGGGCAAATGTTTTCCTTAAAAACATGACATGTAAGCATTACAAGTTTCTACCATTTGGTTGCTTCATCACCCTTATTCCCCAACACTTCGATGTTGCTCTGACCAATGAACCCAAAGTTGACCCGAGTAAGGAATATTTTGATAGAATTTCTCTCTCCCGTATGCAAATTTCTGACTCCTTATCTGATCCCAGTATACCATGATCTTCCCGATCTTGCTCTAGAGCTTCTTCTGTTTCAGCTTCTGAGGTCTTCGTCCGACTGGATCGTCTTGAGACTCAGGTCTCAAGTATTCAGAAGAACATTAGAACTATTCTCAGCTATCAGCGGGTCTCTTGGGATTCCGGATCCCTCTTCCAGCTCTGACTCTAGTTCAGGAGAGGGCTCTGATGAAGGATCTGCTTCTGGTTCGGGATCTAGCTTCGGCTCTGCATCTGACGATGGTGGTGATTGACTCTTGATGTTATTGAGTTTATGTTTTGTTGAACTAAAACTGGATACTTATGTTTTATTTTGAGTTGTAATAACTCTACGTTTTGTGTTTGAAAATTATGTGATATTGTGGAACTATTTCTGTTTATTATGCTTGTGATAGCTTATGACTATCTCTATGAACTATGTATTGTGAAAACATGCTTATTAATGATGCTTTGTGTTAAAAGTTTGGCTTTTGATTCCTGTGTTTATGGTCTTAATAGCTTGTTAAATTGCTTATGGATGTGTAGCTCCCATATATATGTTCTTTTTGTTATTTCATTTATGCAAATTGACAGGGGGAGCTTTGGCCATATATTTGTTTATTATCTGTGCTTGAATGCAGGGGGAGCGTTGCTCCTATATATATTCATTTTCCCTTTTTGATGTTGTCAAATGGGAAGAAAATCTACATATTGATGTTCAGTTTAATGGTTTATTCATATTGATTCATATTGATGGAATGTAATGATGTATGGTTATATGGTTTACACTATGTGTGTGTACATGTGTATGTGATGAAGAGGCTTGATGGGATGCACAATCATGAATAGGCTTGTCAATTTTTTATGCATTATGACAAAATTAGGCTAAATGGCATTTAAGACCGCAAATAGAACATTTGTGAATTTTATCATACATGTGTGTATAGTGAATAGGTTTCTTAGAAGAATTAACATTGAACTTTGCACACAAGTCCATAAGCTTTTTATTATTAGCAATACAAGTGTTCAGTGTTGAATCTAAGGTAGATATGCGTTTTCTCATTTGATTCAACTCATCATTGTGCATACAAGCATTGCTACTAGAAGTAGGATAAACATGATTATTCATCATAGATTTTAACTTATCTACTTCTAACATGGCATCACGTTTTTCATGAAACAAACTAGCATTTTCTAATCTCAAATTTTTATTGCATTATTTAAGAATTATATTTTTATTTGCAATGAAATTAAACTTAATGGCTAGTGTTTCATTAGTGAATTTTATATTAACATACTTATTTTTTACATCTATATAGCAATTATGTAATTTTTCAAACTCAAGAGCAAGCTCATCAAAAGTAATAGTATCATCGTTGTCAAGATCGCATACCTCACTAGGGTTATCACCTAGTGGTATTGTACATGGAGATGAGGCTTCTTTAGAATTCAAAACGGGATTTTCCAACGCTTATTGAATAGCCTCCAAATCCCCTTGATGTGCTTCAATGAATTTTCATAGGGTGTAAGCACTATCAAAATGAACAAATTTATTAAAAAACGATGAGTGAAAGACACTAAGCAAATATTCTAACAAAAGCTTGTTCATGTTAAACATTCTCTTATCATCTTTATTCCACTTGGATTTTTCCGAAGTGGGAATAATATAAGCATCCTCAATAATTTCCCATAAATCAAATTGTTTAGATTGAACAAAAAGTTTGAATCTAACACGCCATTGAGCATAGGAAAAAATATCCAAATGAGGAGCAATATTAATAGCATAACCTAAACTAGATGCATCATACATATCTATAATAATTATATGCAAGAAGTAAAATGCAATCAACACTAGATTAGTACAAAAACAATAACTTGGATCTTAAACTCAAGGCGATTAGTCCTTAAATCAAATAGCACCAAGCTCTGATACCAATTGTTAGACCCTAGAAGGGGGGTGATTAGGGTCTTATGCTAATCTAATCCCGATTAAATGCCAATTAAAGTTATATTGATTAAAATGTTCTTGCAAGAACTATATGAGATGGATATGAGCAAGAATTATATGAATAAGCACAAATAAAATGTACGCTAAGCAAAACACAAACGATATGTTTACGAGGTTCGGTCACCACGACCTACGTCCCCACTCCTCACCTCGAGGAGGCATTCACTATCACAATCCGGTTTGAAAGTCGGAACTTCTACACACTCGGTTTACAAGTTTACCGAAAACTTTCACACAACAAACACTATGCAATCACACTTTACACACTACGTATAGGAACCTAGCCCGTGTCCTCCTCAAGTGCTCGGATGCAACCTCTCCCTAGGTTCGTCAACTGACGCCACTCCTATTGGAGTCGACCTCGTCTCACGCCTCACACTTCTCTCGGTGTACAAGTGTATTACAAGTGATACTCACAATAAAGGTTAAATACAATGGTTTGTTCTCGATAACAAATGAGAACGCAATGAAGCTCACTCTCACTAAATCACACACCGCCATCCAACAAATATATAGTATGGAAATATTATAAGCTCAATACAGTGTGTGTGATATCAGTGAACCGCCACCCAACAAATATAAAGTATGGAAATATTATAAGCTCAATACAGTGTTTGTGATATCAGTGAACAGAAAATATACAACTTAATAAATATAACTTAGATATGAAATTGAAATAAAAGGCTATATGCAAAATGAGTTAGGAAAACTTCTTAATAGACAAGAAGAACAGTAGATGATGTAATTGAAATCCTCTTCTTGTTGTAGGAAACTTCTTTTGAAACAGAGTGACGAAATCAGCTTAACAGCTCTTAAATAACTCTTAATCTTTTGTTAAAACTTATTGTAAAACAAACTTCTTGATTGTCGTGTGTTGAATTACCTGAAAAGAGAAAAACCAAACAACGAAAACTAGAAAACATATTAGATTACCTGAAAAGAGAAAAACCAAACAACGAAAACTAGAAAACATATTAGCTATAAATTGTTTGACAAAACATCATCAAAACTATAGGGCCAACAGGACGAAAACTAGAAAACATATTAGCTATAAATTGTTTGACAAAACATCATCAAAACTATAGGGCCAACAGGTGGGGGGTGACATCTAGTGCAGTTAGACCTATCAGTATAGGGTGCAGTCACCGCTACGCTAATAGACAATAAGGACAGCACAGATAGACATTGGTAGTATGTGCATCAAGATTCTTAATGTCAAATGCCACCCTTTCCTTCCTACACTATGTTCTATGAAGGATAGATTTACATTAGTAAGTACATACTTTGATATGTTTAATATTTTCTGAACGCATGGAAACAAATTGAGATTCAAAATTTCATGGATAAACAAATTCAGCACTTCCTTCAATTCAAAAAAATACATGCTCAAAGTCAAACAAAATAGAAAACTATAGAGCATAAAGAAACACCTTACAAAAAGGAAGCTTATACTGCCAAGGACATTGCAAAATGAGCAAATTTTAGAAAATCTACCAAAACATTGGGACGTTTCCCACAAAACCAATCAAAACTTTGGTTTGTGAAATTTACCTCTTTCAGAATTATGTTACTTTCACATATAAAACTCTTTATAGGATTTTTATATGCACTCTTAATAACTTTAAATATTTGGACTGGACGAGAGGATATAAATTTCATTCATAATATATATGGTAATTAACCCATAATCCATTCAAATAGGCTAAAAATGTCCACAATCTAACCCATAATCCATTCAAATAGGCTAAAAATGTCCACAATCTATTGAAAAATAGGATTAAATGATTAATTGCACATAGAACCTTGTATTATAGCTAAAAATGTCCACAATCTATTGAAAAATAGGATTAAATGATTAATTGCACATAGAACCTTGTATTATAGAATTTTGTCACGTACTAACCTTGAACTTTGATATGCGCATGTACACCCCCTTACACAAATGGTGTTAGAACTCCATTAATTCTTTTTCTATGTGGATCCCACCTGACAAATCCTCAATTTTAATCCCCAGATTCCCTTACTGCTAAAATGTCTTCCTTTTTTTCATTTGTTGCCAGATGCATTCCTCTGCCTTAAGAGTAATTATGCACTCATGGACGAATGCTTAATGAGATCATATTTTAGAACACTGATACAGCCTTATAATAGAGCAATCTACACGCAATTGACCCAAATATTTACTCCCCGTCAAAAGCTAAATCTTTAGTTTAAAGTTATTAATACAGAAAAGAAAATCGCTGAAACTTGATGCAATTAGATTATTAGTCTTACAAGTGTTCGTATCTATTGTGTGTATGTGTGTGTATTATTTTTTATTTTGAGGTTCCCCGTTCTTCTCCAAACAAACTCATTTTTCTATGATGTTTTGATTTGACAATGTTGCTAACATGGCAGATAATCACATATTTGTAGTTCATAACTTACAAACAGCTGAGCTTAATAAAATAACCTCTTCAAAAATAATGATATTTATTAATTTACTTTACATAATTACTGACTTATGTGTATGACTATCTTAGGCTTGTTGCCCTTTTTTTGGACATTATACATATTGTACTTCCAATCTGCTTTCCATTGGGTCTAAGGACTTAACAATACAACTGTAATACTACTTTCTTCTGCCCATCTTCAACTATAGAAATTAATATTTTATTGAAGATCAACAAAATGGAGTTTTATCATTCCACAATAGAAATAAAATGCCAATAGTCTTGAAAGGAAATCAAGGTGACCCAATTACTAGTTACACTAATACATGATACTAGCAGAGAGGTGTTATTAGTTCTGTTTGATAGACATACTAACATGAATTTATACATGCATGTAAAGATAAATATGTAAAATATGTGACCACAGATTTCTTATTAACCTTTTAGGAAGACAATTTTTAGCCACTGAGTTGTAATTTCTTTGAATAAAAAACTAATTGCTTGAGTAAAATGGTTGCAGCAGTGTAGTGGAAAAAATACTGTAAAAAACTAATTTATTCTCAATTTACCTTTAACTCTACTCCCGGTTTCAGTCTAACCTCTTCAATCACCTTGCCTCCAGGAATGATCCTCACCCGAGTTTGACAAATCTTGACATCACCATCACTGCATTTTTTGCTTGAAAAGTAATATAAGAGCATATAGGACCTCCACATTCGCAATTAATCTTGATTATTGATCTCAACCATTTGGAGATCCTATTGGAATCAACCAATATGAACATGCCATCAGAAATACCTAGAAGAAACCAATTGTTGGGCTTACCCCTCATAACACTAGACACAAAATTGCTGCTTATGACAATAAAAAAATCATCCTTTACGATTATTATATTATTATTAGTATTATTGTTGCAAGAAAAATCAAATTAGGCAATTTTCCAAAAAAAAAAAAATCCTGAACATATACAAAGGGGATTTCATTTCATTTTTATGGAAAAACTATAATTAAGCAATATCTAGTATGCTAGAGTCTAATTATCTTGGATCCATCAATCATATAATCTGTTTCCACTTTTATGATCTACTCTTTCTCAAATATACGAGCTATACTTTATCTGAACCCCAAATACATAGCCACACAGTAATCAAACATTGAAAATTTGCAACTCAAAAAAAACTCATTGCATAATATTTTAATACTGAGATTAAAGGGAAACCAAACAAAGACCTTAAATTGCGACTCTAAATCAGTCAAACAAGAAAATCCAATTGAAAGTTTATATTTCATTTAGTGACAAATGAAAGTAAGAACTAAGAAGTTAAATCCCAGAACATTGCCAATCATTGCCAATCACTGAATGAGCTGCATTCTCCAGATTATTCACTTGTCCGGAGAAACAAAATCTTATAGCATTCACTCATCAAGAAGTACGGGGTAGGAAACTCTCGATATGAGAGGCACATGATCCTCCGGGAGGCTCTTCAAACTCTCATAAATCCGCCATTTGCCCAATCAGTGCCTTGAAAGTTTTCTATTATCCAATAGTTTAGTTTTTCTGTCGCACTATATCCATATCCCACAACCAAAATAGCATGTTTGAGAATATCCATCTTCGGATACTGTTCTCGGTTTGCCCACAAATATTTCCTTGAAAAACAATATAAAAATAAATTATGATTGCTTTGGGGGTAAGTTTGTAAATATCTAGATTTTAGGGATAAATTTACAAATATATTAGATTTTGGAGGTACATATACAAAAAAACAACCCCAAAATTATTTGTGGAAAGTGTATAAGTAGAAAAGAGGAAAACTTAGGAGGATTGTATGAGATTTTTCATCCAAGACAAAATTAACTATTTCTCCTAATTACATGTGTTGCTATATAGAAAGTGTACGTAGAAAAAATAAAATTTATACCTCTTATCGTTTCATGTAATATCCCTGAAACAAACATCGCCGCACCTCTATCATGGTAGGGACAGGGTGCGCAAAAACAGGCTCAAGAAGAGATACTTCACGATTTGCACTATCATCGTCCTTGATTGTGGTAAAATCCTTAATTTTAAAGAAGTACTTCCCCTAAATAGTGGTTGAGGAAGAAAATAAATAGAATGACTCGATAATGTATAATAAAAATGAAATGTGGTAAAGTTATAAAAACATGTTACATAGATTACCTTTTGTGGAGGTGGAGTATGACAGGGTTTTTTAGCCAAGTACTGACAATCAGATTCATATCTGACCTCATGATCCATAATGTGCATGAAGGCCTTGTTGATTGATAAAGTATAACAATCATTTTTTTATACTTTTTTCTGGTCCTTGGGTTCCATAGAGTAAACTAAATCTTGTGAAGAGAGTACTTTAATGCCTTCACACTTATGTTTTATCATATCCATGAATGAAATAGCCTCACAAAAAACAAGTGCCCAGCTACAAGCTAGAGCGTAAGTACAACCCTTTGTTAGTCAGGTAGAATAAGTTCTTAAACTACATGTTCTGAGAACCATCAGTAGAGAAGATACAAAAGTGTTTCAAAAGTGTTTTTAGTAAGATAGTCATCTTCTAACCAAACTATATTTTTACAGTTAATTGTTTACAATTTCTCCTCCACTTTAATCAAGTAGCCAGAAATACTACTTCAAACAGAAGTAAGAGGAAACACAAAATAATACATTGTTCGATGAGATGCATGAGACTACATTAACAGTAGAATCTCTTAAACTGTAATAAAGGCAGTTACGTTCTTGTGATAGCCTTCTAAATAATTTTGGGGTGTGTTTGGATTGAAACACCCTCTACTTGTATCAAAACTAGCTAATCTGGTTTATGTATTAACCAGTTTAGTAGAGATAGTCAAACACACTATTAGATATGTTTTGTAAAATTAGTACAGATTGACACATGCCATCTATAAGTCTAAGTTATAGCAACAACATGGATATGAATCATTGAGGGCTAACAGAGAGTTGAACATTTTGGAGATGTGTGCATCATATAGCGGCTTGGAAGACACATGCCATCTAATAGTGTGTTTGGCTATCTCTACTAACATGTTTAATACCTTAACTAGGTTAGCTAGTTTTGAAAAAAATAGAGGGTGTTTCAATCCAAACACACCCCAAAAATTTTTAGAAGGCTATCACAAGAACGGAACTGCCTTTATTACAGTCTAAGAGATTCTATTGTTAATGCAGTCTCATGCATCTTATCGAACAATGTATTATTTTGTGTTTCTTCTTGTTTCTGTTTGAAGTAGTATTTCTTGCTGCTTGATTAAAGTGGAGGAGAAATTGTAAACAATTAACTATAAAAATATAGTTAGGTTAAAAGATGACTATCTTATTGAAAACACTTTTGTATCTTCTCTACTGATGGTTCTCAGAACATATAGTTTAACTACTTATTCTCCCTGACTAACAAAGGGTTGTACTTACAATGTAGCTTGTCGTTAGGCAATTGTTTCTTATAAGGCTGTTTCATCCATGGATATGATAAAACATAAGCGTGAAGACATTAAAATACTCTCTCCATAGTATTTAGTTTACCTTATGGAACCCAAGGACCAGAAAAAAGTACAAAAAAATAGTTGCTATATTTTATCAATCAACAAAGTCTTCATGCACATTATGGATCATGGGGTCAGGTATGAATCTGATTGTCAATACTTGGCTAAAAAAACTTGTCATACTCCACCTCCACAAAAGATAATCTATAACATGTTTTTATAATTTTACCACATTTCATGTTTTATTATACATTGTCGAGTCATTCTATTTATTTTCTTCCTCAACCATTATTTAAGGGGAGCGCTTCTTTAAAATTAAGGGTTTTACCACAATCAAGGACGATGATAGTGCAAATCGTGAAGTATCTCTTCTTGAGTCTGTTTCTGCGCACCCTGTCCCTACTATGATAAAGGTAAGGCGGTGTCTATTTTAAGGATATTACATGAAACAACAAGAGGTATAAATTTTATTTTTTTCTACTTGTACACTTTCCATATAGCTACACATGTAATTAGGAGAAATAGTTAATTTTGTATTGGATGAAAAATCTCGTGCAATCCTCCCAAGTTTTCCTCTTTTCTACTTGTACACTTTCCACAAATAATTTTGGGGGGTTTTGCATATGTACCTCCAAAATCTAATATATTTACAAATATATCCTTAAAATCTAGATATTTGCATACTTACCCCCAAAGCAAGCATAATTTATTTTTATATTGTTTTTCAAGGAAATATTTGTGGGTTAACCGAGAATAGTAACTCAACAGTACCCGAAGCCGGATATTCTCAAACATGCTATTTTGATTGTGAGATATGGATGTTGTGCGACAAAAAAGCTCAACTATTGGATAATAGAAAACTCTTAAGGCACTGATTAGGCAAATTGCGGATTTATGAGAGTTTGCCGAGACTCGAGCCTCCCGGAGGATCATGTGCCTCTCATATCGAGAGCTTCCTATCCTGTACTTCTTGATGAGTGAATGCTATGAGATTTTGTTTCTCCGGACAAGTGAATAATTTGGAGAATACAACTCATTCAGTGATTGCTAATTTTCTGGGATTTAACTTCTAAATTTTCTGGGATTTAACTTCTAAATTGCTCTTACTTTCATTTGTAAATTGCTCTTACTTTCATTTGTCACTAAATGAAGTGTAAACTTTCAATTGGATTTCCTTGCTTGACTGATTTAGAGTCGCAGTTGAAGGTCTTTGTTTGATTTTCCTTTAATCTCAGTATCAGAATATTATGCAATGAGTTTTTTTGAGTTGTAAATTTTCAATGTTTGATTATTGTATGGCTATGTATTTGGGGTTTAGATAAATTATAGCTCGTATATTTGAGAAAGAATAGATCATAATAGTGGAAACAGATTATTTAATTGATGGATCCAAGATAATTAGATTGTATATATAGAGCATATTAGATACTGCTTAATTATAGTTATTCCATAAAAATGAAATGAAATCCCCTTTGTATATGTCAATGTTATTATTATTATCTTTTGGAAAATGGTCTAATTTGAATTTTCTTGCAACAATAATACTAATAATAATATAATAATAGTAAAGGATGATTTTTTTATTGACATAAGCAACAATTTTGTGTTCTAGTGTTATGAGGGTTAAAGCCCAACAATTGATTTCTTCTAGGTATTTTGGTTGCTAGAGTTTATAATTGTTGCTGCACGATCCAACAAATGCAGCAAAATCTTTGTTATTGAGTATATCAATTTCATTGATTTTGTTAGAATTAGTTCTTGGGTTATCGGGTCAGGGCCCATTAACCCATTAGCCTATTACCCATATGTAACCCTATATATATACCCATGTGGATGAATGGAAAAGCAAGCTATCTGATTTCTCAGTTCCAACATGGTATCAGAGCAACCCTAACCCTAACTTTTTTTTCAGCAGCCGCCTCTCAACCTCAAAGAAAAAAAAAAAGAAGAAGAAGAAAAGAAACCTAACCTCTTTCAGGCCAGCCGCGCTCGTGTTTCAGCCGCCGCTCTGGATCTTCGTCTTTTCAGCGCCGCTCTTCCAAGTCTGCCCAAGCTTCGTCTTTTCAGCCGCCGCTCTGGATCTTCGTCGTGATCTTCAGCCGCCAAGCTTCGTCGTGATCGCTCAGCCGTGTCTTCACCCTCCCAAGCTTCACTCTAGATCCAGGTCTGTCGAACCCTAGCGCGCCGCTCTGGAGTTCGCCGTGTTTTTTCAGTCGTTGTCGGTCGTCTTTCAGCCGCTGTTTGAGTGTGGGCTTAGTTGCTGTTTGAGAGTGGGCTTACTTGCTGCCGCTGTTTTTTATTTTTTTTTGCTGCTGATGTTGTTTTGTAGTGAAGAAGCCTGCTGTGTTTATTTTCCTGTTTGAGTTTGGGCCTTTTGTTGTTGGGCCTGGAAGTTTGAGTCTTTGTTGTTGGGTCTTTGATGAGGGTGGAAAAGTGTACACAAATCTAAAAAGAAAAAAGAAAAAAAAAGAAAAAAAAGAAAGTTAAAAAAAATCATAAAGTTTATTTCAAAAAAAAAAAAAAAACGTCGGATGAGATCTCTAACCTTCGGGTTTATGAACACTAACCTTCGGTTCTAACCCAACATTTGGTTTTTTCTATTCTAACCTTCGGGTTCTAACCCAACATTTGAGTTTTTCTATTCTAACCTTCGGGTTCTATTCTGACCTTGGCGGTTTCTGTTTTTTAAACCTTCGGGTTTTATACAAGAAGATTGTGCTCTTCCTGTTATTGTACTATCTTGTTCTGTAACAATGACAGGATCTGACATCTCCTCTACTGCTACTACTACTATTACTGATATCTCTGCCCCTAAAGTTGCATTAGGGACCACAGTGAAGTTAAATGGTACCAAACTATTTACTTTGGGCGCAAGCCTTTCGCATCTTCATTGGAGCTCAGAACAAATTAGCTCATCTTCTGGCCCCTCCTCCTGCCTTCTACTGATCCTACGTATACCGCATGGATCTCTGCTGACTGTTGTGTGATGACTGTGGCTTCTTAATAGCATGGAAGCTCAGATCAGTAGCAGTGTCATGTTCTCGAACACTGCTAAGGAGATGTGGGACAATTTAAAAATTATGTAACGGGAATGAGAAAAAATGCATCCCGTGTGTTCGAATTGTATGAACGGCCTTTTTCTCTCTTCAGCAGGGCGATCGCTCTGTACCTGAGTACTTTGGTGAGCTGAAAAGTCTGATCGATGAACTAGAGATGCATCAGCCCCGCCGTCACGGATGCACCAACACTGTTGGGGATATCGTAGAGACCTGCAGTGTCCAAATTCTTGTCGGGTCTGACTCCCACTTTACAATCTCAAGTACGGGCCCAGATACTAGGGGGAGATACAATTCCTCTTTGACTACTACTTTCTCAAGAGTTATGCAGGTCACTATTGGAATACTGCTGCCTCTCTGACTACTCCGTCTACTCCGTCTCTTGACCAGTTCTGCTATGTTCTCTGGACGTGGCCAGAGGTCGAAGTGTGTCGTGGACGTGGCGCCGCACATAAGGGGAGGACGAGGCTCTTTTGGTGGAAGACAAATTGATTCAGATAGGAATCTGCGTCAATGCCCACCATTGTGGAAGACCTAATCATATATCTGAGAAGTGTTGGGAAAAGTTTGGTCGTCCTGCATGGGCGCCAAATAGCTGATACTACCTCTCCTGCTTCTCTACTACTGACTACTTCCGCTTCCTCCACAGTTCAAATTTCTCAGGCCTGAATTTGACCGTTACGTCACCTCGATCTCTCTCTCAGAACAGTTATTCTGCTACTCATGCATCCTCTTCAGGTATGGATGCCTACATTGTCTCTCCTCACAGACCATGGGTATTAGATTCTGGCGCCTCTTCTCATATGACAGGTATAAAGGACCACTTTGTTTCCTTAAACCTTTCTAACAAATTTCCTTCGGCGTCCGGATCGGGCTGATGGGACATACTCTCCAGTTCTTGGTGATGGAGTAGTCCATGCTACTTCATCGCTGACTCTTACTGATATTTTATATCTTCCCAAATTTCCTGTTAGTTTACTGTCCATCAGTCAATTCACAAAACACAACTGGCCAAAGTCATATTTTTCCCCTCTCATTGTGTTTTTCAGGACCTAGCAACTGGAATGAAGATTGATTCGGGGCATGAAGAGGAGCATGTACTATTTGGACGATAATATGCCTGCTACTGGTCTTGTTGCAGATAATCTGATAATCCTTTATTATGGCATCAACGACTTGGTCATCCTGCTCGTTATCGAAGCTTAGGTCTGTCATTTCTATCAAGTCTTCTATTTCTTCTTTAGGTTGTGAGTCTGTGAACTGGGTAAGCACCATCGTGCTAGCCTATCGCGAGTCGTATTGATAAACAGCAGCAATTCTGCATTCGAATTAGTCCATTCTGATGTTTGGGGTTCATGTCGTGTACCTTCCGTGAACGGTTACAGATATTTTCCTTGTCTTATTGATGACTTTCTCTGCGGCATGACTTTGGCTTTATCTTTTAAAAGAGAGATGCTGAGGTTTCGCAACGTTTTCGAAATATTTTACAAAGAAATCAAAAACCAATTTTCCACCTCTATTCGTATTCTCGTACGGATAATGCTTTGGAATACATGAAACATGACCTCTCTCGTTTTTGTGGGCAAATACTGGTATTATCCACACAAACCTTCATGTTCTCACACTTCACAACAAAATGGAGTTGCTGAGAGGAAGCATAGACACATTTTTAGACGTTGCTAGAACCATGATGGTACATATGCATGTACCAAAGTATTTGTGGTCTGATGCTGTTCTCAGTGCATGTTTCCTGATTAATAGGATGCCCTCTCTGTTCTTAATGGTAAAATCCCATTCACCTGCCTTTATCTGACAGAAGGCCTTTTCATAGTGGTTCCTCGAGTTTTTTGGCTGTACTTGCTTTTGTTCAGGATTTGTCTGCCAGGACTGGATAAACCTGTCTCCACGGTCTATTAAGTGTGTCTTTGTAGGCTACTCACGTACTCAAAAAGGTTACGGATGTTATAATCGCATCACCCAAGGAAAATATTTTGTGTCTGGCAGATGTAACCTTTTTTGAGGTCGGTTCCATATCTTCTCCTTGACTGGTTCAGCGCTAACTGTAAGTCAATCTGTGCCTCTTCCGTCTATTGCTCCTACACTGTTCTATTACCTGCTTCGGTTCCTTCTGGCTGATTGGAGTCTTCTCCGGGACTACAAAATGCTTCCACTGTGCCATCTTGCACGCACACCACCACTACTGACGGTATTGTCGTCGTTCAAAAGCTCATGTCCTCTCTCTGCTCCAACCGAACAGTCATCTCCCCGTTGCAGGTCTGCGCTCGCTTCTAATCCTTCTGATCTAGTATTCCAATTGCTCATCGCAAAGGTAAACGGTCTTGTACTAATCATCCTATATCTGATTTTGTTTGCCTATGACGCGTCTTACCCCTCTTCTCGACAGTTTGCTTCGTCCTTGTCCTCTATATCTCTACGCCGAGGTCATATGAGGAGGCTGTATTAGATCCTGCTTGGCAACAGGCCATATGAATGAGGAGATGGATGCACTTGTTTCTAGAGGGACTTGGGATCTTGTAATCTTTCTCCTACGGGTGCTACTGTAGTTGGCTGTCGTGGTTTAAATTGAAGTATGCGCACTGATGGTTGCGAATTGATCGTTGATAAGCTCGTCTTGTTGCTAAGGGATTATACTCAGAACCTATGGGATTGATTATGCTTAGAGAACGTTCGTCTTCCGTAGCACAGTTGCAATTGCCATTCGCCTACTTTCTCTATGGCTGTTAATGCTGGACCTGGTACAATGTTTCAGCTGATGTTAAAAAATGCCTTTGCTGTATGGTGACTTGGCAAGGAGGAAGTCTATATGGAGCTAACCTCCAGGGGATGTGCGAGTGGGGGATTGCCAGGTAGATGATTGTCTGTAAGCTTAAAAAGGCGATTTATGGTGCTCTAAACAGGTCCGCACGGGCATGGTTTGAGAAATTTAGTACTGTTATAATCTGGTGTCGGTTTGCAAAGTGGCGATGTCAGTCTATCACGTGCCGCTCTATTATCGCGACGCAACCACATCTGGTTTGGTGGTTTTTGCAGTATATATGTTTATGACATCGCTGCTATAACTGAGAGTGACCTTTGCTCGGGCATACGCAGAGACTAAGGCAGTACGGCTTTCAGCTGTCACTTTTGTGACCAAAGATATGGGCAAACCAAATACTTTCTTGGATTTGAGATTGCATATCAAAAGGACCGTTTGGCTTATTATCTCAAAGAAAATATGTATTGGACGCTATTAGAAGAAATGGGGCCTTTTTGGGGTGTAGCCAGCAAACACTCGCTATGGAATGAAATGTGGACTTGTGGCGCTTGATAATAGTCCTCTCTAGATGATGCAGGTCGATATTAGGGAGTATTGATTGCAAGTTGATGGTCTATCTACTGTGACGCAGACGCTGATATTAGCCGTTTGCAGTGGGAGTATTAAGGCAGGTTTATGCATATACCTAGAGAGGTTCACTAGGACTGCTGGTCTAAGAATTTGTGGCTTATGTTAAAAGGTGTCCGGGAAAAGGATTACTATATAAGAAACTATGGACATTTACACATCTCTTGGGCCTATTCTGATGCTGGTATGCGGGGATATAGGAGAATAGAAAGTCTACTCTCTGGATTTTTGCACACTTTTATTGAGGGAAATGCTGGTTACTTGGAGAAGCAATAAAGAAACAAGATGTAGTATTCTCGATGCTAGTGCTGAAGGCAGAATAGCAGAGCTATGGCTCACACTGTTTGTGAGATGATATGGTTACAGAAACTGGCTGACTGCGGGCTTGGCTTTTCTCAGTCTGTGATCTATGGGCCTTATGCATTGGATAATCAATCTGCTATCCACATTGCAAAGAATCCAGTGTTTCATGAGAGAACTAAGCATTATTGAAGTTGATTGTATTTTGTCAATAAAAAACAAAAGAAGATGCTTGGGAAAAGGAAAGTGATATCTGCTTCAGTTGCAACTCCGTTTCAGAGACGAGTTAGGCTGGACATTTCTCACTAAAGCTACTTCACCTAATGTGTTTTCCATTCTATGTAAGCAAGCTGGGCATGATTGTATATATATGCTCCAGCTTGAGGGGGAGTGTTAGAATTAGTTCTTGGGTTATCGGGTCAGGGGCCCATTAACCCATTAGCTATTACCCATATGTAACTATATATATACCCATGTGGATGAATGGAAAAGCAAGCTATCTGATTTCTCAGTTCAACAGATTTAAAATTACTACTAATTTTTTTGGGGCAATTTAGCAAATGGTAAATTACCAACAAGCAATAAGTTAGGAGGAGCAATGTTCATAATTTTATTCTCAATTTTTATGAAAAATTCTAAGTGGAAACCATATACTTTCTTTGGAGCTTTCGCATAAATTGATTGGTCAGAAACCATTCCTGGCCATATGAGTTCACTGGTTAGATGGTTATGCATTCATTTTAGATTTCTAAACCATCTCGATGGAAGCGCCAAGCCTCGCACAAATGAGAGCAAAATTCGGTGGCGCGAATGCTATGGGCTTGTGATTTCGATTTGGAGGAAAGTGAGCAATTGGGGGCTATGAATTTGCATTGGGGGACCAGTGATATTTTTGGTTTGGAGAATAAGGGATATTAGATATGGTTACGCATTTTAACTATCGCCTTTAACTATTAGGATTTTAACATCTTTATATTGGGGGAGGAATGTTTCAAAATTTAAGATTTGAAGGGTTATTTTAAATAAATATGAAAGCTTTTAAGGGGTAATTTAATAAATATGGATGATTTAAGTGGTATGTAGCCGAAAAGAACCCTTTCTTTAAAGGCAGCTTTTTAATAGGCGGCCTTAATTATATGATATATATGCAGATTTAGTTTTCATTTACCTATAAAAAACTGCTTTAATGAGAAACTTGTCAAATAACAGTTGTAATAGGCAACTTAACTCCCAGATTGAGTTTCAATATAAAGATAATTCCGCTGCTGCAATTAAAGTTGTATAGAACTAACTAAAACATAAAGCATGATGAGGTAAACCTTATATAAAGTTGAATATTTAGAAAAATAAAGTAAAGTTATGTCAGACTATCAACATAACAAAATTTACGAATTAGGATAAATGAAAAGGAACAACAATTAAAGTTTTGGGCTATGGTGAAAAACATACCGCCAGTTTTGTGTCACATTATTTCGTGCAGACCCCTTTGTTCTCCAATCCACTTTCTCTGACAGATAGGGGGGAATCTTTTGCCAAAATACACCATACATAAAGCTAAATAACACGCGTAGATATAAGATCGGCAAAACAGCAAATTAAGTTTTTCCAAATTACAATATCTAAGACTTAAATCTTTCCTCTCTAACAAAATTCAGCGTGGATACAGAAAAGACTGCTGACAGAGAGTTTCAGGCAGCAAAGTATTCAGCTCAATGATAGCTCATACCCCACATTCCAACGCATTCATCGCGACTAAAATGACCAACAAAATCATAGAGTAAAGAACTTTAATACAGTCAGAGAAAGTTGAGAGCATTCTGCGCTCCGCCATTGTCACAGTAACAGAAACTCAGAAGTTTGATGGAGAGATCAGATTATTCAATAATGGTGGATAAGCAAGTCAAATATCTCAACAGGCCATCGAGAAAGTGGTGGAAATTAGGAGAGGGTTTGGGGGAAAAGTGAAACTCTAGATGGTTAAGCTTGATGTTTGACGGAAGACAGCCAAAGGAGAACGCGACGTAGGTTTCTCAAAGGACCCGTGAAGAGTAGGCAAAGGATAGAATGGTTTGGTACATTAGGGTTTCAGGGTTTCTTTAAGGGAAGCATTGTGAAAGAGTGAAGATCTGCTGACATTGGTGAAAAAGGGAATATTTTGGGGTCGTGAGGATCGGAGCAGAAGTTCTCATCTTTGGGCGAGCCTCATCTGCGACCTATGTTTCCTCCTATGGAGGAAGAGGGAGAAGCGAGAAAAGAAAGGGGAAGAGTTTGGAGTTTTATTAAATAATGCTCTAGCAGTATAATATTTGGAGGTGAGCATGTGTACTTCATAAAGAAACGCCTATAAATTACTATATTGAAGATCCAACCCTTACATAGACAAGAACAAAAATGGGTTTGCTTATCATTAAAATGTGGCTAAATTGGCGATTTAAATGCCGTTTCACCAAGTTGGCAACTTTAATATCTTCTATTTAAAAAATGTGAACTTAAAGCGCCCCGAAATATTTAGGTGTTGCAGATAGGTGTTCAATGTTGTACGTTAGTACCTCATTCGTTTGGGCCACATTTTATGTCCTGCTTATTTACGCCAATGTGCTATATAAATACGCTAACGTTGTAAATGATCTCACTTAAATACCCCTAAAGTTCGTTAAAACTTGCACTTTAATACGCCTTTTGTTATTTGTTATTTTTGGATAGCATAAGAGAAAAAGTTAAACATGTCTGAGACATTTTTTAAGTTTAAGGTATTTATCTGCTGTAATTCCCAATACTTTTGGGCATTTAAATGCATATTTTAACATAAAGAAACATTAGAGTAGGCAAGGTTGATGAGACTATAGTTATGTGGCCATTTACCCTTAATGACTGTAGAAAAGAACCCTATAAATAACTGAGTGATAATCAATCTTATGGTAAGAGTTTGGAAGATTATAAGTGGCATAGTTTTATCCGCAAATTTACCGCTAATACATGGCTTTGTTTAAGAATTTTTCTGTTAAACATTTAGGGCTTTTGCCTCAAGTATTTGGAAGATTTAAAGTGTGGCATATAATAGTTGGAAAGATTAAATTAGTAAATTTAACGAAATTTAAATAATTATGAGGATATGAAGGTAAATGTGCATTATGAACAATTTAGGAAGTATACTTAGTTAATTTCGAATAATTAGAGGTATATTGATAATTAATATACTATTTAGAGTAATTTAATAGTTAAATTTCTTGCTTCAATCGGTTTTTGAATTCAGGAAAGGAAAGGGGTATTGGCTGTGATTCGTTTGGCAGCATAAAAAGCTTAATAGTGGATTCCTTGTGTTAACAATTGCGAAAATACGTAATCATGACTTGGGTCGATGAATTCTTTTGGTAACTCAGCTCATGAGAGGCAATAAAGTAAACTGAAAAGAAGGATTAAAAAAAAAAAAGAAATAACTCGAAGAGGGCATGCAGAGAATATTAGCTCATGAAACTTACTAGAATGCTATGTACATGGTACTTCTATAATGAAGCATCGTACTCGTACGCAGACATGTACGCGAACTTTCCTGTCCCAAACTTCATGGACACTTTTTGAATATATGAATGCATTTATTAGCCACGTGCTGCAAATTATACAATATATGTGTTAATTTGAAACACTTGTCAAAGATTTCATAACGTATAGCTTAGCACATTCACAATTTGTTTTTTAAAACTAGTTAGATATGGATGCGTTCGTTTCGGTCCATACCGCAAGTTGCAAACATTATATAGGTTAATGGGTCATTTGGATGTCTAGATAAAACTGAGTAGTTACCAATTATGATAATCAGTAATGATGAAACAGATAACTTAAAAATGTGATCAGAATTTTAATTCTAATGACACATGAAGCGAAAAAAATTTATCTGCTAAGTACATTAATAATTCAACACACCACTACAGGCGCGCGCGGCGCGGCGCACACACACACATTATATACATACATACATAGCATACATGATATATATATATATACACACATATAATATGTACATATATGTATATATCTATATAGAATATATATATAGCACACACAGCACACACATATACATATATATATATATATATATATATATAGTATATTATATATATATATATATATATATATAATATATATACACACGAGACAGCACACACAGCATGCACACAGTGGCCCACACACAGCACACACACACACACACATCAAGTTTGACACACACACACGCCACATATATATGAATATATATATATATATATATATAATATATATATTATATATATATTTATATATTATATATTCACATATGTATAGTATACATATATAATATATATATATATATATATATATATATAATATTATATGTATAGATATATATAATGTAATATATACAGCTATACATATATATATATATATATATTATATTATATATATATATATATATATTATATACATACATACATACTATATTTATTATATATATATATATATATATTTATATATATATATATATATATATATATATATATATTTATATATATATAGTATATATATATATATATTATATTATATATATATATTATATATATATAATAATATATATATGTATGTATGGTATATATATAGTATATATATATATATATAACATATATATATGTATACATGTGATGCTATACATGTATAGTAGTATGTATATATGTATATGTATATTATATATTATGTATAGTATACATATATATATATATAGCATACACACAGCACACACACACAGGGCACACACATATATATTATATTATATATATAATATTATAATATATATATATATATATATAGTATATATATATATTATATATATATATATATATATGTATATATAAATATATGTATATATGTATATCATGTGTGTATATATATAGTATTAGCATATATATTATATATATATAAATATATGTATATATTATAATATATGTATATATGTATATATGTGTGTGTATATATATATATATATTATATTAGTATATATATATAGAGTATACTTATCTATATATATATATAGTTATATATATATAACTGTTGTCTTCATACCCTACATTTTATAGTTTTGTCTAGTCTATAGCCCGTACGCAGTACCCATAACCGTTTGCATGCAAACTTAGCCTAGAATGAAAGTTGGAATACCAGCTAAACAGGAGTCACTTTTAGAATTAAATTGAAGTTGATACCATGCCAGAATTAATAGATCATCTATTAGGGGCTGAGTCATTCAGTTGACACAGTTGTCTGCTTAATAGTATGGTTTTTTCCTAAAAGTTTCGCATGATTGAATGGCCATGAGTTGAGGAAGAAATCTTCCAGTAGCCTTGATCTTCAGAAGATGCGCAAATTTGATTGCAAGGATTTTGGCAGCACAAGATGAATACGAGCATCAACTGAAGCCTTACCGAAAAGAGCAAGATTGAAATTTAAGAGAAAAACTTAGATTTTGAAGGAAGAGAGTCAAAGACTTTCGGGCGACTTATGCATCTTTAGGAGAAGGAAGAGAAGAATGTAAGGCATCACCATTAAACATTACTTGGATAACATGGAAACATAAGTACATT
>NC_033794.1:114681467-114688147 GCF_001876935.1 Asparagus officinalis | reverse complement strand
GTCGTGATCTTTAGCCGCCAAGCTTCGTCGTGATCCTCAGCCGTGGTCTTCACCCTCCCAAGCTTCACCTAGATCCAGGTCTGTCGAACCCTACCCGCCGCTCTGGAGTTCGCCGTGTTTTTTCAGTCGTTGTCGTCGTCTTTCAGCCGCTGTTTGAGTGTGGGCTTAGTTGCTGTTTGAGAGTGGGCTTACTTGCTGCCGCTGTTTTTTATTTTTTTTTGCTGCTGATGTTGTTTTGTAGTGAAGAAGCTGCTGTGTTTATTTTCCTGTTTGAGTTTGGGCCTTTGTTGTTGGGCCTGGAAGTTTGAGTCTTTGTTGTTGGGTCTTTGATGAGGGTGGAAAAGTGTACACAAATCTAAAAAGAAAAAAAGAAAAAAAAAGAAAAAAAAGAAAGTTAAAAAAAAATCATAAAGTTTATTTCAAAAAAAAAAAAAAAACTCGGATGAGATCTCTAACCTTCGGGTTTATGAACACTAACCTTCGGGTTCTAACCCAACATTTGGGTTTTTCTATTCTAACCTTCGGGTTCTAACCCAACATTTGAGTTTTTCTATTCTAACCTTCGGGTTCTATTCTGACCTTCGGGTTTCTGTTTTTTAAACCTTCGGGTTTTATACAAGAAGATTGTGCTCTTCCTGTTATTGTACTATCTTGTTCTGTAACAATGACAGGATCTGACATCTCCTCTACTGCTACTACTACTATTACTGATATCTCTGCCCCTAAAGTTGTATTAGGGACCACAGTGAAGTTAAATGGTACCAACTATTTACTTTGGGCGCAAGCCTTTCGCATCTTCATTGGAGCTCAGAACAAATTAGCTCATCTTCTGGCCCCTCCTCCTGCTTCTACTGATCCTACGTATACCGCATGGATCTCTGCTGACTGTTGTGTGATGACTTGGCTTCTTAATAGCATGGAAGCTCAGATCAGTAGCAGTGTCATGTTCTCGAACACTGCTAAGGAGATGTGGGACAATTTAAAAATTATGTACGGGAATGAGAAAAATGCATCCCGTGTGTTCGAATTGTATGAACGCCTTTTCTCTCTTCAACAGGGCGATCGCTCTGTACCTGAGTACTTTGGTGAGCTGAAAAGTCTGATCGATGAACTAGAGATGCATCAGCCCGCCGTCACGGATGCACCAACACTGTTGGGATATCGTAGAGACCTTGCAGTGTCCAAATTCTTGTCGGGTCTGACTCCCACTTTACAATCTCAAGTACGGGGCCAGATACTAGGGGGAGATACAATTCCCTCTTTGACTGCTACTTTCTCAAGAGTTATGCAGGTCACTATTGGAAATACTGCTGCCTCTCTGACTACTCCGTCTAATGAGAGAGGAGGCATGTACTATTTGGACGATAATATGCCTGCTACTGGTCTTGTTGCAGATAAGTCTGATAATCCTTTATTATGGCATCAACGACTTGGTCATCCCTCGTTATCGAAGCTTAGGTCTGTCATTTCTATCAAGTCTTCTATTTCTTCTTTAGGTTGTGAGTCTTGTGAACTGGGTAAGCACCATCGTGCTACCTATCCGAATCGTATTGATAAACGCAGCAGTTCTGCATTCGAGTTAGTCCATTCTGATGTTTGGGGTCCATGTCGTGAACTGGATAAGCACCATCGTGCTACCTATCCGAGTCGTATTGATAAACGCAGCAGTTCTGCATTCGAATTAGTCCATTCTGATGTTTGGGGTCCATGTCGTGTACCTTCCGTGAACGGTTACAGATATTTCCTTGTCTTTATTGATGACTTCTCTCGCATGACTTGGCTTTATCTTTTAAAAGAGAGATCTGAGGTTTCCAACGTTTTCGAAATATTTTACAAAGAAATCAAAAACCAATTTTCCACCTCTATTCGTATCCTTCGTACTGATAATGCTTTGGAATACATGAAACATGACCTCTCTCGTTTTTGTGCAAATACTGGTATTATCCACCAAACTTCATGTTCTCACACTTCACAACAAAATGGAGTTGCTGAGAGGAAGCATAGACACATTTTAGACGTTGCTAGAACCATGATGGTACATATGCATGTACCAAAGTATTTGTGGTCTGATGCTGTTCTCAGTGCATGTTTCCTGATTAATAGGATGCCCTCTCCTGTTCTTAATGGTAAAATCCCATTCACCTGCCTTTATCCTGACAGAAGGCCTTTTCATGTGGTTCCTCGAGTTTTTGGCTGTACTTGCTTTGTTCAGGATTTGTCTCCAGGACTGGATAAACTGTCTCCACGGTCTATTAAGTGTGTCTTTGTAGGCTACTCACGTACTCAAAAAGGTTACCGATGTTATAATCCATCCACCAGGAAATATTTTGTGTCTGCAGATGTAACCTTTTTTGAGTCGGTTCCATACTTCTCCTTGACTGGTTCACCCCCAACTGTCAGTCCATCTGTGCCTCTTCCGTCTATTGCTCCTACAACTGTTCTATTACCTGCTTCGGTTCCTTCTGCTGATGGATCTTCTCCGGGACTACAAAATGCTTCCACTGTGCCATCTGCACCACCACCACTACTGACGTATTGTCGTCGTTCAAAAGTTCCTGTCCCTCTCTCTGCTCCAGCCGCACAGTCATCTCCCATTGCTGGTCTGCCTCCTTCTACTCCTTCTGATCTTGATATTCCAATTGCTCATCGCAAAGGTAAACGGTCTTGTACTAATCATCCTATATCTGATTTTGTTTCCTATGACCGTCTTACTCCCTCTTCTCGACAGTTTGCTTTGTCCTTGTCCTCTATATCTCTACCCAGGTCATATGAGGAGGCTGTATTAGATCCTGCTTGGCAACAGGCCATGAATGAGGAGATGGATGCACTTGTTTCTAGAGGGACTTGGGATCTTGTATCTTCTCCTACGGGTGCTACTGTAGTTGGCTGTCGGTGGGTTTATACCTTGAAGTATCGCACTGATGGTTCGATTGATCGTTATAAAGCTCGTCTTGTTGCTAAGGGATATACTCAAACCTATGGGATTGATTATCTTGAGACGTTCTCTCCCGTAGCACGTCTCAATTCCATTCGCCTACTTTTCTCTATGGCTGTTAATCTGGACTGGACAATGTTTCAGCTGGATGTTAAAAATGCCTTTCTGTATGGTGACTTGCAGGAGGAAGTCTATATGGAGCAACCTCCAGGGTATGTTGCTCAGGGGGAGAATATTGTCTGTAAGCTTAAAAAGGCGATTTATGGTCTCAAACAGAGTCCACGGGCATGGTTTGAGAAATTTAGTACTGTTATATCTGGTGTCGGTTTCAAACGATGTCAGTCTGATCACTCCGTCTTTATCCGACGCACCACATCTGGTTTGGTGGTTTTGGCAGTATATGTTGATGACATCCTGCTAACTGGAAGTGACCTTGCTGCCATAGCAGAGACTAAGGAGTACCTTTCACGTCACTTTGTGACCAAAGATATGGGAAAACCCAAATACTTTCTTGGGATTGAGATTGCATATCAAAAGGACCGTTTGCTTTTATCTCAAAGAAAATATGTATTGGACCTCTGTATAAGAAACATGGACATTTACACATCTCTGCCTATTCTGATGCTGGGTATGCGGGAGATATAGGAGATAGAAAGTCTACTTCTGGATTTTGCACCTTTATTGGAGGAAATCTGGTTACTTGGAGGAGCAAGAAACAAGATGTAGTATCTCGATCTAGTGCAGAAGCAGAATACAGAGCTATGGCTCACACTGTTTGTGAGATGATATGGTTACAGAAACTGCTGACCGAGCTTGGCTTTTCTCAGTCTGGATCTATGCCTATGCATTGTGATAATCAATCTGCTATCCACATTGCAAAGAATCCAGTGTTTCATGAGAGAACTAAGCATATTGAAGTTGATTGTAATTTTGTCAGAGATGCTTGGGAAAAGAAAGTGATATCTCTTCAGTTCACTCCGTCTTCAGAACAGTTAGCTGACATTCTCACTAAAGCTACTTCACCTAATGTGTTTTCCATTCTATGTAACAAGCTGGGCATGATTGATATATATGCTCCAGCTTGAGGGGGAGTGTTAGAATTAGTTCTTGGGTTATCGGGTCAGGGCCCATTAACCCATTAGCATATTACCCATATGTAACCCTATATATATACCCATGTGGATGAATGGAAAAGCAAGCTATCTGATTTCTCAGTTCCAACAGATTTAAAATTCTACTAATTTTTTGGCAATTAGCAAATGGTAAATTACAACACAATAAGTTAGGAGGAGCAATGTTCATAAATTTTATTCTCAATTTTTTATGAAAAATTCTATGGAAACATATACTTTCTTTGGACTTTCCATAATCTGATTGGATACAGAAACCAATTCTGGGCCTATGAGTTCACTGTTAGATGGTTATCATTCATTTAGATTTCTAAACCATTCGATGGAAGCGCCAAGCCTCCAACAAATTGAGAGCAAACTTCGGTGCGGCCGCAAGCTAGGGCTGTGATTTCGATTTGGAGGAAAAGTGAGCAATTGGGGCTATGAATTTCATTTGGGGGACAAGTGATATTTTTGGTTTGGAGAATAAGGGATATTAGATATGGTTAGCATTTTAACTATCCCTTTAAACTATTAGGATTTTAACATCTGTTATATTGGGGGAGGAATGTTTCAAAATTTAAGATTTGAAGGGTATTTTAATAAATATGAAGCTTTTAAGGGGTAATTTAATAAATATGGATGATTTAAGTGGTATGTAGCCGAAAAACCCTTTCTTTAAAGGCACTTTTAATAGCGCCTAATTAATGATATATATGCAGATTTAGTTTCATTTACCTATAAAAAACTCTTTTAATGAAGAAACTTGTCAAAATAACAAGTTGTATACAACTACTCCAGATTAGTTTCAATATGAAAAGATACATTCCGCTGCTCAATTAAAGTTGTATAGAACTAACTAAAACATAAGCATGAATGAGGTAAACCTTATATAGTTGAATCATTTAGAAAAATAAAGTAAAGTTATCAGAACTATCAACATAACAAAATTTTACAATTAGGATAAATGAAAGGAACAACATTAAAGTTTGGGCTATGGTGAAAAACATACCGCAGTTTTGTTGGTCACTTATTTCGTGCAGAACCCCTTTGTTCCTCCAATCCACTTTCTCTGACAGATAGGGGGGGAATCTTTGCAAAATACACCATACATACAACTAAATAACACCGTAATATAAGATCCAAACCAGCAAATTAAGTTTTCCAAAATTACCAAATCTAAGACTTAAATCTTTCCTCTCTAACAAAATTCACTGGATACAAGAAAAGACTGCTGACAGAGGAGTTTCAAGCAGCAAAGTATTCACTCAATGATACTAACCCCACATTCCAACGCATTCATCGACTAAAATTGACCAACAAAATCATAGCAGTAAAGAACTTTAAATACAGTCAGAGAAAGTTGAGAGCATATCTCGCTCGCCATTGTCACAAGTAACAGAAACTCAGAGTTTGATGGAGAGATCAGATATTCATAATGGTGGATAAGAGTCCAATATCTCACAGCCATCGAGAAAGTGGTGGAAATTAGGAGAGGGATTGGGGGAAAAGTGAAACCCTAGATTGGTTAAGCTTGATGTTGACGAAGACAGCCCAAGGAGAACCCTAGGTTTCTCAAAAAGGACCGTGAGAGAGCAAAGGATAGAAATGGTTTGGGATAATTAGGGTTTCAGGGTTCTTTAAGGGAAGGCATTGTTGAAAGAGTGAAGATCTGCTGACATTGGTGAAAAAGGGAATATTTTTGGGGTCGGAGAGGATCGGAGCAGAAGTTTCTCAATCTTTGCGAGCCTCATCTCGACCTATGTTTCCTCTCTATGGAGGAAGAGGGAGAGCGAGAAAAGAAAGGGGAAGAGTTTGGAGTTTTATTAAATAATGCTCTACAGTATAATATTTGGAGGTGAGCATGTGTACTTCAATAAAAGAAACCCTATAAATTACTATATTTGAAGACCAACCTTACATGACAAGAACAAAATGGTTTCTTATCATTAAAATGTGGCTAAATTGCATTTAAATGCCAGTTTCACCAACGTTGCACTTTAATATCTTCTATTTTAAAAAATGTGAACTTAAACGCCCCCAAATATTTAGGTGTTGCAGATAGGTGTTCAAAATGTTGTACGTTAGTACCCTCTTGTTTGCCACATTTATGTCCTCTTATTTACCCAATGTTGCATATAAATACCGCTAACTTGTAAATGATCTCACTTAAATACCCTAAAGTTCTTAAAACTTGCACTTTAATACCCTTTGTTATTTGTTATTTTTGGATACATAGAGAAAAGTTAACATGTCTGAGACATTTTTAGCTTTAAGGTATTTATCTGCTGTATTCAAATACTTTGGGCATTTAAATGCATAATTTTAAAATAAAGAACATTAGAGTACAAGGTTGATGAGACTATAGGTTATGTGCAATTTACCCTTAATGACTGTAGAAAAGAACCCCTATAAATTACTGAGTTGATAATCAATCTTATGGGTAGAGTTTGGAAAGATTATAAGTGCATAGTTTTATCCAAATTTACCCTTAATACATGCTTGTTAGATTTTCTGTTAAACATTAGCTTTTCCTCAAAGTATTTGGAAAGATTTAAAGTGTGGCATATATAGTTGGAAAGATTAAATAGTAAATTTAACAAATTTAATAATTATGAGGATATAAGGTAAATGTG
>NC_033794.1:114578967-114678967 GCF_001876935.1 Asparagus officinalis | reverse complement strand
CTCTCTACTGTGTCTTCATACCCTACATTTTATAGTTTTGTCTAGTCCTATACCCGTACCAGTACCCATACTGTTTCCATGCAACTTAGCCTAGAATGAAAGTTGGAATACCACTAAAGGAGTCACTTAGAATTAAATTGAAGTTGATAACCATCCAGATTATAGATCATCTATTAGGGCGCTAGTCATCAGTTGACCAGTTGTCTCCTTAATAGTATAGTTTTTCCTAAAAGTTTCGCTTGATGAATGGCATGAGTTGAGGAAGAATCTTCAGTACCGGATCTTCAGAAGATGCCAATTGATTCAAGGATTTGCACACAAGATGAATAAGACATCAACTGAAGACTTAGCAAAAAGAGCAAGATTGGAAATTTAAGAAGAAAACTTAGAATTTGAAGGAAGAGAGTCAAAAGACTTCCGACTTATCATTTTAGAAAGGAAGAGAAGAATGTAAGGCATCACCATAAACATACTTGGCTTAAACCATGGAAACACTTGTACTATGAAAGCATATAATTTACCTAAATACTTAGTCCAAAGGAAAGGATTAGGTTAGCAGGCTACACCAGATTCTACAATTTTTCAAGCAAAAAAAAAAAATGCAGTACGCATGCCTCAACTAAAAATAGGAATATTAATCATACTAAATGATTTTGAGTTGATTAATAATGTGGTTTGAACATTAGATTAATTGATTCAAGAAATCTTTGTTTCCCTATGTTTTCTCTCCCGTGTGTTCTTTTCCCGGATGAAGACCAATCATCATAAAATTTATATATGTAACTGTAAAACTTTTGAGTGGGATGTGACAACAAATATTCAACAAGCAAATGAATGATACATTTTAGATATCATATTTATTTCATTCATTATGTTGAAACTAAAATGAAAACATGTTTGATTTTGCTTGAATTTTATATATGCACCTTTATACTACTCGCAGAAAGATGGATGGATGGATGGATGCATAGATAACATTTTTTCACTTTAAGTGATATTTTGATTTTAATTTGATTGACAAATTTGACCAATATTAATCACTTGTGTTCTTTAACATAGTCGCGCTTCTATATGAAAGAGATGAGAGAGCATACAAACAGTCTTCTGCCTGGCCAAACAATCTGCAAAAAAAGAAAAATGTTAATTTATTAGAAGATATAGAGTAATAGATGAAGCCTTTTCTCAATAAGAAAACGAACAGCATGGCCCCCATGAGAAAAATGAATTAACTTTTTTACTACATTTCTCAAATTATGTTGGACGCATGTGATAGTTCTGATAAAAGACATAACTAAGAGAGATTTAATAATGCAAGAGGTTTATATTTTACCTCAATGAAAAAAATACATGAAAGTAAAAGCTCTTGTGCTATGTCGTAGAATTTTGACTAGAAGCAACAATGCACCTCCTATTCAGTAGAAAAGACTCAAACATAGGGTAAGAGATCAATTACATGCCAGAAATCTGTCTGATATATAATAGTTTTAATGAAGAAGAAAAATTAATGATCATAGATAAAACGCAAAAGCATTATACAAAGGAGCTCTTGGAAAGTCAAAATATTGAAACTTAAAGTACTTATATACCTTACCTAATTGCAATGCTAGTAAAAATTGTATTGACAATGCAACAGTTGTTGTAAGAATTTGTGGTCAATTGTACGGTTATATTTTAAAATATAGTAGATATTTGTTTTGGATTATTGATTTGGACCTCTGTTTGGGATTCGTTGTAATTAGACGTGCAATTTAACCTCGTTTGCAGCTCCAAAAGTCAAAAGATTAGAACTATGATTTATGTATATATCATCTAATGTAGCTTAAAAACTATGTGCATTAGTTACAATGAAACAAAAACCTATAAGTATTAAAAATATCACAGTTACACGCAATGACTCGCATTGCAATCTGATACATCAGTCTAATAATAGTATGGATGTAGTACAATTGACCAGTTACAAAAGGTCACCATGGTTTCACTATATTCATGAAGCATCCAAAGGATCAACCTAGGGATCACCCTCTCAAATAGATGATTCTTAAATATATCATCTCCAAAATTATGGAAGTTGATTATTAAATGAGGTGTCCATTGCACAGTGTAATTGTTGATCAATAATATAGTCTATTTGAGAAAATTTTGGGAATTTCCTCCAAAAATTAAACAATAAATGCAAGAAAAGAGCATGGAAGAGGAGTTTTGATCAACATGAAACCCATAAAAACAACTGAATAATACTAATCTACCACTCATAATATCATTATCAGATCAAAACCAGATAACTCTCCAAAATTAAAATCAGACCAGCAAAATCACACATCAAGAACTTAAAATTCAGTTGGACAAGGTTCAGAGACTACCTCGCTTGTCATCATCGGAGGAAGAAGAGGCTCCGAGAGCGAGGTGCAGTGATAGTGAGATCGAAGCTTCTTGAGGCTGGAACGACGCCTCACTGCTATCAACAGATCGAAGCTTCTTGAGGCTGGAACGGCGGTGGGAATCGGGGAAAGGAGTGTGGAGTATGAAACCCTAAGTTTCTCGAAACTCGACCTGAGAGAGGGAAGAGCAGAATTTGAATGAAGAGAGTTGGTATCGGGTGATGAGTACAAGTTTAGAGCGTACCTCGCTTGACATCGTCGTTTGAAACCGATCAGCTCCGGGAACGAAGTACGGTGAATTGTCGAAGAACAATTCGAGCTTCGACGGTGAGATTCGGGGGTTCTTGATGCGGATTGATGTCTCGAGGCTCTCGACGGAGGCAGCTGTGGAAATCGGGAGAATAATTGGGGAATGCGAAACCCTAGGGCCCAAGATCGAAGGGGAAAATGCAAGCTTGAGCTTGATGACGACGAGCCCCAAAAAAAGCCCTAGATTTCTCGAAATGGGTTCTGAGAGGGGGACAGAAGGAGGTCGACGAAAATGTATGAGGATTTTTAGGGGTTTTGGGTTCTCTAATGATTTCAAGAAAAGGATCATGGGTTCTGAGTACTGAGGGGATCGGATCGGAAGTTTCTGGTCTCTGTTCTGCAAACCTCGTGAGCGAAGAAAGAAGAGAAACGTGATAATGGATACGACAAATTTAAGGAGGAAGAGGTAGAGAGATTAGGATACTCTCCGATATCTAAAATTAGTAGGGGATACTACGGTACTGTTTGGCAATAAGAAAATATATCTTCTCTAAGGGCCTGTTTGGATTTGTAGAGGTGAAGGGAAGGGAAATCGAGTGAAAGGAAGGGAATGGAAGAGAAGGGAATTCCCTTTTCCTTGGTTACACCCTAATTTGGGGTAACAATTTTTATACTATTAGGGGGTGAACCAAGGGGAACTTGGGTGAATTAACTTCACCTCTTAAGTGTTCCCAAACAAGATGAATGGAGGTGAATGGTTCCCCTAACTTCCCTTCATCCTCATTCTCCTCAATCCAAACAAGCCCTAAGAGATTGTGTCTTATTGACTTGGTTAATAAGGTATTAAAGTTGTTTGGTGACCAAAAATAGGAGGAGATTATTTTAGAAATTGTGGCTCTGTTTGGCAAAACTAGCTGAAAGCTGCGAGATTATAGCTGAAAGCTGTTAAGCTAGCTGAAAGCTGATAGCTGTGTAGCTGGCTGATTGACTAGAGCTGTTTGGCAAAAGTAGCTGTACAACTAGCTTAAATTTATTAAATGACTAAAAAGGACATGCAATATTATTGATATAAAATTAGAATTATTAGGGTCAAAAACGGAAGGAAAAAAATTAGCAGCTCCTTCTCAAAGACAAACGTTACTTGAGATAGCTTTCTAAAAGCTACTTGCAAAAGACACAATCTCCGAAATAATCTCCTCCCATTTTTAGTCACCAAACAGCTCTACTAGCTTATTGAACAAGTCAATAAGACACAATCTCTTAGATAAGACACAATCTCTTATTGCCAAACAGTGCCTATATAATCACAATCATTAATTATCTAGTTGATAATTGTGATTTTTTCTTTTAGTACAAATTAAAAATGAGTACAATACACGGGTGTATAATAATTATTAAATTTAGATTGTATCATAACCGTTTACTAAGTAATCAACTATTGAGATTAAAAGTAGTGGTCTCTCCACTACTGTTATGGTAATTTACCATTTAAAGATAAAGATGTCGAAAGATTGCCTTCATATGGTCCAAACCAACTTAGTAGCCCAAAGGCTCAGCCAAGGGCAAGTCTATTGACCTGTCGAGGAAACGAGTCCTCTTATACCGACACGAAGTGCGGGATTAGTCGACCCCTTATAAGTCGAGACGACTCCCCAAATAGTTGGCTCAACTACCTTCTCGGCAGTTCACTCGACCAGAAGCTCACTCGACTAACTGGTCGACAAATCATATGGGCGACTGACAAATCGACCCGTCTTTACTAAGGGGATAAGATCCAGCTAAGCTACCTTCAGAGATATATCAATCAAAAGCACAATTTATTGAGCGATCCTCTCAAGATCGTAGCTCTGACAAACCTCGTGTGGAAACAGCTCACTCTGCCCGCATGTCACTTCCCAGTGATCACTAAGATACTCTCCTATGCTCGAATGACTTCCCCTCCAGTTGTCAGCCGTCATCTGACAAGGGAATGAGGTCCAAATAGTCGGCATATCCTCCGTTCTGTCTCATTTATCGAATCTGGGATATCTCCAAGACGCCCTCTCCTGTGCTCAAATGACTTCCCTTCAGTCGTCAGCCGTCATTTGACAAGGGAAGGAGGCCCAAACAGTCAGCCTATCATCCGTTCGGTCTCATCTATCGAATCTGGGATATCTCCAAGACGCCCTCTCCTGTGCTCGAATGACTTCCCCTCCAGTCTCCAACCGACATCTGTAAAACAAAGGATGACTCAGCAACATGTCTGCTCACCCTCCAACCGCCCTCTTGTGCATAGTTAAAGCCAAAAGTTAAATCTCAAAAACAATGGACTATAAAAGGAGGTAAGGGATAAAGAAAGGGAGACGGGACTTTTAACTCAGGGGAGACTTCTGAACCTTATTTTTTCTTAAACTCTGAACAATTCTAAAAGGCCATGTCTTCTTCTAAAAACTCAATAAGAGTAATGAATTCTAGGACCTTAATGACCATCGGATCTTTCCTCAAACCCCAATCAAGCTCATCAGCTGACTTGACCGTCGGAGGTACCACGGGGGAACATGTCCCCGCCCTCTTACGGGTTTCTTCTTCTTGTTTGCGCAGAAAGATCAGGGATCCCAGTCCAATGATCGGGCATAAAGTCGGAGGAGGAGTCGGCCCCACCTTTCATCCTCTCCCTCTTCACTGTCAGCACAGAGATCAGGACTGCATCCCACGGTGGAAACCCCCATCGACTGTGTGTTATCAGACATCAACAGTTTGGTGCCCACCGTGGGGGCCCACTCTCTTCTCTGAGAAGACATGCCCAATTCTGAGCAGGGGCCTGATCTTGTCTAGTCTTGAAAAATATCACTGGAATCGCACCATTCAAGCTAAATAAAGCCTAAAATCGCATCATTCACGCTAAGGAGGATATGTTTATGGTTATGAGGAGCCAACATAGGCATAGCCCTCAAGGGCTCCAACAGCTTTCTGGGGAGTATTTATCAAGTGGTACCCAGAAAGCCTTCCTAAAAAAGACACACCACGGTGTTTGTCTGGCATGAAAATGAAGCGCAGGCTCCCTATCGTCGTCACAGATAAAACTCTGCCTCCCTGGATAGCCAAGAGGCCTAGGGTTAGATCGCAAAATAGAACCTCACCTCCAGTGAGGGTTATAATCAGATCCAGTATCGTTTAAGCTCCCGTCAACGACGGCTCACACAAACAAGGAGCAGCGATTAGATATGTGGCAGGCTCCTCAAACCATCATCACCTTCAAGGGAGAGTCCTTCCTCACCAAATGTGAGGTTACGGAAAAACTCGAGGGCTCACTAGCTGGTCTTCTCAGGAAGATTAACAGCCTTGGCCCCCGGCAGATGCTTGGAACCGCCAGAGTTGAAGGAAGAACTGGTGATCGAAGCATGCGACTCGTACTCTCCCTCCAGAAGAAGGCTCCTCCATCCACATAATGGTCCGGTCATTGCTATCACTGGAGTCCCCAAGGGGAATCCATGATTTTGTCAAATTCCAGGGAGCAAGACGTCGATGCGTGGGGTTTCACCAACAAGAAACCCCCCATCACAAAAGTTGCATGGGCCTCCTCCTACTGGGCATCATCCTCTAAAAAGCTCAATCAATAGGACGCTGGACATGCAAGGCAACCAACACTGGTGAAGCAAGATCTATTGAAAAATCACCACATCTACCGTCGACCAGCAAAGACCTCAGCAAAAACTCAAGTTCAGAAAGGTCTTGGCCGATGAGATGACAAATATGTCAGCTACTCAGCGACGTCTAAAGCTAAACAGCCCGCCCTCAAAAGAGAGAGCGACATCAGATTCTGGATATTCCGCTGTTTAGCAACAAAGATAGCCAACAAAGCAACAACTCACCCACGTCAAAATAGGTTTGTTCAAAGGCAACGTAAAACAACTCAGGAAGCTCTGTCTCGGTGGCCCTGTTCCTTACAAGAGGCAACCTCAAGAGTACATGAGCGGAAAATAAGGAATCGACGCCATTCAGATGTAAAATGTTAATAAGTTGCGCTCATTGATGTACAAATTTTAACAATCAATAAAGGGGGGGCATCAAAAACCTAAACAAACCCTGAGGTTTCAAGGCGCAACATATGATTCAATTCTGTCTGCTCTCATCGACAATCACGGTAATAAAGACCTTGGCTCCTCATCAGGATAAGCCCAAGGCATAACGACTTCTCAGTCGGTCACAAAGACCTTGGCTCCTCATCGGGATAAGCCCAAGGTACAATGACTCCTCAGTCGGCTCAAAGACCTTGGCTCCTTATCAGGATAAACCTAAGGCACAACGACTTCTCAGTCGGTAATAAAGACCTTGGCTCCTTATCAGGATAAGCCCAAGGCACAATGACTCCTCAGTCGGCACAAAGCCTTTGGCTCTTCTTAAAGGTAAGCCCAAGGCACAACATATGGTTTGATTCCGTATGCTCTCGTCGACCATCATGGTTAAGACATTGGCTCCTCATCAGGATAAGCCCAAGATACAACAACTCCTCAGTCAGCACAAAGCCCTTGGCTCTTCTTAAAGGTAAGCCCAAGGCATAACATATGACTCGATTCTATCTGCTCTCATCGACCATTATGGTCAAGACCTTGACTCCTCATCAGGATAAGCCCAAGGCACAAGACTCCTCAGTCGACACAAAACCCTTAGCTCTTCTTAAAAGTAAGCCCAAGGCACAACATATGGTTCGATTTTGTCTGCTCTCATTGACCATTATGGTCAAGACCTTGGCTCCTCATCAGGATAAGCCTAAAGTGTAACGACTTCTCAGTCGGCTCAAAGATCTTGGCACCTCATCAGGATAAACCCAAGGCACAACGACTCCTCAGTCGGCACAAAACCCTTGGCTCTTCTTAAAGGTAAGCTTAAGGCACAATATATGGTTCGATTTTGTCTGCTCTCATCAACCATTATGGTCAAGACCTTGGCTCCTTATCTGGATAAGCCCAAGGCACAACGACTCCTCAGTCGGCACAAAGCCCTTGGCTCTTCTTAAAAGTAAGCCTAAGGCACAACATATGGTTCGTTTCCTTCTGCTCTCATCGACCATTATAGTCAAGACCTTAGCTCTTCATCAGGATAAGCCCAAGGCACAACGACTCCTCAGTCGGCACAAAGTCATTGGATCTTCTTAAAAGTAAGCCCAAGGCACAATATATTGTTCGATTTTGTCTGCTCTCATCGACCATCATGGTCAAGACTTTGGCTCCTACTTAGGATAAGCCTAAGGCACAGCGACTCCTCAGTCGGCTCAAAGACCTTGGCACCTCATCAGGATAAGCCCAAGGCACAACAACTCCTTAGTCGGTACAAAACCATTGGCTCTTCTTAAAGGTAAGCCCAAGGCACAACATATGGTTTGATTCCGTCTGCTCTCATCGGCCATCATGGTTAAGACATTGGCTCCTCATCAGGATAAGCCCAAGATACAACAACTCCTCAGTCGGTCAAGACCTTGACTCCTCATCAGGATAAGCCCAAGGCACAAGACTCCTCAGTCGACACAAAACCCTTAGCTCTTCTTAAAAGTAAGCCCAAGGCACAACATATGGTTCGATTTTGTCTGCTCTCATTGACCATTATGGTCAAGACCTTGGCTCCTCATCAGGATAAGCCTAAAGTGTAACGACTTCTCAGTCGGCTCAAAGATCTTGGCACCTCATCAGGATAAACCCAAGGCACAACGACTCCTCAGTCGGCACAAAACCCTTGGCTCTTCTTAAAGGTAAGCTTAAGGCACAATATATGGTTCGATTTTGTCTGCTCTCATCAACCATTATGGTCAAGACCTTGGCTCCTTATCTGGATAAGCCCAAGGCACAACGACTCCTCAGTCGGCACAAAGCCCTTGGCTCTTCTTAAAAGTAAGCCTAAGGCACAACATATGGTTCGTTTCCTTCTGCTCTCATCGACCATTATAGTCAAGACCTTAGCTCTTCATCAGGATAAGCCCAAGGCACAACGACTCCTCAGTCGGCACAAAGTCATTGGATCTTCTTAAAAGTAAGCCCAAGGCACAATATATTGTTCGATTTTGTCTGCTCTCATCGACCATCATGGTCAAGACTTTGGCTCCTACTTAGGATAAGCCTAAGGCACAGCGACTCCTCAGTCGGCTCAAAGACCTTGGCACCTCATCAGGATAAGCCCAAGGCACAACAACTCCTTAGTCGGTACAAAACCATTGGCTCTTCTTAAAGGTAAGCCCAAGGCACAACATATGGTTTGATTCCGTCTGCTCTCATCGGCCATTATGGTTAAGACCTTGGCTCCTCATCAGAATAAGCTTAAGGCGCAACGACTCCTCAGTCGATTCAAAGACCTTGGCACCTCATCACGATAAGCCTAAGGCACAATGACTCCTCGGTCGGTACAAAGCCCTTGGCTCTTCTTAAAGGTAAGCCCAAGGCACAACATATAATTCGATTTCGTCTGCTCTCATCGACCATTATGGTCAAGACCTTGGCTCCTCATCAGGATAAGCCCAAGGCACAAAGAATCCTCAGTCAGCACAAAACCCTTGGCTCTTCTTAAAGGTAAGCCCAAGGCATAATATATGGTTCGATTTTGTCTGCTCTCATCGACCATTATGGTCAAGACCTTGACTCCTCATCAGGATAAGCCCAAGGCACAATGACTCCCTTGTCGGCTCAAAGACCTTGGTACCTCATCAGGATAAGCCCAAGGTACAACGACTCTTCAGTCGGCACAAAACCCTTGGCTCCTCTTAAAGGTAAGCCAAAAGCACAACATATGGTTCGATTCCGTCTGCTCTTATCGACCACCATGGTCAAGACCTTGACACCTCATCAGGATAAACCCAAAGCACAACGACTCCCTAGTCGACACAAAGCCCTTGGCTCTTCTTAAAGGTAAGCCCAAGGCACAACATATGGTTCGATTCCGTCTACTCTCATCGACCATCATGGTCAAGATCTTAGCACCTCATCAGGATAAGCCCAAGGTACAATGACTCCTCAGTCGGCATGAAGCTCTTGGCTCTTCTTAAAGATAAGCCCAAAGTATAACATATGGTTCGATTCTCTCTGCTCTCATCGACCATCATGGTCAAGACCTTGGCTCCTCATCAGGATAAGCCCAAGGCACAACGACTCCTTAGTCGGCAACAAAGACCTTGGCTCCTCATCAGGATAAGCCCAAGGCACAACGACTTCTCAATCTGTCACAAAGACCTTGGCTCCTCATTAGGATAAACCTAAGGTACAATGACTCCTTAGTCGGCAACAAAGACCTTGGCTCCTCATCAGGATAAGCCTAAGGCACAACGACTTCTCAATCGGTCATAAAGACCTTGGCTCCTCATCAGGATAAGCCCAAGGCACAACGACTCCTTAGTCGGTAACAAAGACCTTGGTTCCTCATCAGGATAAGCCTAAGGCACAAGATTTCTTAATCTGTCAAAAAGACCTTGGCTCCTCATTAGGATAAACCCAAGGTACAATGACTCCTTAGTCAGCAACAAAGACCTTGGCTCCTCATCAGGATAAGCCCAATGCACAATAACTTCTCAGTCGGTCACAAAGACCTTGGCTCCTTATCAGGATAAGCCCAAGGCACAACGACTTCTCAGTCGGTCATAAAGACCTTGGCTCCTCATTAGGATAAGCCCAAGGCACAACGACTCCTTAGTCGGCAACAAAGACCTTGGCTCCTCATCAGGATAAGCCCAAGGCACAATGACTCCTTAGTCGGCAACAAAGACCTTGGCTCCTCATCATAATAAGCCCAAGACACAACGACTTCTCAGTCGGATATCAAGTCCTTGGCTCTTTACTTGGATAAGACTAAGGTAAAGCCCCAAAAGGTCGACCTCTATGATTACCGCTCGACCTAACGAAGGAAACGAAGACTTCAACGCTTACCCCACGGATGTTATTTGATCTACAAAGACTGACATTATTCTTTAAAAGAAAGCAGTGTTACAACTACAACATGATCAACTATTTTATCAAGTAGTTTCAGCTCTCAAAAGCAAAGGACAGAAGAAATCATTTCTCATTCAAAAATGTTTCCTATATTTTTATCAAAAAAACCCAACAGGGCTTACAAAAAAAAAAGCGAGAGCGACAACTATCTTTAAAGCTCCCCCCTAAGGGTTAGGATCTGAGCCGGATCCAACAACAGGATTTCCAAGATGGCGGTATCATGCTTTGTCTCGATCTACACATCGGCGGACGAATCCGAATTCCTTCCATCAGCCCCAGAGTCTCCCCTCCTTCTCTTGAAAGACCTCCTGGAAGAGCTCGGCCCCTCCGAGTCAGCATTTTTTTTACAGACCTCCATTGGTGGAGGAAGGATTGTCGCTTCGGAGTCGACGGAAGCTGAGGAGGACCCTCCCGCCACTGGGAATTCTTCTCCGTTCAAAGCTCTGGACTCCGGAAGACCGAGGCGACACCGAAGCTTCTCAAGATCTCCGGCCTATAGATCACTAAGAGCCCTCGGCTCCAACATATTCTCCTACACTTCAGGCCAACCCAAGCAGGACAGTATATTATCGACGCCGAACACGCAGACAAAGAACCTCCTCCATTCTTCGTCCAACTCTGGAAAGTCAGCATCCAGACGAAAATCTCCCTGATAGTGGAAAAATAGTAGGGGTCCCCCTCAGCGGACCTCACACTAACTACGTGCCCGAACAAACTAATACTGGGCACCACTCCTGCCTCGGAGCAAGCATCCATAAACGCTATCAAGATACATATAGCGTGTGGATAAAATTGACAGGGGAAAACCCCCAAAGTGGCAAACACCTCCCTAATAAAAGGGTGTAATGGCAGGCGCAATCCACATTGCAGATGCGCCAGATAGAGAGGCACCCGACCCTTATCATGCATATGCACCGGGGTAAGGCTGTCTGGTGCTCCTAAGGTCATTGTGCGCGGAATATCATACTCATCATGCAACCATGCTCCCTCATCCACTGTCACTTGAGAGCGAGATAGATATAAAGCTCTGAGATTCTTCTTGCGGCCATTCAGGGGAAGAGCCATGGCCAAAATTTCTAAGGAAAAAGGGAGAATCAACGGGAAGAAGGGTGTTCTTAATGTAGGATGTTCTTCCAACGACACCCATGATTATTTATAAGCTTCCGAAGGAGCATGCAGAAGGATTCAAGAGGCACAGTCTTGGAGCAACCAAGAGAGATCCGCTTCGGAAACCAGCAACGAATCACTCGAAATACCAACCGCCGCTCGTAGAGCATGCCAATCAATTGGCAGGCAAAGCGCCATTCACTTTACCCATGATGCCTTATTTTTTCTAAAAAACGGTTCCCAATAACTGACCGCATCAATGCACAGGAGATTGGCGGTTAACAAGTCCTATACCACGTCTCCAGCTACGTTCAACTGGCCAAAAATCCTCAAACATCTTGAGCAAACTTATATCTATTTCACTCAGACCCGACTAAAGTCAGCTCCGAATGAAAGAGGCCAACTGTTATGGTAATTTACCATTTAAAGATAAAGATGTTGAAAGATTGCCTTCATATGGTCCAAACCAACTTAGTGGCCTAAAGGCCAAGCCAAGGGCAAGTCTATTGACCAGCTGAGAAAACGAGTCCTCTTATACCGATACGAAGTGCGGGATTAGTCGACCCCTTATAAGTCGAGACGACTCCCCAAATAGTCGGCTCAACTACCTTATCGACAATTCACTCAACCAGAAGCTCACTCGACTAACCGGTCAACAAATCATATGGGCGACTAACAAATCGACTCGTCTTTACTAAGGGGATAAGATCCAACTAAGCTACCTTCAGAGATACATCAATCAACACCGCAATTTATTGAGCAATCCTCACAAGATCGTAGCTCTGACAAACCTCGTGCGGAAACAGCTCACTCTGCCTGCATGTCACATCCCAGGGATCACTAAGATACTCTCCTGTGCTCGAATGACTTCCCCTCCAGTCGTCAGCCATCATCTGACAAGGGAAGGAGGTCCAAACAGTCGGTCTATCCTCCATATTGTCTCATCTATCAAATCTGGGATATCTCTAAGACGCCCTCTCCTGTGCTCGAATGACTTCCTCTCTAGTCGCCAGCTGCCATCTGGCAAGGAAAGGAGGCCTAAACAGTCAACCTATCCTCCATTCTGTCTCATCTATCGAATCTGGGATATCTCGAAGACGCCCTCTCCTGTGCTCGAATGACTTCCACTCTAGTCGCTAGCCGGCATCTGTAAAGCAAATGATGACTCGGCAACCTGTCTGCTCACCCCCTAACCACCCTCCTGTGCATAGTTAAAGCCAAAAGTTAAATCTCAGAGGCAAGGGACTATAAAAGGAGGTAAGGGATAAAGAAAGGGAGACAGAACTTTTAACTCAGGGGAGACTTCTGAACCTTCTTTTTTCTTAAACTCTGAACAATTCTAAAAGGCCATGCCTTCTTCTAAAAACTCAATAAGAGTAATGAATTCTAGGACCTCAATGATCCTCGGATATTCCCTCAAACCCCACTCAAGCTCATCAGCTGACTTGACAGTCAGAGGTACCACGGGGGAATCAGACTCTGCCCTCTTACGAGTTTCTTCTTCTTGTTTGCGCAGAAAGATCAGGAATTCCAGTCTAAGGATCGGGCATAAAATCGGAGGAGAAGTCGGCCCCACCTTTCATCCTCTCCCTCTTCACCGTCAGCGCGGAGATCAGGACTGCATCCCACGGCAGAAACCCCCTATCGACTGTGTGTTATCAGACATCAATAACTACTTTTTTGTAGTGGAGATGATCCAAATTCGAAGGAGAGAGGGAGTAGAAAGAGGGGCAATTTAGACTTTTCTAAAATAGGGAGCTTTAGGACTTTATAAAAAGGATAAATTTTCAAAACCATCCTATTTGCAAACTTATTCCCCAAAAAAGACCTCTTTCAACTTTATTTGCAAAAGTCGACCTGGTTTCAACCTCAGGGCTAAAACTAGGCCGGTTTTTACGAAAAAAGTTCCCAAACTTCACGAGACTTGAAGTCCCGTGAAGTTTGACAGCTATTTAATTAAGTTGCATAACTTCACGAGACTTCAAGTCCCATGAAGTTCGTTTAATAATATAAAACAAAACCAACACTCCATTCATCGTCTTCAACCATGTGACCTTCCCTTTCCCAAAACCAAACCTGCCATTTGCGAGAGCATCAGCAGGCTTACCCATCTCCCTCCTATGTGACCTACCCTCACTCCATTCGACGTCTTCAACCTCTGAGCTCTCTCCAATGGCAGCCTCCCCTTTCGCCCTCCTCATCCTCATCTCCTCCTTCCTCCTCCTCTCAAACGCTCAAGCTGATGGGGGCAACCTCACATTCCCAAACCCAAGGCTCAAGCTTTTGGGAAATTTTGATTGCAGACTCGAAGAAATGGAGGATAGGAATAGGATCCATTGAGGGAAGTGGTGCAGGAAAAGGTGGGGCGGAGGTGACGGTAGTGAGTGAGGGTGGAGAACTCCCCAACTGATGCAAGAAAGCTATGGCTTCGATGCCCGAATTAGAGGCCAAGTTGCACGCCACCGTGTCTCCGGCTAGCTTTCGGAGACTCCTTTGTCGACATATTAATATCTTAAAATTTATCTGTTGTGCCAATGTTTGTTGGAAAATTTGTAAGAAGAAAATGAAAGAACTGAATTTGATTTTATTCTCTCTAACTGCTTAGAAAAAGAATGTTTACAACTCTCTTAATCTCTGATTACAATTTGGATTTTCTAATTACAAAAGAGAAGAGAATTGATGTAAATTCTTCCCTTTGTTTAATTCTGGGTTCTTCACGGTGGCGATGGAGTGCCTCCTGATAATCATATTTTATTATAATTTTATACCCTTATTATCTATTTTATATAAATAAATATGTCATTAATAATTGTTTTTATCTTTAATTGCAGGTTAGTGAAGAATAAAGCCCAAGATCTCTTATCTCAACAAAAACCCATGAGTTAAATGAAGAACACAAGCAAGAGTCAGAAAGCCCAAGCCCAGAATCAAGCCGAGTAGCCTGTAGAAGCCGGAGAAAATAAAAAAATTAAATATGAAAAAAATGTATTCAAGATAGTTGGCCGCAAAGAAACAATGATATCTCACAATCCGGAAGGCGGAATTTAACATATAATATATAAAAATCGCCTATCTTAACGAGACGAAGCCAACCGTGAAGTTAGAATTTTTATTGGAGCATCGATGCCTGTATCGACCCGAAGTCATCCAGATTTCATCAACGGCCGAAAATTGCATTCTTAGGGCTCAAGTTTGATCCAAGGACTCTCATTCACTGATGTTTACTATAAATAAGGGTTGAGAGTGAGGGGTTAGAGGTGTAAAAATTTTTATAACTTCTTTTGGAGAGGAGGGCTACTCTTAATTGAGAAGGCCTTCCAAATTTATAACTTTTGTTACAATTAATAAACTAATTTTTTTTCACCACGTTAAATTTTTCTCTTCTTCTCTTTGTTGGATGATGAAGATGAAGATGAAGATGGAGATTAATTTAAAGGTTTGTTTTTCTTATTTCTCTTTTATTGCTTATTAGTTTAGATTTATTTTCATGCTTGTAATTAGATTTTATTTTCTTGTTTAAATAGCCAAGAGGCTAGAACCCTCTTGCCTTAGATTTATTTCATGCTTATAGATTAGATTTATTTCATGCTTATAGAGTAGATTTATTTTCTTGCATTTAATTCTTATAATTTATTTTATAGTTTAGATTTTGTAATTTATTTTGTAGTTAGATTTTAATTTCTTGCACTATTCACATTGATGCTAGAACCCTCTTGGCTTTAGTTTTTTCTTTTTGTTCATTTTTATTTTCTTTGATTCGTCTTTAGGCTAGAACCCTCTAGGGAATCACCTTTTTCTAAGAAGTTTCAATTCTAGATTACTCATATCTTTAATTGAATCTGCTATCTTTATATTCTTGATTTTTATTTGTTCTTGATTTTTCCTTCTTGCCTTGCTGATCACATTTATATCATCACTTCCACTCTCAAATATATTCATTTACACAATTATTTTCATTCTCTCTATCTCTCCACAATCACATTAACTTATCACTCATTTTTGTCACGCACACAACATATGACCCGATTTTATATTTTCTCCTACAAAACACATTCCTCGTGGATCGATATCTTTATACTATAACTTGACACGGTTGTACACTTGCAACATTTTTTGTACATGTTTATGCTGCATCAAGTTTTTGGCGCCGTTGCCGGGGAAGGTGCTTAAGTAGGTTTTAATTATTTTGGTTCTTTAACTTGTGTGTTTATTGTGAAGGAAACGCTTGGAGCTTGAAGATCACGGATTGGAGAACTAGGATTTGAAGATTTGCTTGTAGGTAATTCTTCTTTCTAGAATTTTTAATTCCACCCTTTAGCTACTTCTTCACAATTAGAGACAATTAGGACTTAAAAAAAATGAGATTTTATTTTTGTTGACCATAATAAAATTCACCCTCCACTTTGACATTTACTAACAAGATAATAAATTCAAATAATTTTCCACTTTTCATTTGTTTGATTGTTAACCCTAATTAAAAAAAAGATTTTTTTTCATCCTTTTTAGTTGCTTTTAATTCATAGGGTTGCATTTCATATTGTTAGTAGGAATTCACCAAGTGATTTGAGCATCTTGATTTGACACACACTTAAAAATATTTTTAAGGGCAAAACCCCATATTCAAGATAAGGTGGGGGATTTCATCATCATTCCCTTTAGCCCAAAAATCACTAATTCCTCACTACACCACCCAAGCCTAATAAAACTCATTAGACGTTGGCCCTAAGGATTCGAGCTCAATAAGGAACAAAGTATCCTTAAGTGAACCAGTTTAAGTTTTCTTGGATTAGTTGGTGTCTAAGGCAAGGTTTAGGGGTTGCATAAAGCACTCCGTAAGGAACAAGGTACTTAATTGATCTCTGATCACCCTCTAGTACTATCCTTACCTGGCTAACTAACCGGGTAAAACTTTAATCTTTTCACTTTAGGAGTTTTTGGTTAGAAGATAGTCTAGTTGAGTTAGGCTTAACCCTAGAGTTAGAGTGATTAAAAAGTGATTGATTTTGATTTGTTTAGTTAGGATTTTCCTCTTTTTCCATTCTCTCCTCATTAAAAAAAACTAACTTTTATAATTAAAAAAGTATAAAAAGAAATAGTTTTGGTGTATGCAACCGTGGATTAGGGATAATACACATCAATTAATTCGCTTTGAACCAATCATAGAAATGGCGTATCCTAATCCACCCGTTCTTCAAGATATGTGCTATCCCATTAGGAATGCAATCCCCTCTTGTATTAGGCTCCCCGAAACAAATGGAATAAATTTTAAGCTTAGACCGCATTACATAAACATGCTTCCTAAATTCCTTGGAAATGAACAGAAGATGCATATATTTTTATCTCAGAATTTGAGGAAGTGTGTATTATGATTAAAATGAGAGAAATAACAGAAGATGCGATCAAACTCAGATTTATTCCATTTGCTCTCAAAGACAAAGCAAAAAAATGGTTGTATAGCTTACCCGTAAATTCCATCACTACTTGGGAGGAATTTATCACCGTTTTTCTTAAGAAATTTTTTCCTATCCATAAAACGGTGAAGCTAAGAAACAACATCATGAATTTTAAAATTGTCCCAGGAGAACCTTTTTGAAAGTATTTTGACCGATTTAAAGATCTTCTCATCCAATGTCCTCATCACGGTTTAGAAAAATGGCGATTGTGCCAAATAATTTATGAGGGATTAGATTATTCTGCAAAAACTTCCTTAGAATCAATGTGCCACGGGGATTTTATGAGGAAAAATGCTGACGAAGCTTGGGAATTTCTAGAGAGTCTATCCGAGAAAATAATGCAATGGGAACACTATGATGATAGGGTTTCATCAGTTCCCTATTCTAAGTCTAGTGGTCTTTCCTTGGAGTCAAACATTACTTCTGAAGCGAAGATGGCGACAATTCTGCGGAGGTTAGAAGCCTTAGAAATTAAGGAACGAGCTCTAGCTCAAATCAATTATGTTTCTGCCCCAGGATGTCATAATTGTCAGTCTCCTACCCACGTTTCAGAGGAATGTTCTCTCCTAGAAAATAACCATGCATTAGAACAGATGAACGCTACATTCCAGCGCCCTAGAAATGATTTATTTTCTCCAACCTACAATCCAGGTTGGAGAAATCATCCCAACTTTGCATGAAATCAATGAAATTCTCCCGGAACTCAAAACTTCACTCCCGCTTCGACCCAACATTTTCCTAGGGGAAACACAGTTCCTTTCAATTCTCATCCATAATTTTAACAACCCAATCTGCCGTATCAAAATCAGTCTCCTCTTTATCAAGCTGTAATTCAGACTCATCACAATCTAGATCAGGATAACCATCTCAATGTCTTGGAAAGAGGTTTGGAAACCATAATTAAGGCTTCCACTCAAACTACGAATATGTTGACTCAAACGTCTAGCACTCTGAATTCGTTCATGCAATCAACTGGACAAATGCTCAACTCCAACACTCAAGCTATAGCTAGATTAGAATCCCAACTTGGACAAATGCTCAACTCCAACACTCAAGCTATAGCTAGATTAGAATCCCAACTTGGTCAACTAGCTAATGCCGTGAGTGAAAGAGAGAAAGGAAAATTTCAGCTAGATTAGAATCCCAACTTGGTCAACTAGCTAATGCCGTGAGTGAAAGAGAGAAAGGAAAATTTTCGAGTCAACCCGTGGTCAACCCTAAAGACACAAGATGCAGTTCATCCTATGAAGCTCAAGTGAATGCAATACATTCACTTCGGCCAGGTAGACAGGTCGATAATCAAGTGAGAACTCCTCCAAGTCAAACTTTTGATCCAATACAAATTCCTTCTCCTTCTGAATCTATTCAACAATCACTCCCCTCAGATGACCAAGAACCTGAACCCGAACCTGAGCCTGCTTTTGATAGATTTAGACCGGTTGCTCCCTTTCTAGATAGACTCAGGTCTAGGAAACACTCTCCTCAGGAGGAGAAGATCCTAGAAACATTCAAGCAGGTTAAGGTCAACATTCCTCTCTTAGATGTAATTGAACAAATTTCATCTTATGCTAAAATTTTAAAAGAATTATGCACTAAGAAAAGGAGAATAAATGTTCCAAAGAAAATCTTTTTAGCCGCCAATATCAGTGAAATGCTATCAAATCTCATACCTTTGAAACGTAAAGATCCAGGTTCCCCCATCATTTCATGTATCATTGGTAATACTCACATTGATAAGACGCTCTTAGACTTAGGGGCCAGTGTTAATTTGTTTTCATATTCAGTCTACCAGCAATTGAGTCTAGGTGTACTGAACCCAACCAGATGCACCTTACAGTTGGCTGATAGATCTGTTAAGGTCCCTATGGGTGAGTTAGAGGATGTTCTGATTAAGGTTGGGGATTTTATTTTTCCAGTAGATTTTATAGTCTTGGAAACACAACCTGTTTCTAATCCCAAATGACAGACACCTGTCATCTTAGGATGACCTTTCTTAGTCACTTCTAATGCTCTCATCAATTGTAGAACTGGTCAAATGAAGCTGTCATTTGGGAATTTGACTGCTGATCTCAATATTTTTAATCCAGGGGACCAGCCAAATAATCAGCCTCTAGAAATAAATTATATTCAGGAAAGATCAGAAGAAGAAGAAGAGTCTGATTTAAGTTTTGAGGAAATTTTTGATGAAGAGTTTGAGTTTTTAGAAGAAGCAGATCAGGTCCTTGAGAATAATGAAACTGTGTTAAACATTTGCTGCTTGGAATTAATTTTTGAAGAACTCTTTCTTGATGAACTTAGATTCTTGGAGAATAACCAACAACTAAATTTTCAGAACTCTACAGAAGAATTGGTTGTTAGAAAACAAAACTTCACAGTACAAGAGTCTAAGTTCATTAAGAAATGCAAAATGCATGACACCAATAATACCTACCTTACTTTGTTACAAGAATTATTGAACACCCCGAAATGCTTGGAATTTCACATTATTGATTATATCATTCTGAATTTATTTAAAATCCGGGGAAGAATTTTTGACAATAAGGTAGGATTCAATGTAGAATACGAGCTCTTCGTGTTGAACACTTTATTCCACATTATTTGTTTTGTTTATTTCAGAATAATAAAAAGAATTTATTCTTCTCTCATTTGAGAGTTTCTTGTTCAGTTGTAAAAAAACAAAAAAAAAGAAAAAAAAGAAGAGAATAATAAAATTTTGTTTCTATCCTCCTCAGACCAAAGGTAATTGCAGATTTTTATCAGCTGATCAAATGTAAGTACTTCACTTCTTATCTGCTTTACTTTGTGCATCATGGAGTTTGCATTGAGGACAATGCAAAATTTAGGTGTGGGAGTGGGAATTAGTTATTTTTTTTCTCTTTATTTTATATTTTTAGTTGCATTTTTGTCATCTTTTCCTTTTCCTTAAAAAAAATTTATAAAAATATCATCACTTGCCAAATTGATAGATTTATGTAATAATTAATTTATTTAATAAATTTTAAATTTTTTAATCTCTAGTTTGTTATTTACTTAAGTTTACCTTTTATGATAACTCTAAATAAATTTCTTAAGAAATAATTTTCAAAGTAGTATACTTCACTTAAGCCTTAACTTAGGTTTTTATTTAAAATAATGGAATTTATGCATGCTTAGCTTAGAGTAAAAAATAATTTTTCAAAGTGTCTTGACTTACATATTTTTCAGAATATATATACATATACATATAAAAAAATTATAAAAGAAGAGTGCGAAAAATGGGCACCAAAAGAAAAAAAACTCTTAAATTCAAGGTGATTCTATCTTATAAAGCCTAAGTTGACTGAGTAATTAAGCCCAATGAATATTTCCATACTTAATGACCTAAACTCAATTGGGTTGGGATCCATTGGCCCAAAACTCGTTAAATGGTCGCTTAGAAAGCCCGTTAAAGTAGAAAAAATCACCAATATATATATATATAAACAAATAAAAATACTAATAAACGTTTTAGTTATATTTGTATATATAGCCTTGGAAAATATTTTAGATCAAGCAACTTGAATATTATTTTAAACAAAGAGTTCGCATGTTCTTTTCAAAACTTTTAAATTAAACTTCTAAGTTTGGCTTGGTTTTGTATTGCTATAATGAGAAGATTTTCTAGGAAATTTACCTTCAAGTTATTTATAAAAACGTTTTCTTGAGTGATAACTAGCTTCAATTAGATTGTCTAAAGTTATCAAGTGAATTTAGTTATTTACTGACTTCTTTAATTTGGCAAGTAGACCAAATTTTGTGGGTATATTCACTACAAACCCTCACGAGACTACAACTCATCCACTAGGGTAACCTAGGGGTTTAAAGGCTTGTTGTATGCGCTAAATACAACCGCGATTCCTGTGAAAGTGAGTTATGTTTTCTTTCATTTTTCTTTTTTTGCTAGAGGCCTAGCAAAAGTTTAGGTGTGGGGGTATTTGATAGTCATATTTTATTATAATTTTATACCCTCATTATCTATTTTATATGAATAAATATGCCATTAATAATTGTTTTTATCTTTAATTGCAGGTTAGTGAAGAATAAAGCCCAAGATCTCTTATCTTAACAAAAACCCATGAATTAAATGAAGAACACAAGCAAGAGTCAAAAAGCCCAAGCCCAGAATCAAGCCGAGTAGCCTGTAGAAGCCGGAGAAAATAAAAAAAATAAATATGAAAAAAATATATTCAAGATAGTTGGCCGCAAAGAAACGACGATATCTCTTAATCCGGAAGACGGAATTTAACATATAATATATAAAAATCACCTATCTCAACGAGACGAAGCCAACCATGAAGTTAGAATTTTTATTGGAGCATCGATGCGGGCATCGATGCCTGTATCGATGCGAAGTCATCCAGATTTCATCAACGGCCGAAATTGCATTCTTAGGGCTCAAGTTTGATCCAAGGGCTCTCATTCACTGATGCTTACTATAAATAGGGGTTGAGAGTGAGGGGTTAGAGGTGTAAAAATTTTTGTAACTCCTTTTGGAGAGGAGGGCTACTCTTAATTGAGAAGGCCTTCCAAATTTATAACTTTTGTTACAATTAATAAAATACTTTTTTTTCACCACTTTAAATTTTTCTCTTCTTCTCTTTGTTGGATGATGAAGATGAAGATGAAGATAAAGATTAATTTGAAGGTTTGTTTGTTTATTTCTCTTTTATTGCTTATTAGTTTTAGATTTATTTTCATGCTTGTAATTAGATTTTATTTTCTTGTTTAAATAGCCAAGAGGCTAGAACCCTCTTACCTTAGATTTATTTCATACTTATAAATTAGATTTATTTCAAGCTTATAGAGTAGATTTTTTTTTTTGCATTTAATTCTTGTACTTTATTTTATAGTTTAGATTTTGTAATTTATTTTATAGTTAGATTTTAATTTCTTGCACTATTCACCTTGAGGCTAAAACTCTCTTGGGTTTAGTTTTTTCTTTTTATTCATTTTTATTTTCTTTGATTCACCTTTAGGCTAGAACCCTCTAGGGAATTATCTTTTTCTAAGAAGTGAATTCAATTCTAGATTATCCATATCTTTAATTGAATCCGCTATCTTTACATTTTTTATTTTTATTTGTTCTTGATTTTTCCTTCTTGCCTTGTTGATCACATTTATATTATCACTTCCACTCTCAAAATATTCATTTACACAATCATTTTCATTCTCTCCATCTCTCCACAATCACATTCACTCATCACTCTTTTTTGTCACGCACACAACATAAGAACCGATTTTATATTTTCTCTTACAAAACACCTTCCTCGTGGATCGATATCTTTATACTATAACTTGACACAGTTATGCACTTATAACATTTTTGGTACATGTTTATGCCGTATCACCTCCCTCGAATGCTCACGTTAAGTTTACTCTCCATTGATGATTCGATGTTTCTCTTCACTGGAACGGTTGATTCCTCTTGATTGATATCGAGGATAACTTGCGTAACAACTTTGAAATTAACTATTGACGAGTTAATAACTCAAAGCGAGTTTTAGAAGAATTTGTAGAGCAAGTTTTAAACTCTGATCGAGTTAAAGAACTCTGAACGAGTTTAGAAGAACTTGCAAAGTAAGTTTTAAACTCTGATCGAGTTGAGAAGAACTCTTAGAAAGAGTTCACAAGCCAAGCCGAGTAATCTCAAAGGGCTTCAATAAAAGCCTTTCAAGATGATTCAAGAGTTTCTTCAAGTTGTTGATCTCCAAAGTTCCAAGAAGATTTGAAGAAGCCAAGCTGATCTCCCAAAAGTCAGATCCGAAAGATGATCTCCAGATCCAAAAGATGATTGCTAAGATCCGATCTGCCAAAAAGCCAGCGATCCCCAAAAGAGAGACCCCAACTCAGTTGAGTTTACCCATATTTATAGGAGGATTAAGGGGTGTAACTGTCCCCTTAATCTGCTCCTATGTAGGGTGGAAATCCCTCCAATCATGGGGGAAAAGGGTTTCTGGAACCGTTCAGCTCGAGCTTGAACGAGTCAAATGCCAAAAATGGTGTTATGGGCCCGAATTCTGCGTTTTAGACCTAAAACGCAGAGTTAGGCATTTCCAATTGGCTCAAAACACAGTGGCCGCACCGCTTTAAGAGTCTGAGACACAAGAATGAACTCTGCATTTAGATCTGGAACACAGAGTTGGGTTCTGCGTTTTGGACTGAAAACAAAGCAATGAAGGCTGCGTTTGGATCTGGAACGCAGCGATGAACCCGACATTTTGGACTAAAAACATAGCAGTGAGCTCTGCGTTTGGATCTAGAACTCTGTGTTTTGACTCTGGAATGCAGAGATGAGCCTCAGGCAGGCTTGGTGAGCTTTAGGCTAAGTCCAATGTTTCGACGAAGTCTAGTCTTGCAGACGGACTTTAGAACATAACTTGCTACGAAAAACAGGTCATAACTTTCAAATCGTAAGTCGGAATTAAACGAATTTTATATATAAATTGGCTATCTCGATGAGACGGAGCCAACCAAACCTTCAAAGGGGGGTTTACGCCATCTGTTTCGCCAAATTCCCTCCGATTTGAGAGATATCTGCGTTTTGATTTGAAGAGACCGTCAATTTGTAGTCTCTTTTGCTAGAGCGTTGCAAAGATCGTCACCTTGTAACTTTCATCTTGGCTCCTTAAAAATATGAGAGTTGTCAGATTATCACTCCTGATGTTGATTGTGAAGGTTGTTGAATAGAGCTTTCATCAGTTGTTATGAAGGTCATCAGATTGTAATCTTCATCGACCTACGTAAAAGTCTTTAAATTATAGCCTTCTGGAAGCCGTCAAATTATAACTTTCATCATCGGTGTTTGATGGGGATAAGCTATCTGTAGTAATTTTTAGATAACCTACAGAACCCCCTCCAAAGTTTTTGAAAGTTCGCGGTTGACTGGAATGAATTTTTGAAATACTTTGAATCTCAACTCTGATCTTGGAGCTGTTGATTCCTTATCACAAAGGAGTTGTTCTCTGCAATCGCTTTAAAGGCATCTTGGTTGAAGAGATTTGCCATGCAGGACCTGTGTGGGGATGAGCTTCGAAGAGAAACTATAGCAACGATACAAGCCACTCATGAGTAGAAGCTCTCAAACGTCATGTCATAGCTCACATCCATTTAGCTGATGGGCTCTAAAACATTCATAGGATTTTTTGGCAAATCCTCAACCATCAACGGATTTGATAAGCCTTTATCGACTACCATTTGAGTCAGGCTAGCATGTGAATTATCTAAGTTCGTTCCATATGTAACGTTGTGTTAAAAGAATAAACTCTCTTAGACTTAGTGCTATAATTTTGAATATATAGACTTTGTTATTTTCACAGGAAAAGACTAACCGATAACACGCGTTAGGTGTAGATTTATCTCTGATTAGGGATCAGGATAAAGCCCCCCAGATATGGATTCTGGTTCCCTTTTCACGGTAAAAAACTAACCAGTAATGCGTGTTAGGCGTAGACTTATCTCTAATTAGGGATCAAGATAAAGTCCCACATACATGAAAGACATGGATTTTTGGTGCTACGATATTGAATATGTAGACTTGGTCATTTTCGCAGGAATGAACCACCCGGTAGCATGTGTTAGATGCATGCTTATCTCTATTTAGGGGTCGAGATATATTCCTCCAGGCATGAATCCTGGTGTCTTTTTCACGATGAAAGATTAACCAGCAACGCGTGTTAGGCGCAGACTTATCTCTATTTAGGAGTCGAGATAAAGTTCCCCATGCGTGAAAGGCATGGATTTTTTTATGCTATGATGTTAAATACGTAGACTTTTGTCACTGATTCTTTCTGTGTTATGTTTTCACTTGAAACACTAAAAGACAGTTGGAAGTGTCAGAGGTGTAGTATTAACTTGGCATGAATTTTCACTTAGAGTAAAATTCAAAAATTTTCTTGGTTATCACTAGGATAATTCTAGAATTTTTTTAATCCGCTGTAGATTTTATAATGAAAACTTGATATTCTTGTCGAAAAAAAGATTAACAAGTTCATTGGGGGGTTTGACTGTTAGAGGTGTGATGTTAACCTAACAGTATTTTATGGGTCTATCGCTCTATTGAAGAGAGTCGATAAGTTGGTTTAGTCGTCAGAGGTGTGATGTTAACTTGACGGGTTTGTGGACCTATCGCTCTATTGAGGAGAGTCAATAAGTGGATTGTGTCGTCAGAGGCGTGATGTTAACTTGATGGGTTTGTAGACCTATCGCTCTATTGAAGAGAGTCGATAAGTTGATTGTGTCACCAGAGGTGTGATGTTAAATTGACGGGTTTGTAGATCTATCGCTCTATTGGAAAGAGTCGATAAGTTAATTTTGTCAGAGGTGTGATATTAATGTGACATGAATGTGTTGTGATTGGAGCAACTTTATGAACTTATCATCCTATTGATGATGATTGATAAGTGGATTGTCAGAGGTATGATGTTAACATGACAGGAATTTGTACTTGTGATTTGAACAAGACTTTGAAGACTTAGCGTCTTGCCGGGGAAGATTGTGATTTGAGTAATTTTGAGGACCTATCATCCTATTAAAGAGGATTGATAAGCTGATTGTCAGAGGTGTATTGTTAACGTGACAAATTGGGAGTGATGCAAACTGAATTCATACTCTGTGAGTATAATATTAACTCAACGATGTGAAAGATTTGTTACTCTTAATCCAGTGGATTCCAAATAACCAACCCCCAGTCTTGTTTAAGACTTAGTACGGGAAGAAAAAGAGGGGTAGACATGGCATATTGTCTTATGGGCCACTATCCATCAAGTCAGAATAGAGGCCCATCACCTGGTAGGCTACTATCTGACGAGTTTGACTATCAGAGGTAACTGTTAACGTGATAGTTTTGGTAGACCCGCTATCCTACTGAAGAGGATTGATGATGAAATTTGGAGAAAATGAGCTATCAAAGGTGATCATTAACGTAATAGTTTTGATGGACCCATCATCCTACTTGAAGGTGATTGGTGAGGGAATTTGGGGGAAATGGACTATCAAAGGTGTGCTGTTAACTTGATAGTTTTAACAAATTTCATGGTTGACAGAGGTATTCTATTGAACATGATAACTCAGAAAATTTATTACTCATAATCCAATGAACTATAAATAAACCAATCCCCAGTCTTGAACAAGTGCAGGAGGAAAAAGGGTAGACATGACATACCACCTAGTGGGCCACTATCTAACGAGTTTGACTAGCAGAGGTAACTATTAACGTGATAGTTGTTGGACCCGCTATCCTACTGAAGAGGATTAGCTTCAGTGGACGTAATATCTTCCCCTTCTGACTGAGAAGATTTGGCTTGGTCCGATTGTTTAGGTTGATCCTGCCTACTTTGTTCTTCAGCTTTGATCCTGACAATAATCTTTTGAGCCTGTTCACCTTGAGAGATTAGTTATCTCCGGGAACGGTATTCTGCAACCTTCATTTTTGCTAGAAGGTCAGTCTGCAAGTTATGTCGATAGGTCTTCACTAAGGTAGACTGTGTCATACCTGACGAACATCGAAGAGCCATGCTTCGGAACCTCTTGACAAAGGCTTTGACAGACTCTCTCTTCTTCTGCTTAGTAGCGAGAAGGGTATGGATATAGACTTTTATATTCTCTTCAAAGATTTTTGACAGGAAGAGTCTCTCTAGATCCGCCCACTTTTAGATACATCCCGCAGACAGTTTCCTAAACCATTCAAAGGCAACTCCCTTGAGGGTGCCAATGAACAATCGAGCTAGTATGATATCATTTGATATCATATTGCCAGTTTGTGACTTAAAATAATAGATATGTTGGTTCGGTGATCCCGTGCCGTCAAAAGTTTATAGCGTCGGGACCTCAAATTTTGGAGGATAAGGGGCTGCATCCCATTCGGCAGGATAGGGCCTGACAACTCCCTCATCTTGGAGCTCGCTTCTGTTAGCAATGGCATTGAGGTGGGCTTCCAATTCTTTTATTTTAGCCGATTGAGGATTTTGCTCATTCTCGGCTTCTTTCTCTTCTTCAGATGAAGAGACTATGTGATGAGCTTCTTGATCAGAGGTCTCGTTCACTTTTTGTTTCGCTTTCGATGTGGACGATCCTCCTTTCCGGGAGGATTCCTGCCAAAGTTGTGACTCAGCTTTCTAGAAATTGGCTCTATTGACAATTATCTGAGTCATCATATCCCGAAGTTAATTAATGGTTTCCTGTTATGCTCGGAGCATGGCCTCCTGCTCAGTAACCCTCTTTGAGAGATCTTCAGAATTTTCTGTCCTGTGGGTGAAGCTCTCACGTCCAACGAAAGAGCTTGATGATTGGGACTCCGCACCGGTTTAAGAATGAACTCTAGGTTTGGATCTATAACGCATAGTTGGGTCCTGCATTTTGGGCTGAAAACGCAACAATGAATGCTACGTTTGGATCTAGAACGCAGCGATGAACCCTGCGTTTTGGACTGAAAACACAATAGTGAGCTCTACGTTTGGATCTGGAACTCTGTGTTTTGACTCTAGGATGCAGAGATGAGCCTCAGGCGGGCTTGGCATGCTTTAGGCTAAGTTCAATATTTTGGCGAAGTCCAGTCTTGTAGACGGACTTTAGAACATAACTTGCTGCGAAGAACATGTCATAACTTTCAAACCGTAAGTCGGAATTGAATGAATTATATATAAAAATCAGCTATCTCGATGAGACGGAGCCAACTAAACCTCCAAAGGGGGTTTGTGCCATCCGTTTCACCAAATTCTCTCTGGTTTGAAAGATATCTACGTTTTGATTTGAAGAGACCGTCAATTTGTAGTCTCTTTTGCTAGAGCGTTGCAAAGATCATCACCTTATAACATTCGTCTTGGCTCCTTGAAAATATAAGAGTTGTTAGATTGTCACTCTCGATGTTGATTGTGAAGGCTGTTGAATAGAGCTTTCATCAGTTGTTGTGAATATTATCAGATTGTAACCTTTATTGATCTACGTGAAAGTCTTTAAATTGTAGCCTTCTGAAAGCCGTCAAATTATAACTTCCATCATCGGTGTTTGATGGAGATAAGCTATCTGCAGTAATTTTTAGACAACCTACAGCTAAGAGATTGGGATTGAGCAAGATGATAAGAATTGCGTTGGGGGAAATCTACCAAAGCTAGCTGCACCACCAAGAAAAACGAAGGAAAATTTTAGCGTAGAGCAAAAAGAAGAAAAAAGAAGAAGAAAAGGAAAATTTTGGGGTGCGTAAGTTCACGGGTGAAGACCCATTAAGTTTTCTGAACTTTGAAACTTCACAGGACTTGAAGTCCCATGAATTTTAGCAGCTTAATAAAATGACTGTCAAACTTCACTGGACTTGACATGAAGTCCAGTGAAGTTTGAGAAATTTTTTCATAAAAACCGACCTGGTTTCAGCCCTGAGGCTAAAACTAGATTGGTTTTTACAAATAAAGTTAAAAGGGGTCATTTTTGGGAAATAAGTTTGCAAATAGCATGGTTTTAAAAATTTGTTATTAATTATCTAGTTGATGATTGTGATTTTTTCTTTGAGTACAAATTAAGAATGAGTGCAATACACGGGGGTATGGTAATTGTCAAATTTAGATTGTATCATAACCGCCTACAAAATAATATTCAACTATTAAGATTAAAAGTAATGGTCTCTCCACTATTTTTTTTTTTGTAGTGGAGAGAATCCAAATTCAAGGGAGAGAGGGAATAGAAAGAGGGGCAGTTTAGACTTTTGTAAAATAAGGAGCTTTTGGACTTCATAAAAAGACCCTATAAAGTACTATATTTGAAGGTGAACCCTACAGATGAGAAGGGAATGCTTCCAATAATCTATAAAAATCATTTTCTGATACTAATATGTATGATTTAGCTTTGGTAGGGGTCAACCTTTTACAGAAAAAGTCATCTAAATTATCATATTTGGAACATAAATGTTTGGTGGAAAATTTATAATAAGAAGATGATGAAAGAATTGTGTTTGATTTTATTCTCTCTAACTGCTTAGAAAAAGAATGTTTACAACTCTCTCAATCTCAATTATAATTTAAATTCCCGATTACAAAAGAGAAGAGAATTGATATGAATCCTCCCATTTGTTTAAGTCCGGGTTCTTCACGGTGGCGATGAAGTGCCTCCCTCGAATGCTCGCGTCAAGTTTGCTCTCCGTTGACAATCCGAACGTCTTGATTCATTAGAACAATATCTTCTCCTCACGATTTGACACTACGAAGAACTTGCAAAGCAAGTTTGAAACTCTAAACGAGTTAATAACTCAGAACGAGTTAATAACTCAGAACGAGTTTAAACTCTTGAAAAAGAGTTGATTTGAACCGAAAAATCGGTTAATAAGCTAAAAAAATGCTCCAAGAACTTTGTTGCTGCCAGAAGCTCGAAGATGATCTGCTGCTGAGAAGATGATCCGAAGAAGCCGATCTATAGATCTCCAAGATACTCCAAGATCCAAAAATCCGAACTCAGTTAAGTTTACTCCTATTTATAGGGGATTAAGGGGTGTAACCACCCCCTTAATTCGCTCCTAAGTGGGGCTGAATGGGGTGTAACTGCCCCCTTAAACTGCTCCTCAAATCGTAGGGAAAACAGTTTTGAAACCGTTCAGTTCGTGCTTTGAATGAGTTAAATACTGAAAAATAGCGTTCAAGACCCAAACTCTGCGTTTTAGACTTAAAACGCAGAGTTGGGCCTATTTTGGTGGTTGAACGCACAGGTCACGCTGCGTTATAAATCTAAAATGCAGAGTTGGGACGCAGAGATGAACTCTGCGTTTTGAGTCTGCGAACTCTGCGTTTTTTAACTAGAGCACTGGGGATGAACCTTACGTTTTGACTCTGAAACGCGGGCATGACCTCTGTGTTTTGATGTTGTAACACAGGGATGACCTCTGCGTTTTGATGGTGTAATGCAGGGATGACCTCTGCGTTTTGAGGTTGTAACACAGGGATGACCTCTACGTTTTGAGGTTGTAACACGGGGATGACCTCTGTGTTTTGAGGTTGAAATGCAGGGATGACCTCTGCATTTTGATGTGAAGAGACCATCAATTTGTAGTCTCTTTTGCTGGAGCGTTACAAAGACCATCATCTTATAATCTTCATCTTGGCTCCTTAAAAATATGAGAGTCGTCAGATTGTAACTCTTGATATTGATTATGAAGGTTGTTGAACTAGAGCTTTCATCGATTGTTGTGAAGGTCGTCAGATTATAACATTTATCGATCTACATGAAAGTCTTCAAATTATAGCCTTCTGGAAGTCGTCAGATTGTAACTTCCGTCATTGGTGTTTGATGGGGGGATCAGCTATCTGCAGTGATTTTTAGACAACCTACAATAAACTTATGCGACGAGGATATTACAAATATGTAGTTCTTTTGTGCAGAGTTTAAGAATAAGAGATTAAATATATCTCCTGATAGTGGCTCTTTCATTTCCCCCCTTTTTCTCTGTAGATAGGTCTTCTTTTTTTAGTAATTGATTTCTTTTTTCAGTTCAAAACGTACAAACTCACCCAGCAACCACATGGGAAAAAAACTACATAGAGCACTTTATTAAAAATCATATATTGAGCGTATTTAAAAAAATCATATGTTGAGTAGAGAACATAGCACGTGTAACAATATTGATTTTGAATCAATATGAGCGGTGTAAAATATTATTAGAACAATCAGTAAATAACATTTTAAACAGTTTAATATATCAGTTACCTCTGGAAAAAAAGTTAAGATATCAGTAGAATCAGTTATTGTATTCTCAAAAAAAGTAGAATCAGTTATTGTATCACAACAATCACGAGATAAATATACGATAAGCGCGCTTCATGTTGTCATTGCTCTCCCTATATATAGTTTTGACAAGCTAGTAGATATTAATGCTTAGATAACTATACAATTAGTCTTTAAGTATTATAAAGAAATATTCTGAGAAAATTTTTCATGTTTGCATGAATGAGGGTATCATTATGTTATTTTTAGATAGCTTAAGATATATAAATGATAAGCGAATAAAACTACAATGTATCTAAGTGCTATTTAGTCCCTCTCCCTCTCTCTGTCTCTAACAGTACAAATTATAGGGTTATGTGGCTACATGGCTAGTCTAGTATCCCTTTTTTAAAGTAATTTTAAGTGCTTTCCGAACCAAGATAGTCATCACACTGTAAAAGTGTAAGTGCACAAGTACTTCACAATATGTAGTATTAATCCGTTACACCCGTTTTAGTCAATTTGTAATTTAACTAGGACAATCTCATTATCCAATGTGCAAGTTTCGTTTGGATACTATGATGTTTTTCTTCTTGTATTTTTAAAAAAACATCATCGTATTATGTTTTCCCCTTAAAATGTTCTCAAACCATTAGGTTGAGTGTTTTTTATTGATACTAGTTTGACTCGTTACGACATTAGTATAAACATATTATTAATATAATATATATTAATTATAATAAAATATAATATAAATAAAATCATATTATTATAGTATTATAAATATTAATTATAATATTGATTATATTATAATTATTACATATTATTTTTTAAATAATAATATATTTAATTATTTTGGTATATCAATTTGTTATTGTTATATATTACATAATACTTTCAAAATAATTTCATTATTTTATTATGGAAAATTTGCTTCAAGGCCCTAAATTTCAAAAGTGAGTGTGCCCCAGCCCCCATACTTTTGGTATGTGCTGCAGCCCCCAAAATTCTAAAAAAATGCTCCTCAGCCCCTCCAGCTCATCTTTGGCCTAATTTTCAATGTATTTTACCCAAAACCCAACAATACCCCTCCCCAAAATCATTGTCATCTCTCTCAAGATCTTCTTCTTCCCCTTCATGGTCCCTGGCCACATGCTCCCCATGTTCAACATGGTCGATGTCTTCGCCGCTCGTGGCGTTGAAGCCACTGTTGGCCTCTTTGTTTTGATGATATTTAACAAACAATTTATCACTAATATTGTTTGTCTAGTATTTGTATTTATCTATTTATTGTAGACAAACAACAAGTTGGAGGATGGGTGAAATTGAGCATTCACGATCATATCCAATGGAGGTTGGCAGAATAGTGGAGTGAAGCAGTACAATTCAAGTTCAAGATCCAAGTTCAAGCTTCATCCGTACAGTTTACCAAGTGGAGCTATATTGAAGATCTATCAAGCTTGGGTAATTTAGTTTTAGGTTTATATTTGTGTGTAGATACTTTAAGCTCATGTTAATCACACACATGTATTTGTTGATTTTATCAAAATATAGGTGTTTTTGATAAAATATTATTTTGTGAGTTTATAGACTTTAATATCAGTTTATACATATTTTATTAAGTCTATAAAATCAGTTTATAAAGTTTTCAAAACATGGTTTAGTCAAAATGACAAAACAAGTATGTTTCTTTATAAAGTTTTCAAAACATGGTTTAGTCAAAATGACAAAACAAGTATGTTTCATTTTCATGTTTTGAACCATTTTGTAAAATGAAACATGGTTTAGTCAAAATGACAAAACAAGTATGTTTCATTTTCATGTTTTGAACCATTTTGTAAAATGAAAAGATTTTTCAAATGGAAAGTGCTTTTTGAAAACCAGTTTATGTAACATGTGTATTATCATGTTTACAATCATTTTCCAAAGTTTTATATTTTTTTGATTTTATTTGCTATTTTTAAAAGCAATTTAAAAATTAGATTTCTGTTTCAAAACAGGCTGATAACCTGTTATCAGTCGATTGGTAAGTCGACTGAAGAAATCGCCTGGAATGCCAAAAAGTTTCTGTTTTATTTCAGTTGACTGATCAGTCGACTGATGAGGTCATTAGTCGACTGATGAGTTTATCAGTTGACTGATGATGCGTTGCTGGCCTGTAATGATCAGCTCATCAGTCGACTGATGAACAGTATCAGTCGACTGACGGCCTAACGGCTAGTTTTTTCAAGCTTTTCTGTTTTTGTCTTTTTGCTGAGTTTTATTGTTTTCTCTTGGTTTTGGAGTTTCCTATAAATACCCTCATATATCCTCAATTCAATAAAAGAAGAGAAAAGTTTTAAAAAGAGTTTTACAAGTTTGTTTAAGGGTTTAATTTTTGTTTAAGTGTGTTTTCAAGTTTGTGAAGAAACATTCACAAGAGCAAGTAGAGATCATCCTTCGATGTTTGAGCATTCACTCTTCTCCCTCTCTCTTGTTATCCATAGAGAAGTTTTCTAAACTCAATATAGCTTTACATTTATATTGTTTAATATTACTTCATTAAGCTAGTGTTTATATTGAGTTTAGTTGATTTTATTTACTCGTTGTTTACACACACAACCATTGAGCTTATTCTATTTTCATACATTGTATAATTTGGGTTATGGGGTTTGTGTGATATTGAGAATGAGCTTAATTGTGTTCTCATCTATTGTAGAGAACAAATTTGTATTTGTGAGCTTTATTATGAGTTGCACATTGTATTACACTTGGACACCGAGAGAAGTGGTTAGTGAGAGACGGGGTCGGTTCCAAGAGGAGTAGGGTCGATAGTAAAGCCTAGTGAGAGGTGGTAATTCCGAACACTTGAGGAAGGTGACACGGGCTAGGCCAACACTTAGAGGGTGTGAAGTGTAACTGCAAGTGTGTAAGTTGTAAAGTTTTTAGTGAACTAGAAAACCGAGTGTGAGGTATAAACGTTATTCGGGTGAGCGTAGAAAACCTGGTTGTGATAGTGGAGATCTCCTCGAGGTGGTGAGGGGAGATGTAGGTCGTGGGGACCAAACTCTATGATTATATCTTTTGTTTGTGATTACATTGGCGTACTTATTCTTATATTCATATCTTATATTTATATCGTCTTTGTGTATTACTCTTTATATTGCCCTATCACATTTGTAGATTATTTATTTCACCATTGTATTAGTTTATATATCCTTGCATATAATTCACCATATATCTCTTTGCTAGGATATATCTCTTTGCTCATATTGCTTATTCTTGCTCATAACACTTGTATATCTATCTTGCAAGAATAGTTTATTGAATTAGCTTTAAAGCTCATAAAATCAGATTAGATTAACATAAGACCCTAATCACCTCCCCTCTTCTAACAGCCACCATCCTCATGACCCCCGACAATGCCTCCTCCTTCGTCGCCGCCGTCTCCGGCGTCAACCTCCTCACTATTCCCTTCTCCTCCGTTCCCGACCTCCCCACGGAGTGCCAAAACCTCGTCGCCGCCCTTCACTCCTCCCTCGCCCTCTCCGTCATATCTTCCGTCATGTCTCATCTGTCATATCTGGGATCTTATGGAGACTGTCTCACTTATGCTCGAATGACTTCCCTTCCCCTCACTAGCCGATATCTATAAAGCAGAGGATGACTCAGCAACATGTCTACTCACCCCACAACTGCCCTCTTGTGCATAGTTAGAGCCAAGGGTCAGCATCTCAGAGGTGATGGACTATAAAAGGAGGGAAGGAAGGTAAAAAAAGGGGGGAGGTTCTTCTTCTTCTTCATTAAACTCTAGGGATCATTTCTTCCTCTTGATCTACTTTTACTAAAAAAAAGAACTAATAGCTCTAAAAGAGTATCCCCTTACAAGGACTTCAATGGTCCTGGGACTCTCCCTCAAACCTCACTCAAGCTCACCAGCTGACTTGATTATTGGAGGTACCACAGGGGAAACAAGCCCTACCCTCTTACGATTATCCCCGCCCTCTTACTATTCTTGCGTGTGCAGGTCATCCGTCAGTCCCTGTAGGCGTCAAAAATTACCTATGGGTTCCCGTATGCAGCTCGAGATGCAGAGAAGATGATAAATATTATTATCCAAGTTAAGGAGGATTATCTGATGTCAACAAGTGACTGAAGTGTGTCGTCAAAGCGTACGAACCAACGGAACGACATAATGACGAAGAAACAATCCGATCGGGAATTACATTTTACTCACAAAAGACAAAGATCCACTTGTGTATTGTCCACTCGACATATGAATCACTTATGGGAGATTGTAGATCTCATCTCTGGCTTTCCGATGCACTTTGAATTACCTCATTCTGAGGTCAGATGAGAGAGTTAGAGTCAAAACACCCGAGACAGTCCAGACTGTTTCACACCTGCGAGACACCAATTGTGTCTTGTGCATTTTGGCCATGATACGATTCGAATATGAAGAATATCAAAAAATAAAAGTTGTAGATCTCTTTGTAACATTTCCAATGTATCTTTAATAATCTCATTCTGAGGTTAGATGAAAGAGTTAAGACCAAAATACCCAAGACAGTCCAAGCTATCTCAGACATGTGCGAGACAGCCGAAGTGACTCGTGCCCAGGTCAGCTCCCGACGTATTTTCTGATAAGATTATCTTCTAGAACTCCTTGGGGTCATTCATAAATATGTAAGGTTATCCTTAAATACGTGGAAGCTATTACACAACCAAAAACCCACCTAAACGGATAATAACGGTTGTTCTTCAACCCTATCCACAAACACGACATTCCTATCCACAAACACGACATTTAAAGCCTATAAATACACCCCTAGCACCCTCATAAAGGCAGATCTGAAGGGAGTCACAAATTTTAGAGGAGCTAGGGTGAGGTTTTGATAAATTTGAGAGAGGCTAGTAGATTTTGGCGAACTTCGACATAAAGAAGGAGCGTTTCGAAGGATCTGAGGCCTGTCTCCCCATTCCTTAAGATCAGGCTTGGTCTTGATCTCGAGAAGAATCGTAATCTCCCTTGATCAAGATTATCACTTCAGCAATTACTTTCTTTGTGAAGTAAGGGCTTTAATCAATCTTCTATCAATCGGATCTGATCCGAGGCTGTCCACGGATAAACCCCGGTACAGGCAAAGATCTCACGCAAACAGAGACTAATAAATAGGATCTGTGTGTTGTTTAAAGAAGATTGTAATTTTTATTTTTATTGTATAAAGATCTTATAAAAAGACCAATCTTTTTGAACTTGTTGTAATGATCAAAGTTGTAACGAGTTATATAATTAAGAAAACAATTTCTGACCCAAACAGTCCCGAGCTCTAAGAATCAGACATAAAGTCAGGAGGAGTTGGCCCCATCTCTCATCCTCCCTCTTCATCATCAGTGCGAAGATCTAAGCTGCATCCATCATCGGATAGCTCTCATTGGCTATGTGATATCGAACATCAACAATTTAGCACCTAACGTGGGGCCCACTTTCTTCTCTAAGAAGACATACCCAATTCTGAGCAAGGGCCTGATCTTGTTCATTCTTGATGAAGCATTACTAGAATCGCATCATTCAAGCTAACAAAGCCTGGAATCGCATCATTCAAGCTAAGGAGGATTAGCCTATGGCTATGAGGAGTTAACACAGTCATAGCCCTTGAGGACTTCAACAGCTTTCTGGGGAGTATTTGCCAAGCAGACCATCCACCAGAAGATAGACCCGCTACCAGAACCCTGAGAGCCCTCCTAAGAGAAGACACACTACTATGGTGCTTATCTGACTTGAAAATGAAGCACATGCTTCTTATCACCACCACAGATGAACTCCACCTCCTGGACAGCCAAAGAGCTTGGAGTCGGATCACAAAACAGAACCCCGCTTCCAACAAGGGTTATGATCAGATCCAATATCATTTAAGCTCCCATCGGCAATAGCTCATTCGAGCTCAGGAGCAGCGATCAAATCTGTAGCAGGCTCTTCAGACCATCACTACCTTTAGAGGAGAGTTCTAACTTGCTAAGGATGAGATTGCGGAAAAAACTCGGAGGGCACCTGATAAATACTTCCTCAGGAAATCCAGCCCTGGCCCCCCGGTAGAAGTTCTAACCACCAAATCCAAAGCAAGCACTGGTGGTCGAAGCATGCTAGCCGCGCTCTCCCTACAAGGTTCCTCCATTCACAGGATGGTCCAATCGTTGCTATTCTTGGAATCCCTAAGGGGAAATTATGATCCCATCAAATTCCAGGGAACAAAGCACCGGCGTTTGGGGTTTCACCAACAAGAAGCCCCCATCACAAAAATTTCATGGCCCCCTCCTATCAAAACAACAGCCTCCGAACGCTCAATCAATAGGACACTGACCATACAGGGCAACCAACAGTGGTGAAGCAAGATATGTTGAAAATTGGTACATCCATCGTCGGCCTGCAAAGACCTTAATAAAGACTCAAGTTCAGAAAGGTCCTAGCTGATGAGATGGCAAATATGTCGACAACTCAGCAACGTCTAAAACCAAACAGCTCGCCCTCAAAAGAAAGAGCAACCTTTGACTCCAGATATTCAAATGGCAGTTGTCTTAGTGTCCTAAATCACACAGCAATGAAGATGACAAATAAAGCTGCGACTCACCCTCGTCAAAATAGGAATGTTCAAAGACGATAAGAAACAACCAAGGAAGTTCCGTTTCGGTGGCCTTGTCCCCTGCAAAAGACAATCTTCAAAATACATATGAGCGAAGAACAAGAATTCGATGCCATTTGGACGTTAAATGTTGATAAGTTGCTCTCCATGTACAAATTTCAACAATCAATGGAAGTTAAAAAAACATCAAAGACCTAGCCAACTCTTAAGGGTTCTAGGCATTCAGCTTCCGAGTCGGATTTGAAAGACTGTGGCTCCTCATCAGGATAAGCCCAAGGCACAACGACTTCTCAGTCGGCAACCAAGCTCTTGACTCCTCATCAGGATATGCCCAAGGCACAACGACTTCTCAGTCGGCAATCAAGACCTTGGCTCCTCATCAAGATAAGCCTAAGGTACAACGACTTCTCAGTCGAATATTAAGATCTTAGCTTCTCATCAGGATAAGCCTAAGGCACAATGACTTCTCAGTCGGCAACTAAGCCATTGGCTCCTCATTAGGATAAGCCTAAGGTACAATGACTTCTTAGTCAGCAACAAAGTCCTTAGCTCCTCATCAGGATAAGCCTAAAGCACAACAACTTCTCAGTCGATAACCAAGCCCTTGGCTCCTCATCAGGATAAGCCCAAGGCATAACGACTTCTTAGTCGGTCACTAAGACATTGGCTCCTCATCAGGATAAGCCTAAAGCACAATGACTTCTCAGTCGAATATTAAGACCTTGGCTCATCATCAGGATAAGCCTAAGGCACAACGACTCATCAGTCGATAACAAAGCCCTTGGCTCCTTATCAGGGTAAGCCTAAGGCATAACAGGTGGTCAATTCCTTCGGCTCTCATCGACCATCATGGTTAAGACCTTGGCTCCTCATCAGGATAAGCCTAATGCATAACGACTTCTCAGTCGGTAACAAAGCCCTTGGCTCCTTATTAGGGTAAGCCTAAGGCACGACTGGTGGTCGATTCCTTTGGCTCTCATCGACCATCATGGTCAAGGCCTTGGCTCCTCATCAGGATAAGCCTAAGGCACAATGACTTCTCAATCGGTAACAAGGCCCATCGCTCCTTATCATGGTAAGCCCAAGGCACAACTGGTGGTCGATTCCTTCGGCTCTCATCGACCATCATGATCAAGACCTTGGCTCCTCATTAGGATAAGCCCAAGGCACAACGACTTCTCAGTCGGTAACTAAGCCCTTGGCTCCTTATCAGGATAAGCCCAAGGCACAATGACTTCTTAGTCAAATATAAAGACATTGGCTCCTTATCAGGATAAACCCAAGGTACAATGACTCCTCAGTCAAGTTCATAGCCCTTGGTACCTTATCAGGAATAAACCCAAGGCACAGCCCTTTGGCCGACTCCCACAGTCGCCTCTCGGCCTTAGGGGAAATTTGAAGACCTTAGCACAAAACCTACGGGTTGTCATCTAATCAGAATTGGCCTTGCAACCACTGGCACTAAGGTATGATTCCTGTAAGCATGACAATCCATCGACATAAACTTCAATAAACAAGTTGTCGATCAGATTGCTCAACCAAACACAGAGCATTCAAAGTGAACTAATTGTAGTCTCCTACACATGGATCGACATTATGCAATTAATTTACTCAAACTACAAACTCAAAAGCTTAGGCATAAAAGCAAAAATTGGTCTTTCATTCAAAAAGTTCTATTACAATATGTCCTCCATAGTTCTACAAAAAAAAGGAGAGAAGATAAAGGGTGGGATATCTTTAATGCCCACGACTAGGGGTGTCCAAAAAGTCCGGAGCCCGGGCCCGGCCCGGGCCCGGAAACCCGGGCAAAACCCGGGTCCGGGCCCGGCCGCCGGAACATGCCCAAAATCACCTTCTTCGAATCCCCCCAAAACGTCACAAACTGACGTTGCCCGTCCGCCGCGCGCCCCGCAACTCACTTGCTATTTGCCGCCCGGCCCCGGGCCGGGCTGGCCTAACGGCCAGATTTGGCCTTTTGACCGTTTTGCCCCTTAAAACGGTCAAAAAACGGCTATTTTTCGAGGGTTTTTTGGTCATTTACCTAGGGGCTGCTTCTATAAATAGAGGGGGGTTTCAATTCATTTTCTCACAACAAAACTCATCTATTTCTCTCTCTACTACTCTCTTATACAATCTTATACTATCTCATACTAATATACTATCCTATAATCTTTTGTATTTTCTAATACTTCCAACAAATGGCTTCTGGGTCTGATTATGAAGAGCAACATGCAACTCCTACCGATCCAGAGATGAGTCCTCCTACAACAACTCCTCATCCTACCGGTGTTAATCCTGAATCTGGTGGCGACGAATCTACGGCACCAAGAGCTCCAAAAAGGCCGAGGTCTGATGTATGGAATTTTTTTGAGAAGATAGACGTCACCAAGGATGAACACGGTAGGATCATCTCTCAGAATGCGAAATGTGCGTTGTGCGGCCAGATATTCAAAGCTCATCATAAGAGCGGCACCAACCATCTCAAACGGCATATTGAAAAACACAACAAAGGCCAAAATCTACAAGGTGATATCCGGCAGTCTATGCTTTCCCAATCATCCTCTTCAGGTACCCTCGGCAGTTGGAATTATGACGCTGCCCGAGCCCGGAAATGCGTAATCAGGTTTATTGTTCTTAAAAACCTTCCTTTTAAATTAGTAGAAGATGATGAATTTGAAGATTTATTTAGAGATGGTTTTTATCCTGCATTTACAAAATTTTCTCGTCAAACCTGTCAACGTGATATTTTAAAATATTATGTTGAGGAACAGGGAAAAATAATTTCTTATTTTAAAAATTTAAACTGCAAATTTTCTTTAACTTCTGATATTTGGTCATCTAGAGTGCAAACTGGTTATTTATGTATAACAGCACACTGGATTGATGAAAGTTGGAAAATGTTTAAAAGAGTTGTTTCTTTTATTGCAATTGAAGAGTCACACACTGGTATTAATGTTGCAAATTTAATTGTTGAAGAACTTATGAAACTAGAAATTGATCAAAGAATATTTACTCTTTCACTAGATAATGCAAGTAATAATAATGTAGCTGTTGATTTTCTGAAAATAACTTTGTCATTGCCATGTCATGGTGAGCTTTTTCATGTTAGATGTATCTGTCATATTTTAAATTTAATTGTTCAAAGTGCATTTTCTGAAATTAAACCCATGATAGAAAAAGTTAGAACAGTTACTAATATGCATAATGCTTCTGAAATGAGAATTAAAAGATGGAAACAATGTTGTAAAAGAAAAAATTATAAGCCTAGACTAATTCCAAAAGATGTTGACCATAGGTGGAATTCCACCTATGCAATGTTATCTGTAGCAATAGAATATAAAGAAATTATAAATGATTTTATAAATTTTTATGCTTCTAGTTCTAGCTCTGGTAGTGCTTATGGAATAACTGAAGATGAATGGACAGTTATATGTAAATTAAATGAGATGTTACAAGTTTTTTATGATGCTACTATGTTATTATCTGGTTGTTATTATCCAACTATTACTTTAGCTGCTTTACAAATTTTAAATATTCAAAATTTTTTTACAAAATATCGTATGGATGATATTTTTGGAAGTATAATTTTTGAAATGGAGAGTAAATTTAATAAGTATTTTAGGCCTATTCCTCATATTTTTGGTATTGGTGTTCTTATTGATCCATGCTTGAAGGAAATTGGCCTTCGAAGTTTGTTACAATCATTGTATGGTGGACAGATTATAGACTTAGATGATGGATCCACCCTTACTGCTACTACTCATTATGTAGCTATTAGAAATTATTTTCAAACCTTATATGATGAGTATGCAGCTAGATATGGTGTAGCTACACAACAGTCTTCAGCTTCGGCACCTTCAGCTTCGAGCACAGGTCGAGGTAAAAGTGTAAGTTTTGATAGGTATGCAATGGTAGCTGAACTAACTGGTGGATCTGGAACTTCATCAGGATTAGAGGTTTCTGAAATAGATGAATATTTATCTGCTTCCTTAGTTAAATGTCAAGGAAATGCTTTAGATATTTTGCAATGGTGGAAAGTATATGGATCAGTTTCATATCCTATACTTTCCACCATGGTTCGTGACTTACTATCAGTGCAGGTTTCGACTGTAGCCTCGGAATCCGCTTTCAGCACAGCAGGACGTTTGATCGACGACCACAGGACATGCTTAGATCCGTATACTGTACAAGCGGTGATGTGCTTACAGGATTGGTGGAGATACGAGAAGCGAACACAAGGCATCGAACGGATTGCTATGATTGAAGATAAATTTGAAGAGTTGGGACTAGCAGATAGATATAATGATTAGATAATATTCATAAAATTGTAATTTTTATTTCTTAGCTTTAAATTTGAATTAAATTATTTCGAAAAAAGTTGCAAATGATAGTGATATGGGTGAGTAGGTGCCAACCTAGTTGGGATGTACTCATCTATTGTGATGCGACGAATTTCGAAATAAATTTATACTTGTAAAGGATTTACCGATTATTAATAAAGAAGTTATTTTTATCATTTTTTGTACTTGTAATTTATGTCATTTCATTTCAAGTTATTAATTAAATTTATGACATTTTTTTATAATAATTTATGATTTATGGTTTTGTTAAAATTTTAAAAAAATAAAAAAAAACAAAAACAAATTTCTTAAAAAAAATCAAACCGGGCCGGCCCGGTGTCCGGCCCGCTCAGGCCCGGGCCCGGGTCCGGGCTTGGGTTTTGCCCGGCCCGGCCGGGTCCGGGCTTGGGTTTTGCCCAGCCCGGGCCCGGTTTCCCGGGCCGGCCCGGGCCAGGCCGGGCCGGGCCCGGATGGACAGCCCTATATCTGAATCACTATCCTCACACTAATCTAATATCATTCTATTAAGCTATCTGTCATTCTCTAATCTGAATATTAGTCTATGAGCAAAGTGCGTTTTTGGTCATTTGTCGAGTCAAATGACAGTGAGACTTTTAGTATTTGATTGATAGCAGAGGGTGCCGATGGAATAGAGCCAGCTCTAATGAAGCCCCTTGGGCCTGACAGGCTTGAAAAGCCTGATGAATGTTGTTGCTTGACATTTCCTTCAGACTTCCCTTGCTAGCGTCACCGCCAGGGCCAGAAGAAGACTCGTCTGCACCATCCACCTAATTGACCGGAGCAAGAGGCTCTTTGATGGACCGACGAGATGGTCCAGATCTTGAGGAAGATTCCCCATCAAAACCTACATCCACAGAGTCAGCCAAGTCCCTTCTCCTATCCCTCGTCCCACCAGAAGAGGGAGCAACCTCAATCACGAGGGGCCTTCTGTCAGAACCCCCCTCTACATCAAGGGCCCCCCTTAATCTCTTCTGAGACTCCCCAGCAGAGCCTTCTCTCTCGGTCCCGAGCCTCCTGTTACATACCTCTACTGACAGAGGAATAGGAGAGCTCACCCTGACCACGAAGCCAGTGGAAGACAAGATCATGGATATGTCCTCCACCAAGCCCTCCACGTCCAAAGGCCCGACATAAAAACAGATCTTCTCCAGGGCCTCCTTCTCCAGACCGCTAAGAGCAACTGGCCTTAGGGTCTCCATGTTTACCTCCGGCTAGGTCGAGCAGGCAAAGATGTCATCAGCTCCATAAGCCCACACAAAATGCTCCCTCCAATCCTCCTCCAATTTAGGAAGATCCAGGGAGAGCTTGAAATTATCATCAATATGATAAAAATAATGTGGGTCCCCTTCAGTCGATCCCACACTCAACAAATAACCCAACATTTTCATGCTGGGTTGTACCCTAACTCGGTAGCAGACGACCATGAAGGCTACCAAAGCTCCTACCGTATTCGGATAAAACTACATGGGGGAAACTGATATGAGTTGCTGTGCGAGCACCCTTTGGTCGCGAAATTACCAAAAGGTGGGTTGAGAAGAGGACGGCCAAAACACAAGAACAATTCAGTTTTGCGAAGGAAAATACCTTCTCTAGATTATGAGTATGAAAAGATTACAATCCCTCTCTCACAATCTCACTAGAATCGAGAACAATCTCTCAATCCCCTCTAAACCCTAATACAACGATTAGAATCTCTCTCTGATCTAAGATCTCATAGATCCTCACAATCTAAACCCTAATCCTTTTGATCATGATCTCTCTTAGACCTAAAACTCTTTAGATCTACATCTTGGCCTCTAACCTCCTGTTTAGAACCCTAAACAATCCCTATTTATAGGGCTTACAACGTGGTGGTAATCTAGTAAATAACCAAAACCAAACCCAACTAGAATTCCTTCAAAACAGAAACCAAGTCTGCCCAGGAAATCTCGATGAGTCGACTCATGACTGCATATGAGTCGACTCATGACTGATGAGTCGACTCATAAATTGATGAGTCGACCAAGCAGAAGCTTTTGACAAAACGACTGAGTTTCGTGAGTCGACTCATGACAGGCATGAGTCGACTCAACCTGATGAGTTGACTCATGTACATGTATGAGTCGACTCACGAGCTGAAATCTGGATTCTTCGAATCTGCTGTTCGTCGTCTCATTCCACGCTTCCACCTGTGCTTCGCCGTGTCGCTTCACACCACTATTCTCAAGATATCATGAGAATCACCTTCCACGCTTCCACCTGTGCTTCGCCGTGTCGCTTCACACCACTATTCTCAAGATATCATGAGAATCACCTATCCTCAAGCTCCCATGAGGATCACTTTTTTGAAGAGAAGATACACCCGTATCAGAAACCCCCAGAGCTATATGTACTCCTCCGACAAAGGGATGAAGAGGCAGCCGCAGACCCTGCTCCATATGTGCTAAGTACAATGGCACTCGCCTCTCACCATGATTGTATACGGGCTCCGTCAGCTCGGGCTCCTCAAGCGTTACGGCTCGAGGAATCTCAAACCTCTCACGCACCTATTTCAACTGATCCCTAAAGACCCTTGAACGCAGATGCCGAAGTACGACAAACTTTTCTTCACGATGGCTAGAAGTGGGAACTGGAGAAGCCATGGAAAAGTTCCTTCTTTACAAAGTTCGACAATTTTAAAGATGAAAGATCTGTGAGAAAATCCTCTCAGCCCTTAGGATATTTATAAGCCTCCAAAGAAGCATACAGAAGAACTCGAGAGGTACAATCTTGAAGCGACCAAGAAAGATCCACTTTGAGAATCTGAAACGGATTGCTCAAAATGCATTCGTCACTCGTGCACATTATTCCACGCTAATAAATCGGTAATAAAGCACCACTCGTTCTGCCCACAATGCTTCTTCTCCTCTAAGAAAGCGGTTCAAGATATTAGTTCATAAGAGATAATGGTTGGACAGAAAGTCCTACACCACGTCTTCAGCCATGATCAACTGGCTAAAAACCCTCAAACGTCTTGAGCGAGTTTATACTGATCAAAATCTCTCATCTATTTCACTCGAACCCGACTAAAGTCAGCTTCGAGTGAAAAGGGCCATCTGTTATGGTAATTCACCATCTAAAGACAAAAATATTGAGAAGCTTTATCTTTGACTCTTGGTCTCGCAGGCAAGATCACGCTTCTCTTTGACTCGTCATTTTTAATATTTATATCTGATATGATTAATTGTATAGACTAGACTGATATGTTATTATCTACATGGGTTTGTTAAAAATACTGCGGTGGTTATATTTTGTGAAGTGATGCTATTTATGATGAGTGAATATGTTGAAAAAATAGTTTATGATTAATTACGAAATGTTTTGAAAGAAAGCATAATTTCTAAAAGGGAGTATTCTGAACTATTATTATGAGAAATATTTTAAAAGAATTTATTTTAGAAGAAGTAATATTAAATAGAATATTTAAAGATTATTTTAGAATTATTGTAATGAGAAAAGAATTTACTTTATGAAAAAAGGATCATTTTAGAATAATAATTTAAAAGAGTTTATTTTATAAAAATATTATTTTAAATAAATAAATTTATGATTTATAATAATTTAAAAGAGTTTATTTTATAAAAATATTATTTTAAATAAATAAATTTATGATTTTTAAAGACTAGTTCTGAATTAATATAATGAGAAACTTATTTTAAATAAATAAATTTATGATTTTTAAAGACTAGTTCTGAATTAATATAATGAGAAACAATTTTTAAAAGAATTTATTAGATGAAATTGGTTTTCACGCATGATTATGCTGTTCACAAGACTGTTCATATTTTTCGTATTGTTCGTAGTTACTATTCATGTCTTATGATATTTATTTCAATATATTCGATATGCCATGATGTTGTTGCATAGAATTAGTTTTACTTATTATCTCCTTGTTGTGATTGAGAACCTTTAGTAGTTCATGACTTAGTGTCCTCGTGCGTCATGAACAGACCTAGTGACATGTGTGGGTGTGTTGACTGAGTTTAGGTGGTGAACTAAAGTTTTAATAAGGATTATGATTGTTGACTTAGAAAGAACAAGAAGAGTTGGGATGGGAAAGACTTTTTTCATGTGATTGGATGTGGCTGTTGATGTATCTTTCAGGCTCGCGCTAGTGAATTCGTGTAGTCGCTGGGGTTGGTTTGTTGGGCTAAAGTGAATTCATGTAGTCACTTTAGTCCGCAACATATTTCGTCATCTGAGCTTTGCCTAAGTTTGGACTAGGCCGAGATCGGATTGTGTGTAGTCCTCTGACCGATTCGTGTAACGGTATTGGATGCACGTAGGGGATTTACGAACTGTCAGTTATTCGATGATATGAGCGTTGACTCTGTATGAGATGTGGACCAGTGAAAATTTAGAATGGCTAGTACTCGACCCGGTTACAGTGTGCAGTTAGCCTTATGATTATCATATTTTAGTAGTGTTTTCGCATGTTGATTTTGTTGGATTTTCAGTTACACTTCCTTTGGTCATTTATGTTATCGTATCGTTTTTCGCTTGGATTTTCATTCGCTCTATTTGTTTTGTGGGATCTTGTCGTGTGCCATGCACGTTGACGTACACCTGTTTTCTCTGTTGTACGTCAGACTTAGAGGAAGAACAGGTTCAGCTTGGAGATATGCCAGAACCAAAGAGGATACTCCGCAAGAGTGCTTTGCAGACCGAGCAGAAGAAGCCGAAGCTTAGTTTTTTTCCCTCTAGTTGTTCGATAGTCTTAGCTTACTTTTGTAGCATTTCCTTTTCCGCTTGATCATTATATTTTATATTCTTCAGTATTCATTTGTTCAGTTTTGTATAAGGGCATGTTTGACCCAAACTTTATGTCTGGGATGATATTCATTGTGATATGTATTAATTTCTTCTATGTTGTTCATTATATTCTCGCTATTGTGATCGGGGACCTGTGACTTTGCTTTATATATTGCTTGACGCTTAACGTATTAGGTTGAGGAGAAATGTTTATTTTTATTTTCTCCTTAATCTAATACGTCACGGGCCTGTTCATGTTCTGATTCCCTGGTATTTTAGGAAGCGGGGCGTGATAAAATTTTACAACATATAAACATTATCAAAATAATCAAGTTTGTTAGCAAAAGATAAGCCAAAGGCATCAATAATAAATTCTAACAAAGACTTGTTCATAGCAAACAATCTAATATCATTATCACTCCACTTGGATTTCTCCGTAGTGGGTACAATATAAGCGCATTCAATAATTTTCCATATATCGATATTTGTAGATCTACCAAAAAGGTTAAATCTAGCACACCATTGTTCATAGGGGAAATTACTAATTCTAGGAGCAATGTTAATAGCATAACCAAGACCAAGTGCATCGTGCATGTCCATAAAATTATGCAAGCAAGAAGTAAATAGCAAAATAAGATTAGCAACAATAAGAACAACAAGGGATCTTTAACTCAAGGTGGTTAAACCTTAAATCAAAGAGCACTAAGCTTTGATACCAATTGAAAACACCTAGAGGGGGGTGAATAGGATTTATGCTAATCTTATTAGATATTAATGTCGATTAAAACTAATTAACAAATAAAATCTAGCAAGATAGATTTTCGATTGAATTAAAGCAAGGATATATATGCAAAGGTCAAAATAAATAAGAAACAATATAAACAAATAGTGGACACAAAGAGCAAATCAAACACAATAATATGATCACGGAGTTTGGTACTTCTGATCTACGTCTTTGCTCCCCACTCCCGGGGAGAATCCACTATCACGACACACCCGGTTTAGAAGCCGGAACTTCTCTACACACTCGGTTTTCTAGTTCACCGAAAACTCTACAAGACACTCATAATGTACATACACAAACTACAACCTTAAGTGTTGGTCCTCACATATCTCCTCCCTAAAGTGCTCGGCTTTACTACCTCTCACTAGGCTTTACTTCCGATGTCACTCCTCTTGGTATCGACTACGTCCTAACCACACACTCCTCTCGGTGTAAATGTGTATTACGAAGTGATACTCTCACAATAAGACTCAATTACAAGATTTATTCTCTATAATAGATGAGAACACAATTTAGGCTCACCCTCACAACATCACAATCCAACAACCCAAAATATAATGTATGAAATACTAAAAGCTCAAATAGGGATGTGTGTGATAAAATGAATTCAAATGAAGTCTAACTCAATTAGCAAACTAGCAATAATAAGAATATAAAAATCAGCAATAAATTGTTAGAGAAAAGAGTTAGAAAACTCTCTATAAACACAATAAGAGGATGAAGAAGATTGAGGGTGAATTCCTCAATTGACGATGTAAGCTCCTCTTTTGTAAACAAACACCAAACTCAAACTTGAGAAGAAACAAACTTTAAAACCCTTTAAAACTTGTTTTTAAAACTTTTCTTAACTAGTTCAGAAGTGAAATAGTATGGGGTATAAATAGGACGAAGAAACAAAGCTCCAAAACCAAGAAAAACCAAGCAAAAGGACAAAATAACAAAAACTAAAAAACTAGCCGTTACAGCATCGGTCGACTGATGAGCTGAATCAGTCGACTGATGAGTTGACCGTTACAAGCAACTAACAGCTTATCAGTCGACTGATGAATCTCGCCAGTCGACTGATGACATCGTCAGTCGATTGGTCAGTCAACCGAATAAGAAACATAAACTATTGATGATTGCAGGTAATTTCATCAGTCGGCTGATAAAAATCATCAGTCGACTGATAACATGTTTTCAGCCTGAATTGAATAGTAAAAATGAAATTCAAATCTCTTTTAAAAATAGCAAATAAAATCTAAAAAATATAAAACTTTGAGAAAAGTTTATAACCATGAATATGAACATGTTAGAAAAGGAATTTTTCAATTTTCTCTTGCCATTTGTGAACTCTCAGAAATATTCAAAAACACTAAAATACATGTGTTTATAAACATGTTAATTTTGACATTTAGCTCAAATCATGTTTTGAAAACTTGTGAAATATTTTTATGGACTTAATAAAAGATATTAATAATGTTTGTATAGTCCAAAGTATATTAAAATATATTTTTCATAAAAACACTTATATTTGAGAAAATTCACAAATGAGATGTGTGTGTATATTTGAGCTTGTAGAATTTACACACATTATATAATCCTATACTAAGTATACCAAGAATGAATTATATGAAGCTTGAACTTGATTGGTTGACTTGATTTGCATAGGCTTCAATATCCATGTAGCTCGTTTTCCTGTGTATACTAAACAACACAAAAAAAAAAATAGTCGTAAATTGTTTGTTAAATCATCATCAAAATAAGAAGGCCAACCAATCAAATAATATGTTTCCACTGTTATGATCTACTCTTTCTCAAATATACGAGCTATAATTTATCTAAACCCCAAATACATAGCCACACAGTAATCAAACATTGAAATTTTGCAACTCAAAAAAACTCATTGCATAATATTCTAATACTGAGATTAAAGGAAAACTAAACAAATACCTTAAACTGCGACTCTAATTTAGTCAGGCAAGGAAATTCAATTGAAAGTTTATACTTCATTTAGTGACAAAGGAAAGTAAGAGCAACTAAGAAGTTAAATCCCAGAACTTTGCCAATCACTGAATGAGCTGCATTCTCCAGATTATTCACTTGTCCGGAGAAACAAAATCTCATAACATTTACTCATCCAGAAGTACGGGGTAGGAAGCTCTCGATATGAGAGGCGCATGGTCATCCGGGAGCCTTGAGTTTGGGCAAACTCTCATAAATCTACCATTTGCCCAATCGGTGCCTTGAGAGTTTTCTATTATCTAATAGTTGAGCTTTCTGTCGCACAATATCCATATCCCATAACCAAAATAGCATGTTTGAGAATATGTCTTCGGGTATTATTGAGTTAATGTTCTTGGTTCGCCCGCAAATATTTCCTTGTAAAACAATATAAAAATAAATTATGCTTTCTTTGGGGGTAAGTTTGCAAATATCTAGATTTTAGGGATAAATTTGCAAATATATAAGATTTTGGAGGTACATATATTAACTTTTCCTCAAAGTATTTGGAAAGATTTTAAAGCGTTGCAGATATATTTGGAGAGATTTTGTAAATTCAACGAAGTTAATAATTATGAGGATATGAGGCAAATATGCAATTATGAACGGTTTGGAAAGTATACTATTAATTTTGAATATTTAGAGGTATATTAATAATCATGAAGATTTGGGAGGTAAATATGCAACTATGGAAGAATTGAAAGGTGTATAGCACAATTAACTTTGTAACTACTAATGACTAGTGTTTTTTGTAGAAACAACCTTAAAATAGGGTCATTTATGGAAACCTCCTTTTATTTACAATTTAAAACTACTTTTAAAGTGGATTTTTATTTGAATCAACCACCTCCTAGCAAAATCTTCTTTAAAAAAACCTAAAAATAAAATTAAAAACACAATGTACATGGCTTGTATCCAATTATCCAAACTATACCTTATTATTAACAAAGTAAGTCTTATGCATTAACATGTGTTTTTTAATGATATTTTTTAAGATTTTTAGTAAACATTTTGACAGAGATGCTTAATTGGGAAAAAACCCCACTTTAAAGGTGGTTTATATATAAATAAAAAAATAAAAAGTGATTTCTATAAAATAATTATAGTTTTAAGGTGGTTTCTGTAAAATAAAATTATTTTAAAGGTGCCTTCTGGAAATTAAAAAAAAACCCATAAAATTTTAAGGAAAATAAATCCCCAAATCCGAATCAAAATATATTCATTTCAATTACTATAAACTCGCCCCATTTTTCCCTCTACTCCTCCCCACTTCGTTCCGGTTCTCCGCCAACTATGCACACCCTAACGGGTACCCACTGTAGGGTCCTGAGTTTGCTTATGTATACTAAGTGTGGATCGTGACCCTTAAGAATAGAGTGCGCTCTTATAAAAATCTGCGAAAGCTTTATACTTAAACACTAGAGGATGAGTTTGCAAAGTAGATTATAAATTATAAAGAAAGAATGGCAATCTTAGAAAATAAACATCACAAACACAAGCATGTATACTTGTTCCACCTCCCCGGTGTACACCCAGTCCCTAAGCAAATCCCGCTTGAGAGTTTTCACTATGATTTTGAAACCTTAAAAAATCAAAAGCAAACCTAACCAATTTGCAAGACCATGCAAATTACAACCCAATTGACAAGACCATGCCAATCGTCACACCGATCTCTAGACCAAGAGATCAACCCTCTCAAACCTGAGAGAACCTTCCTTGAATCAATGTACAATTCTAATCCTATAAGCCTTGATGTGGATGTGAACGTACCTTCCTTGAATCAATGTACAATTCTAATCCTATAAGCCTTGATGTGGATGTGAACGTGTAACAGTGGATTATCAATCTTTTTAGCACTCTGAATATTGATTAAACAAGCTCTAAGAATGATAGGAATAAAGGCAATATCAGAAACTCTCTTTTATGGAAAAACAGATCAAAAAACTAAAAGTTTAGAGAGTTAATTTGCACAATATGCGAATCTTACAAGTGTAAAACTTCGTGCTTTGTTTTTTGATGTTTAAACCTATTTATAGCCTCTGAAATGATATAATTTTAAACCCAATTAACATCCACAAAACGGCTATAAATAGTCACTTATTCAAAACCTAAAATCTGGAAAAACTGCATCTGTAGTTGACTACAAGTCATAGTAGTCGACTACACTGAGTCTAAACAGACTCTGTGAAGTCAGAAAATTGCTTAGTAGTCGACTACAAGGTATAGTAGTCGACTACACTGTAAACTCACAGATTCTGAATTTTTTTTTAGTATTTTGACTGTAACTTTCTCATCCGATATCAGAATAAGATGATTTAAGATTTGTTAGAAAGCTCTTGAAGATACCTATAACTTTGATTTTTTGAGTTTTTACAGATTCTAATTGTTAAGGGGTATAAATGAAATGTTTTAAGACTCACTCAATATCTTTTTTGAGTTTTTACAGATTCTAATTGTTAAGGGGTATAAATGAAATGTTTTAAGACTCACTCAATATCTATAAACTCTAATGGCTAACATAGGGGATTTCTATTGTTAACCAACACACTAAGCATGTGTTAGTGTGTTCTAACACTATGTGTGTGCATGTGTGTGAGTGATCAAGGCTTGTACAAACTTCTAAGCAAAGAAAATGTAAAATTACATTTTGACAATAAAGTATATCTTCTTCTTTGTTTCATTTTGCCTTGAACTCATCTATGTCTTGAGTATATCTTTGAATATAATTGTTGATATAGCTCTAATATTGCAAAACAAATGTTAGTACATAATACACATAATATATAATATTTGTTATCATCAAAATAAACTAATCTTGGGGTCAAGATTCCTAACATTCTCCCCCTTTTGATGATGACAAATATATGTTATTAAGATATAAAATTTTTAATCCCCTTGCATAAAATCATTAAATAAAATCTTTTACCCCCCCTGCATCAAAGCATTAGTAAAAAATTTAAAATTTTCTATATAACTCCTCCTTTGTCATTAGCAAAAAGAAATAAACATAATTCTAGTTAAATTTTTCTTTTCCCTGTTACCTTAATAAAAATATTAAGCACTTTGGTACCCTTTTATATTATATCATTAGGATTAGCCCTTAGGAATCCAAATCCACTTGGAATTTGATTTACATTTATTAACATAAGTGTAATTCTTTGAATTGCAAACTTCATACATATAAGATGAAATATAATCATTCCTATCATGAATATTCAAATTCTTAGGAATCAATATATACTTATTTTGTTTAGCATGAATATTATTATTATTATTCTTTAAAACATAATCATTCTTTGTAAAATACTTAGGAACAAATCCAATGCCAAAATGATTGTTGAAATAAGAGCAAATTATTCAATTTCTCTTTACTTTTATTGAGTTTACTAACATTCAAACATATATCATCATATTTTAATTTAATAGAAGGAATATCTTTATCTAAAACATTAATGCAAATTTTTAAATCATTGTATTCTGATTTTAGATAAACATTCTCATTAGTCAAAATATGATTTTCTTTAAGCAAGGATTTATTTTCCTCTTTCAATTCAATTACTTGTGAATTAGAAATAGTAGAAGAATTAAAATCACAAATTTCTTCAAGTAATCTTTTATTTTCGTCTTTAAAAAAATTATGTGAAGCCTTTAATCTCAAAAGTGTTTCATATAATTCATTAAAAGCATCTAAAAGCTTTTCATTGTCACTTACTTCATCTTGTGCCATAAAACACATATGAGCGCTTTTCTTTTCTTCGATTTCTTCATCCAAAGACGAATCATCACTATCATCCCATGTAGCCGCCAAAGCATTCTTTTTCTTGTCGAATTTTGTAGACTTTGACTTTGATTTTAGAAGGGGATAATCATTCTTCATATATCCTGGCTTATTGCAACCGTAACAAATAAAATTATTGTTAGTATCTTTAACATTACTTGTACATTCATAAATTACCTCGAGTGTGTGCCAAATATCATATGCGGATGTGGCCGCTGACACCCTATTGAACTCATTCTTATCAAGAGCACAAAAATAAGACATTCATTACTTTAGAATCCAAGTTTACATTGTTCCTTTGAGATGTAGTCCATTCCGTGAAAGGAATGGTTGGCTTCTCATATTTTGTTTTCATAATGTTCCAAAGTTCGTAGCCAATTGATTGGAGATAGATTTTCATCCGATACTTCCAATAGTTGTAATTTAGTCCATCAAACATTGGTGGATGATTTGTAGAATGTCCTTCTTTGAATTGTGATGTATTTGTTGATGCCATCTTTCACCTCGCTCTGATACCAAATGTAGGGTCCTGAGTTTGCTTATGTATACTAAGTATAGGATCGTGACCCTTAAGAATAGAGTGCACTCTTATAAAAATCTGTGGAAGCTTTACACTTAAACACTAGAGGGTGAGTTTGCAAAGTAGATTATAAATTGCAAAGAAAGAATGACAATCTTAGAAAATGAACATCACAAACACAAGCAAGTATACTGGTTCCACCTCTCCGGTGTACATCCAGTCCCCAAGCAAATCCCGCTTGAGAGTTTTCACTATGATTTTAAAGCCTTACAAAATCAAAAGCAAACCTGACCAATTTGCAAGATCATACAAATCACAACCCAATTGACAAGACCATGCCAATCATCACACCGATCTCTAGACCAATAGATCAACCCTCTCAAACCTGAGAGAACCTTCCTTGAATCAATGTACAATTCCAATCCTATAAGCCTTGATGTGGATGTGAGCGTGTAACAGTGGCTTATCAATCTTTTTAGCACTCTGAATATTGCCTAAACAAGTTCTAATAATGATAGGAATAAAGACAATATCAACAACTCTCTTTTATGGAAAAACTGATCAAAAAACTGAAAGTTTAGAGAGTTAATTTGCACAATATGTGAATCTTACAAGTGCAAAACTTCGTGCTTGTTTTCTGATGTTTAAACCTATTTATAGCCTCTGAAATGATATAATTTTAAACCCAATTAACGTCCACAAAATGGCTATAAACAGTCACTTATTCAAAACCTGAAATCTAGAAAAGTTGCATCTGTAGTCGATTATAAGTTATAGTAGTCGACTACACTGAGTCTAAACAGACTCTGTGAAGTCAGAAAATTGTTTAGTAGTTGACTACAAGGCATAGTAGTCGACTACGCTGTAAACTCACAGATTCCGAATTTTTTTTCCAGTATTTTGACTGTAACTTTCCCATCCGATATCAGAATGAGGTGATTTAAGATTTGTTGGAAAGATCTTAAAGATTCCTACAACTTTTATTTTTGAGTTTTTACAGATTCTAATTGTTAAGGGGTATAAATGAAATGTTTTAAGACTCACTCAATATCTATAAACTCTAATGGCTAACATAGGGGATTTCTATTGTTAACCAACACACTAAGCATGTGTTAGTGTGTTCCAACACTATGTGTGTGAGTGATCAAGGCTTGTACAAACTTCTAAGCAAAAAAATAATAATATAAAATTACATTTTGACAATAAAGTATATCTTCTTTTTTGCTTCATTTTGCCTTGAACTCATCTACGTCTTGAGTGTCTCTTTGAATATAATTGTTGATATAGCTCTGAAACTACAAAACAAATGTTAGCACATAATACACATAACATATAATATTTGTTATCATCAAAATAAACTAATCTTGGGGTCAAGATTCTAAACACCCACCTCCTTCTCCCTTTCGGTGGACAAATTTTCAAAAGAGACCTCTTTGAACTTTTATTTGTAAAAAACGACCCGTTTTGAAGTTATTTTTAAAAACTGACATGGTTTCAGCATTGTCGTTGAAACCAGGTCAGTTTTTGAAAATATTTTTTCGAAACTTCACGGGAGTTGAACTCCCGTGAAGTTTAGCAGATTTTTAACAAACTGCTAAAACTTCACGGGAGTTCAACTCCCGTGAAGCTATATTGGTTGAATAAAGAAATAAGCCTACAATTCTTCACGAAATATTGGTTGAACTCCCGAAACATAGTACCGACATCTCCATTGATTCCACATTCTGAATTCTAGAAGCACACTTCCTCTTGGAACTCATTTTGATCGAAATCTCCATGACCCAGAAAGAAATAAGCCTACAATTCTTCACTGAATACACCAAAAAATACAAGAATTCTTGCCAGAACAAGATTGAGAGTAATCTAACCTCACTTGCCCATAAAGGGAGAGGCTTCAAAGGGAGAGGCTTCAAAGGGAGAGACTTGTAGATTAGAAGGAACAAAGGGATGGTGGCTGTAAGGAAGAAAAGCATAAGATAAGAGAAAACAAAGGAGGAATTATTGTTTAGAGGGGAATTGAAGCTCCGCATAAATATATCAAAATAATAAAGTCTCTCATCTCTGGTACTTGTTATTCTTTCCTTTCCCATTTTGGAATCCATTTTGGGATCACCGAGCTCTCAAAGTGAAATGTGATCTCCATATAGAAGTTCCTCATCCTCCTCATCGCAGCAACTCTGGGAAGCCTCCTGCACCATTTCGCCCAAGCTAGAGGCTGACAAAGCAACTCTGGGAAGCCTCCTGCACCATTTCGCCCAAGCTAGAGGCTGACAATGCCGAACAATGATTTTTACCCAAGCTAGATCCCAAATCGGGCTAGAACGATGAACCCATGTAAAATCAAGAAGCAAGATTCAATTTTGAGAGAAACCCACTTCAAAAGGTTGAATCTTAGGGGTGCCCAGATGAGAAACTTGCAGAAATCTCAGATGGGGAGAGGGGACAAGTATCAGAGATGATTCACATGAGAGCAAAGAATAACAAGGGGAAAAATTTACAATCTAAACTTCACGGGAGTTCAACTCCCGTGAAGTTTTTTAAGAAATTAAACTTCACGGGAGTTGAACTCCCGTGAAGTTTAATTTCTTAAAAAACTTCACGGGAGTTGAACTCCCGTGAAGTTTCAAAATTTTTTTCACAGAAACCGACCTGGTTTCAGCAACAGCGCTGAAACTAGGTTGATTTTTAAAAATATCTTGGAAACAGGTCTTTTTTTGCAATTAAATGTTCAAATGGGTCTCTTTTGAAAAGTTGTCCCCCTTTCAGTTCCGGTCACCGCCGTCCCCTTCTCCACCCTTCAAGGAGACTTCCGGCTCGAGTCCGGTGCTCCGCCAGTGACAACAAGCAGCAGCAGAGGAGAGCTTATCCGTTCGATGAGATAGAGCCCAAGTGGCAGCAGCACTGGGAGGTGAACAAGACGTTTCGGACACCGGAGGATGTGGACACCTCCAAGCCCAAGTGCTACATTCTTGATATGTTCCCTTATCCAAGGTATAATCTCTTTGGAATTTTGGAGTACTAGTTTTAGTTCGAAGAATGAGCATTACCCATTTGATCAAAATTTGAGCTTGGTGACTTGAATTGTTAGACGTAGGAGCTTTATTAAATAGGAAAGTATGAGTATTTCTTTGCTCGAAAAATGAGTACCGATTTGATAGAAACTTAAATTTGTGAACAACGTCGAGTTTGGGTAATTTGAGCACTAGTTTTAGTTCAAAAAAGAGTACCCATTTGATCAGAAATTGATTCGTTGGCTGGACTTTGTTAAGTAGATTTAAGAAAGTATGAGTATTGAGTTGATTTTGGTTATTTGGATTTGGTATTCTGTAAAAATGAGCACCCATTTGGGCAAACGTGAAATTTTGTAAGGATGTAAGTGATTCAAAATTGAGGGAATAGAAAGGTCTCTTGGTTGAGAATTGCCTCTCATAATTCTCATTTAGGAAATGTGTACCCATTTGAGCATAACGCAAAAAAAAAGGAATTATCGTGCATTTGATTTAAGCATTTATTTAGATCTGTATCATATTCGAACTGAAAAATGAGCTTCAATTTGACCAGAATCTTGATCTTCGTGAAAGAATTTTTGAATTTGGTATTTTGGTAGCTAGAATTGTGAGAAATGACAGACTTTTATTTCTTTATATTAAAAAGAAATGACAGATTTCTTAATTAAAAGGTACTAACCTTATGTTTTCTTCTATATAGCCAGTTGTTGAGAATTGGAATTGTTAAAGAAATTTGATTTAGGTGACTAGGGCCTGTTGCATTCATTGTATTGACAATCTTTGCCTAAGAAAGGCTGTATCATATGAATTATGCTGTGGAGCTGGATTGCATGTAGGCCATCCTCTTGGATATACCGCCACCGACATTCTATCAAGATTTAAACGAATGAGGGGCTTCAATGTTTTTATGCTATCGAGGTTTCTTTACTACTTTTACAACACATTTATGCTGTTAGCTTTTCCCCTTGTTGTGTAACACCTTGCGTGCAGACAGGGACTCATCCAAAGGTTACAACAGCTTGAAATATTGGACGGTTCCGATTTCAGGTATTTCAAAGCTCATTTGTGATTCTTGATCACGTGAAGGATATTTCTATGGTCACATATACATTATTATTCAAATGATGGAAATAAACTTGAGATTCTTATGATTATGTATCCTTCTTATATAAGAATGCAATTGCCTCTCAAGAGATCCTCAACACCTTTTAAAATTTTCAAACATTTTCAAACAAAATATTTCATATATCCATTTCTATTTTTGGCATTTGGACAATGCAACTGAGAAGTATTGACAAAAGATTATGTGCAAAAGCCTTATCACTGGATAGTTTAGTCATGACATCTGAACTTTCTGCAATGCGAATTGGCAATGCTGTTACAGTAATTATTAGATAACAACAAGACTGAAACCATGCTAATATGTTCATTTGTCTTATTTTAAGTGGTGCTTTAGCAATATAACCATGTTGAATTTTTTTGGTCTCACAAAGACTCCTGTTGGCACTCATTTCTTTTGTTGAGCTGCTGTCTGTCTCTATTGTCATGCTATGTTAGCCTCAGTATTTGCTTATTGATTATCTTCAGCATATTTGTAATACTCTATATGCTTGATAACTTTTCTTTTCAGCTTAAACCACTAGGTTTCTCGTATAATTGGGATCGTGATATATCGACCACTGAACCACACTATTATAAGTGGACACAGTGGATATTTCTTCCGCTACTGAAGAAAGGACTTGCATACCAGGTGAGTATTTACCAATAGAATGTTTAATTATCTTTATGCATGTTTTGTAAGCTATGATTACTCTTCTTCACTATTACATCTAAATTATAATAGGTTGGTTGTTCTTAATTCTAATAATCAGGCTGAAGTGCCTGTTAATTGGTGCCCTGCTCTTAGTACTGTTTTGGCTAATGAGGAGGTAGTGAATGGTGTTAGCGAACGCGGGGGTCATCCTGTTATAAGAAAGGCACGTATAGTTTAATGGTTCCATGATTTTTTTTTCTTTTTCATAGATTATGCATTTAAACAATTATAATCGTCTTTGTTGAAGCAGCCAATGCGTCAGTGGATGTTAAAGATAACCGCTTATGCTGATCGTCTTCTTGGAGATTTGGACGGTCTTGACTGGCCAGAAAGTATTAAAGAAATGCAACGAAACTGGATTGGCCGGTCTGAAGGCGCTGAACTTGAGTTTTCTGTAGTTGATTTGCTCGGACATGAAGAAGGCGTAAAGCTCTCTGTTTACACAACCAGACCAGACACTATCTTTGGTGAAACGTATATAAAATGCAAATTTTCTTCATTTTTTAGAGGATTAAATAGTTCTTTACTTTTCAATCACATTGTATGTTCATCGACATTATTTTCTTGCTCTTTTCTTCAGATATCTTGTTGTGGCTCCTGAGCATTACTTGCTGTCATCAATTGTATCCGATGGCCAACAGAAGGAAGTATGTTTATTTGATTCTGTTGTATTTTGCCTCGGCGCCGTTTAACGTTGGTCAGATTATAAAGTAGATTATAATGAATGCAGGTAGAGGAATATAGGGAAGTTGCAGCAAGAAAAAGTGAGCTTGAGAGAACTGATCTTCAAAAAGAAAAAAAAAAACTGGAGTATTTAGTGGTTGCTAAGAATCCAGCTACTGGAGAGGTCATTCCAATATGGGTAGCAGATTATGTTTTAGGAAGGTTTATTTGGAATTACTCTATATAGTTTCTAGAAATTTACATTTGACTGATCATATATAATTCTCTTGTTGTGGTAGTTTCAATGGTAATTAAATACTTCATATTTAGATATCTTTATTTAGCAGAAGATTACTCTTCCATGGTGCTGATGATCCTTGGGATTTATGGCGGATACTGCTTTCATTAACCTGCAAAGATACATATATCCCAGACTGATATATTAGTCAAAAATTGAAGACAAAAGGATATATATATATACAAATATCCCAGATTGATATATTAGTCAAAAATTAAAGACAAAAGGATAAATATATATACATATATCCCAGACTGATATATTAGTCAAAAATTGAAGACAAAAGGATATATATATATACAAATATCCCAGATTGATATATTAGTCAAAAATTAAAGACAAAAGGATAAATATATATACATATATCCCAGACTGATATATTAGTCAAAAATTGAAGACAAAAGGATATATATATATACAAATATCCCAGATTGATATATTAGTCAAAAATTAAAGACAAAAGGATAAATATATATACATATATCCCAGACTGATATATTAGTCAAAAATTGAAGACAAAAGGATATATATATATACAAATATCCCAGATTGATATATTAGTCAAAAATTAAAGACAAAAGGATAAATATATATACATATATCCCAGACTGATATATTAGTCAAAAATTGAAGACAAAAGGATAATCCCTCCTTCTGTTTACATTATGTTTTTCAACCCAAGCCCAACTTCCAGTTCAGGCCTTATAGGCCAAACTAGTTCTGAAAGGAGTTATACTCCACCTCAGTCCAGTTCATGGCGTACTATTTCGAAAAAACATAATTCTTCGCATCCATCTCAAGCCTTTTATAAAGGCATAAATGATCTTATTACACAGGAACAAACTCCTGAACCATTTACTTCTATAGTAAAGCAAGAGACAGAATGGGTTGAAAAACCTCAGTCTGATATTGTTCTGTATCTAGAACAAGAGGATGTTCCCTTGATGAATGATCCAGAAAAATTAAGGCAGAGATATCTGTCAGGATCTTGTGCGAAACAAAAAGATAAACAGAAAGTAAACAGAAAGATAAACAGAAAGTAAACAGAAAGAGGAGGCTTAAGCCCAACTTCCAGTTCAGGCCTTATAGGCCAAACTAGTTCTGAAAGGAGTTATACTCCACCTCAGCCCAGTTTATGGCGTACTATTTCAAAAAAACAAAATTCTTCGCATCCATCTCAAGTCTTTTATAAAGGCATAAATGATCTTATTACACAGAAACAAACTCCCGAACCCATTACTTCTATAGTAAAGCAAGAGACAGAATGAGTTAAAAAACCTCAGTCTGATATTATTTTGTATCTAGAACAAGAGGATGTTCCCTTGATGAATGATCCAGAAAAATTAAGGCAGAGATATCTGCAGGATACATATTATCCAACTTTATCTTTAAAACCAAGAGCATGGATGAAGACTCTATTGATGCAAAAGGGCATGAAAATTACGTATTTTTGGATAACAGATAATCATAATGTCCCTCCAAGCTTCAGTAAATGTATTATTCAGAAAGTTATACTTCCTAGAAATTTGGCACTAAATCCTAATCAGGAGCTGCCACTTGTCAGAGTTCAAAATACAAAAGAAGTTTATAACTTCAATTATCGGGACTATAAACAGGCCTTTAATGAGATATTCTTATATCAGAATCCCAAACAGAAGCACACTTGGTTTATAAAAATTTGTCCTGAAGCTCTTCAAAAGGACGTTCCTACTTGGTTCTATAAATGGTGGGAAATATATGGTATTAAAATTGGTATTATTCTAGAACCTTTAATGAAGTTATACTCTTCTTGGGTAGATTCACATCCTATTCTTGCACGAATGGACGAAATTATAGATGGCATGTGTTTAATACACTTCTTTGCTGAAGTTGAGATCCCATGGATCTGGAATTGGTCTATTATTTGCAACTGGACCCCTTCTCATATGCCCGTTCTGAGAAGAAAATATTACTACAGATGGTGGAACTGAATGTACCTTGATACTAAGGTGAAACAACTTGAAGAAATTATACAGAAAAATACTTCTGTTCTAGAGTCTCTTATGACTCAAGAAATTAAAAAGAATAATCCAATGATGAAAGTTGCTAAAATGATGCGACGAAAATATCCTCAAAGCTCTGAATCAGAAATTAAGCAAAAGTGTTTAGAACATTTCAAAAGACAATTCTTTGAAGTTTTTGACACAAGTGAGACTCATAGTCATACTTCATCCATGGAAGAAGATACTCCATTACCCGACGCACAAGATCTTGATGAGATTTGGGCCGAAATCTTTGACCAAAATATATCAGACCTTAAAGGAAAAAGCTCAGCTTCCTAAGTAGATAAAAATTCTAGATTGAGCCTCGGGGAGCCGTCTAGAATCTACTTTTTATAAAGCCACTTTATAAAACAGGCTTTAAAGCAGATGCTATTACTATTTTTAAAGCCGTCTAGAATCTTCGGTATTTTGTCCTTAACTCTTTCGTACGACCTTCGATTAAGCTGATTCAAGATGAGTTGGAAAGCTGACGAAGAGACCTACAACTTTTATGTTTTGAGATTTTTCAGATTCAAATCGCAGCATAGGCAAAACTTTACTTCTTTGCGCGGGTCGGAACTGTAGCGCGGGTCGGACTGTAGAGCGGGTCGGATTTGAGCGTCCCGGAGTTACTATAGTGGTCTTAACTCACTCATCCGACCTCGGAATGAGGTGATTCAAGATGTGTTAGAAAGATGACGAAGAGACCTACAACTTTTATGTTTTGAATTTTTTCAGATTCAAATCGTAGCATGGTCTAAATGCCTCTTCATTTTGCGGTCCACTTTGAGGTGTACGACACTTTCTGACTTCTCCGAACTTGTATTGCGTATTTCGTCATTCCGGTGACTTGTACACTCTAATGACTCACTTTGTATATTCGTTAGATTTCACGGAGCCAGATAATCCTTCCTGACTTGGATGATGACGCTTATCGTCTGCATTTCATCCCGAGCTGTGTGTAGGAACCTATAGGCATTTTTATACGCCTACAGTTGGAAGCAGTTTGCTACATGTGGTTCCTATTACATTACAACATCGTTAAAGTTATAAAATAATAAATATGCATGTTAAATCCATTCAGATGAATTTAAGATTGGTTAGAAACACAAAAGAAGATAATAGTGTGAATAAATTAAAAAAAATTGTAACTAAATAAACATCACTTGAATACTTATCGTATCCCTTCCCATCTAATTAATAAAATTAAACAGATCAGATATTGACATTAAATTTAGAAGGCATTTTGGATTCCCTTGATTTTTCGGACTTCGACGTATGTGTTGAATGTATCAAAGGAAAACAGACCAAAGTGAAAAGATTAGGTGCCAACAGATCTTCGGATGTCGTAGAATTGATACATATGGATATTTGTGGGCCATTCCCTACGGAATCCTGGAATGGTCAACAATATTTTTTATCATTCATAGACAATTACTCACGTTATGGGCACCTATATCTTATTCATGAAAAATCTGAGTCTCTGGATCAGATATTGACATTAAATTTAGAAAAAACAAAAAAAGGAAAATAAAAGAAAGAGATTTGTTTAAAAGTTGCAGTGTTTTTCTACTGTAATTACAACAACAATACTTTCCCCAAAATCTTGTTAGAACTTTCTCTTCTCAAATGGTGATTGTGATTTAGGGTTATGGTTCCAGTCATCTTAACCCTAATGCCTCATCGGGTTATGGTTCTAGTCATCTTAACCCTAATGCCTCATTTGGTATGTTGGAATCGAATGAAGTTAGAATGGAATGAAGAAAGGAATGTAATGGAATTAATATGGAAATGGAATGTTCATTTCCATTCTCACGTTTGGGTGCAATTAAGAGAATAAAGTGGAAATGGACATTTTAGAGTTTTGTATATTATTGATTCCTGTTTAAGTGGAATGCTTAAGTGGGAATGAGAGGGGAAGTGGGAATGAGCATTCTAGCTTCCAAAATGAGGTCATATTTGGTATGAAGGAATGAAAAGTGGGAATTGTCATTTTATTCCTACTCATTCCCGCATACCAAATGAGGCGTAAATAACAATCGCCATTTGAGAAGAGGAAACTCTAGTTGAAGGAGATTTTGGAAAGTGTTGTTACTATAGTAGAGGAATAACCGCGACTTTTAAACAAGCATATTTTTTTTCCTATCTTTTTTTAATTTGTTATGAATTGTTTAATTTCATTAACTAGATTTGAAAGGATAGGATAAGGATTGAGGGGTACTTATTTAGTTTTGATTCTTTTATCGATTCACTCTATTATCTTATTCGTGTTTATAACTGATCTTAACTTCATCTGAATGGATTAAATGACATGTTTATTATTTTTTAAACTTCAACTAATGAGAAGTTTATCTTTATACTTTTATTATTGTACGTAGATTTCCATTATGTTTTCATTTGAAGCATCTGTGACTAAGAACATTATGTTCACGAAATTCTGAGCTCCTTTTATTATCTTTTTGTTATCCAATTATCATTTTCTAACTTCAAGAATAAACTCCCTCCCCTTCTCTTCAATCACCAGAAGATCGCTTTTCTATAGGTTTATTAAGTTTTGCTCTTTTGAATTAGATGTATCATATGTATCTGAAGACACTTGTAATCTTCCCATTTATTCCCCTACATTTCAGGCTTTTCTGCTGTTCTTATATGTATCTGAAGACACTTGTAATCTTCCCATTTATTCCCCTACATTTCAGGCTTTTCTGCTGTTCTTATGTCATATAGTAACAGTAATACTTCTTTCATGCTCATCACTTCTTTTTTTAAGTTGCAAAATCCTTCTTTATTTTATTGATCAAAGGAATAAAGAGGAGACCAAAATTGTTTTACATGCAAATATTGTGTTACATTGAGGTAACAATAAAATTTGATACCTAATTTGTACATTAATTTCTCATGAGTTTTAGTGGAAGAAGCATCCAAAATCAATCATGGAGGAATTTGTTTTGCTACTATCCCCTTATGCTCCTCACATGGCAGAGGAGCTTTGGTTTCGACTGGGACATTCGAGATCATTGGCATATGAAAACTTTCCAGAGGTATGTTTTTGTTATCATTCTTTTTATAGGGAGAATTTATTTCTTTTGATGTGGTCCTTTTGTCTGGTTCTCCTAATATTTGAACTTTTTATCAGTCATTTGTTTATTAGTTTTTAATAAAGGGTTGGAGATTTTGTTTAACTGCAGTCTTGCTACTTAGTTTTCATTATTAGTTTATCTGATGTTATTTAAATTTAATCCATTCTCTGGATTCCTTCATTCACAATGTGAACTGAAGGTAACTATGGGATAAAGTAGGTAGTAATAATATTATTGATGTTCACCTATGAATAATACTTCATCGCAAGGAAGATTGTAGTTTTGTCAGTGAAGAACTAGCAGCGAGCAGCGTGCATTTTATATCAGAACACACACATACTTGAAAAGAAAAAGAAACATGGCACAAGAGTGAGTTGTGTGAAAGCTCAAATCATGGTTTGCCGTCAATAGGTGACAGCCAAATGTAAGTTGTAATGACAATATCTATAATTTGATTTAAGGACCATATTTCCTATTTTTAAACAACGGGACAAAACTATGATTAATCTACTTAATGGATTGGAGGATATTTGTTCCTTGTTTGGAAGCTTGGATGCGACCTTTCACATAGCTAATGTTGAAGGATTCTTCCAGAATTGAATCAATTTGGATGATTATCTTTCGTTTGGTGGAATCTTTTATATCCAACATGGATTTGTTGGCATGCAATACCATGGGTCCATGACCAATTACTTCTTCACTTTATAGGAACTTGCCTTCTATCTCTGCTACAGTTTCATGGGCTTAATAATTTCATTTGCAGATTCTTCAATGGGGTGTTTTGTTGAATGTGACAGTTGATTGACTTAGCACAATAACTTAGCACAACAATGAAGCCATGACCCATTGGGTGTTCTTTGTGTTTTTTTTGGGTATTAATCTGTTAAATCTTTAAGATTTTGAAAGTAGTCCCTCAAATAATTGAAATTGCTATCAGGTCCCCAAATTTTAACTTGTTTTAAAATTAGTCCCTCCAATCACTGAAATTGCTATTAGGCCTCCCAATTCTCATAAGTTTTAAATTAATCCCTCCGATTGCTACTCTCTTAGTTGGAGGTACAAATATGAAACAGCTTATGAGATTTTTGTTTTGTTTCTTTTTTGTTTGTGTGTGTGTGGGGGTGGGGGTGGGGTGGGGGAGGCATGGGTTGCGGTCGTGGGGTCTAATAACAAGTTTGCAATAAATTAAAAATTGAGGGACATAATAACTAATGATTTGAAGGAATAATTTCAAAATAATAAAGATTTAAGGGACTAATATCCATAAAAACCCATTACTATCTTATAAAGGACCATCTTCTCAATTATGTTGGCAAGTAGCATTTCCTTTTTCAGTTATTCCATTCAAGTTCACCTAAGCCTATCTCTACTTCCTTGCTCATTTTTAGAAGCTTACATTTAAACTATTCTTGATTAATTATTGTTGCGCATAAATGATATTTGATGTAACAGTGTTGTGACGTATCAAACATTCCTCAGGATCTACTTAGTTTTACATCAACTGTCAGCTGCCTAATACAACTCTCCTCCATCTCACCTTTGGATAGACAACGGAAAAAAAAACATAAAGAATAGTATTAACAGGCTAAGTTGAGGGACCTGAAAGGATTTCACAAATTGTTGTAGCAGTTTAGGGTCTTAACAACTGTTGAAAAGTTTTTTTTCGTAGTTATCTATTCTCCATTCTAGAGATGTGGATTTGAGAATGAAAGTTGATATTTAATTCATTTCTGAGGGAAAGTTTAGGTTGTATTATGTATTTTATTCTTCAGTTACTAACTACGCAATGGAGGAGTATGGTCCTTTTTCTTCCAGTAATACACTTGTTATAAGTATATGTTTTGCCCTTTTGTCCTACCCTGTGAATACTGGCCAAATCCCACTAAGAGTTTATAGAAGAAGAAAAAGGGGGAAAAAAAAGAAAATTCTATCATCCTTTGCACTTTTATTCGACTTAATCTCATGCTACTACTAATTTGGTTCAGGCGAAAAGCGAGTACTTGAAAGATTCAAACATAGTATTGCCTGTTCAGATCAACGGTAAGACAAGAGGGACGGTTTTGGTTGATGAAGCTTCTTCTGAGGATGATGCTTTCAAATTAGCTTCTCAAGATGAAAAACTCTCCAAGTATTTGATTGGAAAAACAATACAAAAAAGAATTTATGTCCCCGGGAGCATCTTGAAGTGATCTTTGATCAGCAGAAGGTGCGAACATGATACATATGAATGCTCTTTCATAGATTATTTCTTGTACTGTGTATTAACATAATGAGAGGTCATAATCATTGTTTTTCGAGATGTAACATAAGAGGAACTGCTGTGTGTATGATTATTATATTCTTCCAATTTAATTGAAATAAATCTTTCTTTCTGATATATATCATGTACATTATTGAGGCCACGTATGATGTAGCAAAGACTTTCTTCCAATTTCCTTCTATGCGATAATATATTATTCGTGATTCACGCTTTCTTTACAAAAAGATCCGCATAATCATGTGAAATGAAGATTTTTTTTTTTTTTTTTTGCTGTAATCCCTGGTTTAATTTTTAAGGGACCTATAGATTTCCAACAAAACACCCCTAAATCTACCCACGTCAAGCTTAACCTTCTGCTTATTAAGAAATATAGACCACAGCTGATTCCAGCCTTGTCTGTGAATTGACAAAGGATCTTTAAACACTGCATGATCCCTTGGATACTCCTCTATCAGAGAACTCTCCTCCTCTTTTATCTCATACTCCACATAATTAAGGCCCATACCGAACGCGGGCTGGCCGAAATCATGCCAGCAAGCCCATTTAAGCCCACCCCAAGGAATTATCTGAATCAAGCTCGCATTCGTCGGCAAAAAGACCATATTGCCCAGCCCAGCTCCATGCACTCCCATCATCACATCACAGGAGTTCACAATTTTCGCGAATTTAGCAAGGTCTCTCGTTTCTTCGGGCCCAGCAGTGACAACCTTAAAGCCTGTGGATCGGGCCATCGACACAATTTCTTTCGCATTCATCAGCGATCGCGACCCTTTCCGTAGTATCATTAGTAGCCTCGGCTTCCTCTTCGAATTTTTCGGCATCACTTTCGTAGACTCTCTGTTCAGAGAGAAGGAAGATCTCAAGAATTGCTTGAAGTCGAGCATGGAATAATTATTTGGGGTCAAGGACGGATCGATTCCGAGCACCTTGTGGCTTAGCAGGCCTAGTTGGGCCTTCGAAAAGCAGTGGACTGAGGCCTCCCGGTCCATGTCGATTACTTCGTATTTGGAAAGCTGGCCGAGTATGGGCCGGTACCTGGCGATCCAATCGGAATTGAAGTCGGTCACCAGGAACTGGACCTCCCCTTGGAAGTGGCGGGAAGTTGTGAATAAGGGGACTATTACATCAGTGAAGTCATGGAAGAAGTTTCCAAGGAATCCTCCCGTGGAGAATATGACTGCCGGCACGGTGTGCTTCACTGAGCAAGAGGGGGCTTGATCGGGATCGGGCGGTGGAGATATCGAGACTTCTTTGATATTTTGCATGACTGGTCGCTCCCATTTTCGGGCGTACGGTCGAATCCTGACCGTTGAATTTTGTGATGGTGGCAGGGATACTAAGATGATGTTTGAGGTTTTGGGGAGGATTCTGATGTCACCTTGAATTTTGTGATGGTGGCAGGGATACTAAGATGATGTTTGAGGTTTTGGGGAGGATTCTGATGTCACCAAGGAGAGAGCATGTGTCCGATGGATACTAAGATGATGTTTGAGGTTTTGGGGAGGATTCTGATGTCACCAAGGAGAGAGCATGTGTCCGATCTTGGTTGTGAGAAGTCACACACTAGTTTGCTCTCTTGGACTGCATTGTTACCCGAAGTGGTAGTGGAAGAAAATTAGCCGAAAGTATATATGCACCAAGATAAATTCATTATTAACAAAATATATTATTAGAACTCATATTCTATTCAATATATAGGCGCCAACCTTCAATTGCGTGATTTTGCTCTGGCCGCTCACTTGAGTCAATGGTCATATCCTCCTGTTTATTACCTGCTAAAAAAGAAAAAATAAAATAAAATAAAATAAAATAAAGGTGTTAATCAATATCGTAATGCTATATAAAATCGAATGCGTCGAATCTCCCTTACTGGGATGAATGCTTATAAGTATATTATGTATATTATATAATACACTCACCTACTATTATCTTGTTTTCATCCTGATTTTCTTTCAAATCTTGAGTTTTATTCACGTTGGAAGCCACTTCTATTTTCTCATTTTCTATGCTATGTACATCGCTAGAATTAAAGGAGCTAACTGAATAGATTTGCTCTTGTTTCTCATCGTTTGAGATATTAGCCACTTCTGCCTCTTTATTATCTACAAAATTTTGCATATAATGAGTTAATTGCTAGCATATTAGAAAATTAAATCATAATAAGTCTAAAAATTAGATTAAAAAAAATACTTACTCTCGATAGCAAGAGGTTGATTTGTCATCTCAATATCAACAATCAACCTATTTACATCTTGCTTTTTATTTTGATCAAGTGGCATCTTATTAATGACAACTTCTGCATCAAATACCACAGAGAAGTAGAGTGAGACTTTTTAAATTAAATTCAATTTAACCTTTTCTCATACTCATTAATTAGTTTGTGGCTGTGTATGTTTTGCACAAACCTGCATTTGATTTGTTTACATTAGGCTGTTCATTTGAAGGAAGGGCTAATTTTATCAATTCGTTATCGATGCCTGCAAAATAATAATCACGGGTTAGTACGTACTTCTACTAATTTTCTATAAATAAGAGTAAATGCATTATGAAATTACCAATAATTGAATCATTCCTCTCTTGCACAACCCTCAATTGAAGAGATTGAGTTGTTGAATTGGCACCTGCAATATTGGGAGCGTGAGAGTTTTTTTATCAGCTATTATAGCTAGATACATCTCAATAGAAATAAATAAACATAATAAGCAATACTCTAGACATATTTGCATTGAAAAGGTTAATATGAATGAGTAAGATGAATTATATGGTCTTGTAACATGAAAACTTCAAAAGGTGCTTTTTTTAGTAACAATGAAATTCAACACCACCAATTAAAAAAACCTTTTTTAAAAAAAAACATCATTTTCGGATTTGAAATTAGTGTAAAGTGCTGAAATTCAAAACCATTAATAACTCACAAAGAAGAGAGGTAGGACTGAAGGCTGGTCTGATCACAGATACAACAAGCACTAAAGGGACTATCAAGCATCCAACCAATGCAAAACATCCAAGCTTCTCTGCCCTCATTTCCTCTCTCTCTCTCTCTCTCTTTCTGTGCGCCCGTTTGAGAGGCAACTGCTTGCCTATATAAGACTAGGTATTTTCGATATTAATCCCTTAAATCTTTCATATTCTAAATTAGTCCCTCAAATAAATAATTGAAATCAAATCTTAAGGTATTTTGAAATTAATCCCTCAAATCATAAAATTGCTATTAGGTCCCTTAATTCTTCAGTTATTTCCAAATTTGTCCCTTCAATAAAGAATATGAATAGCAATTAGAGGGACTAATTTGAAACAACTTTTGAGAATTGGGCAACACGATAGTTCACAACAATAGATTTTACTTGTTAATCCCTCCAATCGCTAGTTCTCCTCTTGATTAGAAGGACCAACTTGAAAACAACTTAAGAAATGGGGGACCTAATTGTAATTTTAATGTTTTTGAGGGACTGATTCAAAAATAGCTTAAGATTTGAGGTACTTGATAGGATTTTCAATGATTTGAGGGATTAATTTCGAAATATTAAAGATCTAATTCACAGCATGAGATCTGAAGAGTATCTTTAGAATTACCCGCTTAGTATTTCTAGAAATTTTTATATGAATTCTTTTTTTTGAAGATTATAAACAGAGTGAGGGACCCTATTCATGATATATATTATATAAAAAGGTTTAAGGTAAATATTTACATGAACAATCCAAAAGAACTGGAAGAGAGTAAGAACCAGAGGAAATGTAAACATCCGGAAGCGGATCTTGCATTTTTGTATGAATTTAGACCTCTAATATCCAAACAGAGCTGTCTCTTCCTTATTTGTACCCATGCACTATAGAGGATGTATGTTCAACAACTATAAGAGTAAATGTACAAGCTGAAATATGAGGGAACCGTTACTTGACATAAATGTGACGGACGCATGCAATAGGGAAATAACTCTATTTTGATACAATGGGGTTAAAACTGCTAGCAAAACCCCATTATTATAAGGGTGTATATGCAATTAGTCCTAGAAATAATATTAGACTGGATCATGTGCTGTACTGGCTTAGGTTTAATTTGATGCACGTGTTTTATGCACTGTGCTAGAGTTGAAATTCTTTGTTCTTATTCGTGATATATATGATATAATGTTGTTATGTTATTGGTTATACAATAATGTTATGGTCTTTGTTGTACAAGTGAAAGTCTTGCTCCTCATTGGATGGCTGGTTTCTTTATTAGTTCAGAAGCTTCACCAGTGAGATTTGGAATTTGCTTTAGACACTTCACCTTGCATTTGACCAAATCACATTAAATTTGGGTTGACTTAAGGTTACAATAAGGAAGTGACTTGGGCAAACAAAAGATCAATTTCAAAGTAGCATGAATCTACTCCATCTATTGTTTTCATTTTCAAAATTTTAGTTCTCATCTTGCAGAATATTTTTAACTTAAATTTTAAATTAAACGAGTCTATAAGAATTCAGAGTTCATGTGCAACACATGTTTTTAGGATCTAAGAACCATGCATATATGTACAATAGGCAAATAAGTCAATTGAAACATTTATCAATGAAGGGCCAAAACTAACATTAATTAGGCTAGAGGAAAAAGTCCTTTAATTTTGATTAAACTTTTGCTTTTGCATCTAAGTACATCATACAATGACTAGTTAAATAAAGTTTGAAATGTGACTCATAATTGAAGTCCCTGCATGATTCCTTGGATCTCCTAAACTTCTAGTATGTGAAGTATTAAGATCTTATTCTGACACCATACAAATGTTTATAACTAGCATTAGTGTCCCTGCATAGTATACAAAAAATCTTGGAGGTAAATCTCAGATAGTCCAAAGTTAATAAACTAAGCACTAAAGAGTTCTGTTTGTTATGGGGTTGAATGACTTGTACTTTAGTTAAAGGAGGTATTGACTCTCATCAGTCTCTCAAGCTAACTTGTCGCATCATTTTAAAGAAGCTAACTCTGATTAGTCTCCCTTAACTTTTTGACGAAAAAAGTCTTCAATACCTACTTTCTAGAGATGATGTAGGAATCTTCTTCTCCTTGAGAGGTTGATCTTTAGGTTGATTCCTTGAATGCTATGAGAAGCTTGTGTAAACAACATTTTTTGACTATACTTACCTGCAACTGAGACATTGCGAATCACTTGCTACGTTTAGTTTCATTGTAACTAATAAATATAGTCGTAATTACAGTTATAGAAGTGTCATAAATACAACAAATTACACAGATTTTTATATCATCATAGTTTTAGTTTTTTTTATATATATAAACGAGGTTTAAGTTGCAACTCCAATTACAAAAAAGTCCCAAATAAAATTCCAAAAAGCTTGATACCCCAAAACAAGTAAGAGCAACTATGGAAAATGACAATGTAACCATGACTACAGCTCTTATTAAGATTGGAGTCCATAGTTGGATAAGGCTCAGTTGTTAATTCTCTTCATCTATACAGATACATTTTTTGTTAAACTTACACCTCTCGATTCATTTATTAGCACTTATCATTCTTGGAACTGATATTTTGAGAAAGATAAATTACACAAAGGTTAAGTCTTCCACATGAATTGAGGGATGATAAACACTATTGCACAAGGCATATAGATGAGAAAGTTATCCGCAATTTACCCTTTAGATAATATATTAGACATAGTTAGTTTTTCTTATAACATTCTTTGTAGTACGGAGCCGAATACTTGGTATAAGCTTAAGATGAAGTCAATAGCGAGGGATTGATTAATTGCAAGGGTATGAGAGTTAGCTTCTCACTTCATTAAAGGATGGGCGGAGTTTTCTTTCAAATACCATGCATGTGATGTTGTGTAGGCTATCCATTAATTGTTAGGTTGCTTTTAATTTTCTTCTGATTTATATTTGGTGTCAGATTGAGACTGAGAAATTTAGGAGGAATATTTTCATGTGAAAATTCATGGTATGCATAAGGGACTTCTTTCACGTTTGAAAAGAAAAACTTAATGTCTAAGACTAGGTTAAGTTCCCAACTCCAATGATAGAGCCCCTTCTAATATTTGTAGATTTCATAATTCAAATATTTGTTTTTATATCTCGTATTACTGTGCCCCTCCTCAATTAAAATAATATGTGTATACTATGTTATTATTGCAACTAATGACAAAAACTAACCTTGTGAAATGAGCTCCTTTTCTATGATATGTGTGTGGTGGAAATGAATATTATATTTTTTAAATCAAATTATTTATCAAACAAATAAAATGTTTAAGTTACTTCTCAAAATACTTTCCCAAAAAAAAAGGTTTTAAAATCAGAACTTATCTCTTACTTAGGTAGCCTCCAATGGGAAAACAAAATTGGTCCTAATACTTTCAAGTAGAAAATGATGAGTGAAAGAAGCATAACCACACTTCTTTGCCTTGCCTATCCCACGTTTTCAAAAGAAACAAAATTCTTCTCCATTTTCTATTTTGTGGTGGTAGATCAACATCATATATAAGAAGGGACCAAGAACAGACATAAGAATAAGAATACTTCAAATGGACCACTTTGTGAGAATGAAAATAAATTATAATGTTCCTTTTTTAGCATACCCCTTAGGCTTTTACTTGTTAATCAATAATCTAATAGTTTAATATTTTAAACAAAATGATTCTTGATATGATATAGAGTACAAAAGTACAGGAGTCTGAGAGTCAAAATAGATTTAACCGTTCGGCAAAGTCACATTGACCTTTTCAATTCAATAGTAAATAATTTAAGAAAAAATTAAAGTCACTGCAAGTATGTCTACAAATGTTATATATCTTGAGGAGGAAGTTAGAGGTTAAAATGTGACATGTAATGGTAAATAATAGAAAAATAAAAGCCCCTAGAAAAGGATTTGGATCCTCTCCACTACAAAAAAGTAGTGGAGGGACCACTACTTTTAATCTCAAGCATTGATTATTTAGTAGACGGTTATGATACAATCTAAATCTAACACTTATCATACCCACGTGTATTGCACTCATTTCTAATTTGCACTAAAAGAAAAAATCATAACCATCAACTAGATAATCAATGGCTGTGATAAAGTAGTGGTCCCTCCACTATTTTTTTTGTAGTGGAGAGGATCCGAATCCCTAGAAAAGCATATGCCTAAAAATACTATTGTGCGTATGTTCTTAATTAAAGGTCAAAGATATGGCACACACATATATTTATATACTTATCATGCAGCTTTCTTACGGATCCCTTTCTTACTAGAAATTGTTTGCAACCATTTAGCATTCCTATACCTTTTTTTCCTTTTAAGGAGAAATGCAACCATATACAGATGCCATCATTCAATACTAGAAAATTTATCCCGTCAATGATTAAATATGCATGCAGTTAGTTAAATTACACCCTTAACCACCTACTTGAAGATTGCAAACACAAAAAAATAGAGATAAAAAAAAAGCTCTTCAAACTTCAAAAGAATAATTAACGTATTGAGTTAAATCAGATAAAGAATAACTAGAAATTATCGGGAAAATGAACCTCTTCGTGTCGAGACTTCATCTTCCTCCATGGTTGACAAGCTCCCATATGTTCTAATAGAAAGCTGCAAACTCACTACAAACAAAACATCTATCAACACTCTAAAGAATGATAAGAAAAATTTCCCAAAAAAAAACAAAAAACAAAAAGAGAGACAAAAATACTTACGAATGGAAAATTGGAGAGAATTCGACTTGATCAGAGCAATAAAAATAACGGGAACAATGATACATCCGAATAGAGCAACCAAGCCTAATCTCTGAGTATATGTTTGGCCGAAGCTTTGCTTTGCTTTCATATCTTTTGCCTTAGCTCCCTCCCTCTCCCTCTCTTTATAACTCTCTATATCTTGCTCTCTCTTTCAAAAGTATGAGAGGCTCTTGTTATGTAAGAGCTCAAGCTTCTCTATATGGCCGTCGGACTTGACCCCAAATACACATATTTGAGTCTCAAACAAGGTTCTTGTCCATTTTTTTTTGAAGAAAAAAACAGGACGCAAAGCCCTATTCATGTATATATAAACCAAAAACTAAAGAGTATTTACAAACTATACATAAACTTGGAAGATGCAGAACCAAGGGGAGATATAATCGGTTGGGAGCGCACCTTGTCGTCACCAACCAAACCATATGTACCCCGCTTCTACCCGTCCAATATGAGATGCCCTATAGGCTAGAAAAGTTCTTGTCCGTTTTTGTATGCTACAATTTGAAAAAACGAAAAAAAGATGAGTTTGTTGCAAATCTTTTTGTTCCACAAGTGTGTAGGCGAGCTTGTTTCTGTCATGTGGACATCATTAGGGGTGCACCAACCTAGTCTTTTCTTTCCTTTTATAAGTTAGTGGTGATTAAAGGTATGCAATTAGGTTTAAGTGGGTCGGGCCCAATTTATGTGATATGAACCCAATAGGAATGGATATGTATCTTACAAAAGCATAAAAGATATGGTTATCATGTTTGGTGAGCATAGTTAGCTTAATGTGAAGGTGGGATTGATGAAGCTTTATATAAAAATTGTTAGGGAATGTGTTGAAAAAACTTTAAGTTATGCTAACAAAATAGAGTCAATTATGGAACACGACTCTTTGCTATTCGTGTTGAGCACTGCGGAAGTCAAACAACCAAACCAACGTGTTTCGAGAGACCAAATCAAATGAACGTCGAGAGAAGGCCAAACGAACCAAATCAATGCCACAAACACAAACAACCAATTTTAACGTGGTTCGGCAAGTTGCCTACGTCCACGAGACAAGAAGGGGATAGAGTTTTTCACTAATAGAGAAGAAGAGTACAAACTGAGATTACAAATCACTCAAACTCATCAATTAATCTCACCAATAAATCTCTAATTCTCTCCAAACAAAACTCTAACCAATAGCTCAGAAAATACCTCTTTTCTGTGCTCCAAATATCTCCAATTTTCTTCTCAATTCTCTCTTCCAATTGTTCCATATATATAGAAATCCTAAAATCATAAACATACTAGGAATTCTTAAACAAAAAACAAAACAGATTAGGAATCCTAATAACCTGTTACCAAAACAGATTTGGAATCATGTTACCAAAACAGATTAGGAAACATATTAGGAACCTGCTATCCAACAATTCTTCACCTCGGCGAAGTTTTCCCAAAACTGAGCTGACACCAATACCAACCAAATATCTCACCTGTTGCGTCCAGTACGAAGTGGAACAAATCCATGACAACAGACTCAATCCACAATAAGTTGAGAACCCAAACGAGAATACGAACAAACTTCAAATGTTGGTATCAACTCACAAAACCGGCTGCATTATAAATGACTGCCTACGTATCCTCTTACACAAGGAATCAAGCATTCACGTAGTTTACCTAAACGGCCTCCAAAGGCCCTCAATCAAATAAAAAAGTTTGCAACTCTTTACCAATATCACCATCGGATCTGCAACTGATAGCGCTCCCAATGGCCCCAAACTGAAACAAATCAAACACCTCCACCTGCGGTAAACCAATGACCATATCTAAAACATGTCCACCAGCTACACTCGAATCCAAAACCAACTCATCATCTGTATCTGAATCCAAATGATCTCCAAACTGTGTCACCTCAGCTAGAATCCCAAACGATGTAGTATGATCTAGAGTATGTGGAGTAATCTCCATCCAATGTGAAGTAGTATCACCCTCCACCCGTTGTGATATCCCAATGATCTGATCAACACTCTCCACCTGCCGAGAGTCAAATGTGACATACCTGCTCAGAACAAAATCAGAAGCTCCTAACTGATAATCAAACGAACCTCTGAATCCCAAATGTGCAATCAGATCAAATCTCACATCCTCGATATGACCAAATGTTAGGCAACCAAATATCCGACGCAACCCAAAATCTGAAGCAGCTCCACCAGATCCAAAATCTCCACACGCAGCAGTCGGTAACCTATAACCAAGATGACCCAAATATGTCGAAGCTCTAAAACCAAAACCAATGCTCGATAACCAACGCTGATCCCCCTCCAGTAAGGAACGACCCATCAAAACTATCATCTCATCTCGTCGTCCCAATATCTTCACATCAATGAAGTGTCTCAAACTGCCATGATCTCGGTACAAATGTAAGAAAGAACTCCTACCAAAGCTAGAATGACGTGTTACCTTTCTGCCAATACACTTCTTTCAATTGTTGTTGACTTCTAGTACTTCACACCAACGGGACCTGGTTGTAACCCACAAATGCCTAGAACAATCCCCAACTGCGAAAACCAAATACCGATTACCTCCCAATGATACCTCCTTGGAAGGCCCCCAAATGCTTGAATGAACACCACCTAAAAGACCCCTCGATCGATGAATAGAAGTGCCAAACTCCACCTCGGTCTTCTTGCTCATACCAATGTGCTCAAAGGACTACAATTTACAGGTCAAAGCACTCCTCAACAAACCATGCACGGCATAACCAATCAAATAACCCGGCCTTAACAAATGCCACAGTCTATCCAAATCCAAAGAAGTCGTCAGCTCTTTATCAAACACCGTGCTCCTAATCAAATAATATAAATTATTCCTCCTGACGCCTTTCATCACAATCATGGACCCCAATGTGACCTTCAAACGTGCATCCATCAAGGTCACCCTATAGCCTGCTACCTCCAAAGCTTCAAGTAAAATGATGTTCTTCTTCAACTGAGGAACGAACCTCACTCCAACCAACTCCGAATCACTCCGTCACTCATCCTAATCTGAACGGTACTGATACCACCAATTGGACATTTATGATCATTACCCATGAGCATGACATCCCCTCTTTCTAACTCCTGAAAGCTGGAGAACCAATCTCTCCTAGGACAAATATGGTAAGAAGCACCCGAATCCAACATCCACTCTGTAGAGTCGGCAACACAAACTGACGGTAGTACAGATAAACGAGTAGTCCGAAGAATCTGAATCTGAATTATTACCACTAGCCTTGACAACGTTCACCTTTGAAGCTTGAATAACTTTCCCCTTATTCTTTCCGGCTCGATCAACCAACTTTGGGTATTCGGCTTTTCAATATCCATCCTCTTTACAAAAGGCACATTGATTCCTACGAACTCCAAGATGTGCCCCTCTAGACTACGACCTCCTATCACGGTTTGGACTCTTTGTTCTTGCGACCAATGCCCCCACTACTGGCTCAACTGAAGTCTCCTTATCCTTCTTTCGAAGCTGATAATTCACAAGTATAGCGGTGACCTCACTATAAGAAAGATATGCATTCCCATTAATAAGAGTAAGAACGAAGGTCTTATATTTCTCATCAGGTAAGGAACTCAACAACAACAACGCATTGTCATCATCTTTAATCATCACATTTATATTCGCCAAATCCGCAAGAAGCTTCGTGTAGTGGTTCATGTGATCACCAATGGAGGTCCCCTTCTTCAATTGGAAGCGATAAAGCCTTCTCTTCAAATGCATGCGATTCTCTACACTCTTGGTCAAATACTTACCCTCTAGGATCTCCCAAATCTTCTTAGCCGAAGTCTTATTGATCACATCATATTTTAAATCTTGAGTCAAATAAGATCTAATCACACCACACGCTGTTCTATTCATCTTTTTTCAAACCTTCTCCTCAACGTCGTCCGGTTTCCCGTCTAACTTCAAAGTATCTTCCAAATTTTGCGCATTGAGCGCATCCAAGACTTCACATCTCCAAAGACCAAAATTGTTTGTGCCATTAAACTTCTACACATCTATCTTTATAGAGTGGATATTCAAACTTTGGACGGTCTTCACGTCGGAAGTACCCTCCACAACTCCTTCTTTCCTGATCATCTTTCTGAAAGCACCAAAACAAATGCGAAACAAATGAAGAATAGATCCAAAACTAAAAAAGATAAAGTCTTTACCAAAAAGATCACATCTTTATCACCAAACAAAGCCCTGGGCGAGCCTCCAAAACGACCTACTCCTCCAAATAGCCAAAGCGTAGCCCGAACTCTGATACCACTTGTTGAGCGCTGCGGAAGCCAAACAACCAAACCAACGTGCTTCGAGAGACCAAATCAAACGAACGTCGAGAGAAGGCCAAACGAACCAAATCAATGCCACAAACACAAACAACCAATTTTAACGTGGTTCGGCAAGTTGTCTATGTCCACGGAGCAAGAAGGGGATATGGTTTTTTACTAATAGAGAAGAAGAGTACAAACTGAGATTACAAATCACTCAAACTCACTAATTAATCTCACCAACAAATCTCTAATTCTCTCCAAACAAAACCCTAAGCAATAGCTCAAAAAATACCTTTTTTCTGTGCTCCAAATATCCCCAATTTTCTTCTCAATTCTCTCTCCCAATTATTCCGTATATATAAAAATCCTAAATTAATAAACATACTAGGAATTCTAAAATAAAAAATAAAACAGATTAGGAATCCTAATAACCTGTTACCAAAACAGATTTGGAATCATGTTACCAAAACAGATTAGGAAACATATTAGGAACCTGCTATCCAACAATTCGATATTATGTTACCTTTTAAATTCCAAGAAAAATCATGGACAAAATCTATTAGAATAATAGTAATTACACTATTCTCTGCTACATTAAACAATATTAGAAATAATGATAACTTTTAATTACCTTTTCCAAAGTACTAAGTTTTTGCATGGAAGTAGGAAGAAGATCTTCAAAACTCAATAAAATTGGAAAGGAGAAGGAAGTAGGAAAACCAAGGAGATTTGCCAATCCTAAAATGGAGACACCAAATTAGCTTTTAATTTGTTTAGTCAAAAGAAAAAAAATAAAATAGGGTGGACCTTCCTATATAATGAGCGGGGTTTCTATTTTAGCACTATGTAGGTACACATGTTGTGAAAACCTTTCATTAATTGAAAAAAATAAATAAAAGGTGAGAAGTAATGGGATTAGAAAATGAAAGAAAGGATACGCATAACATCACGCAGTCACGCTTCAATGATATATCATAGAATGAGCACCTGGTATTATTAATCTCATGTTATATTGTGCCACGGAAGATATTGTTGTAAAAGAAGGAATACATATACTAGAGCAACCTTCAAATTAGGATTGCTATGAATTAAAGCGCAGATTTTTTTTTGGAAGCTACCTACTATATTCTTTATGATTGATTTGTGAATTTAATATCTATTTATGTAGTATTAACTGAAAAAACTTTTAATTAAACCAAACAATTTCTTTTGTGAAGTAGGAACGTCTTTAATTATCACTAACTAGGAAAGTACGGGGAAAGAAGAAAGTTGCAGTTGTTAATCTTTCATATTAGCTTTTTTAAGTAATATACTTTTTATGGGGTACTTGCCAACTATTCCTAAATACACGTGCGCTTATAAGAAAAAAGTAGTAAAATACTTGGATACACATCAATCATGTGTAACTAACATGGTCTTCAAGCAGAAATTATTTTCCACTTTACCTAATAACAAAATTAAAATGTGTTGGGTTAAAGGCACTTTGATTATTGTTTTTCCCCCATCATCCTTTTGTGAAGTCTCCCTCCTTAATACGTTCCTTTAATACACAAGTGACATATAACATCGATGAAAAAGAAAGCATGATGTAACGCCTACTAAAATCCTATATAAAATTACATCAAAAAAAAAATCCTATATAAAACAAGGGAAACAACAAAAGAAGTGATGATGCGTACGCAAAGAGAACATTTAAAGAAAATAAAGCCAAATGTAATAGCGCACAAGGATGTTAACATCCCAACAATAATTAAATAGAGAATGGACCATACTGATGGATTATTTCCACTTCATCAGTGGTCCAAGAGGGCCTTTGCTTGTAATGATATGAAAGTTAAATATTGAGATTTTTATGGAATTCAAGAGGAGACGAAATAAAGAAGTAAGTCTATGTTTTTCATTTTGGAAATAAGTTTTTAAATTTTAAATTTATTGTTGTAGCATGAAAAGAATGTAACTGGTGGAAATTTGCTATCCATAATTCTCTTCGCTACAATTACCATAAGGGTTAATTATAGAAAACCTCCCTGGACTTGGGAAGAGTTGAGCTAAACACCTCTCAACATTTTTATTATTATACTAAACCCACATGGACAAATTTAGGAGTTATTGTGTATAGCCTCAGCCCCTTGAACTTTTTCATTCCACTAAGTTTTAGTTGAGAAGTTAGAATTATCTAATTTAGAGATTAAATGAGAAACTTTCATACGAAATTTCTTAAGATGAAGGAATTTAGGGAAGACTATGTACAATAACTCCTAAAGTATAGGGAATTTTTTTTTGAGAGAAAACAAGGGATATACTCTGTCATTTGTATTAATCAAAAGGATAGATACAAAAAAGGATACGAACCGTATCCAAGCATTGGAAGATAGAAAAGATAGTTTCTCAATACTAGTGATATATGATTTTCTTCTATCAAACATCCATGAAGGTGAAGAGAGGACATTGCCGTCATTCACCGTTGACATAGATATAAGAGAGAACCAAAGTCAGCCATATATATAGTAACAAGAAACTAAACTTTCTATAGCCCAATAGAAAACAAAAAACTAAGACTACAAAAGTATTTTATATACTGTTAAAACCAAAAGAGACATTCACAATCCCATCACTTGTAGATAATTATGTGCTCCTTCGAATCAGCTCTTCTTCTAACTTTGCTTTAACCTTATATGATGCCGCTCCACTTTCATAGCCTGCCCAATCATTTAGACCCGATATTGCCAAGTTAATAATAGATTTGATAGAAAAATAAACTTGATCAAAAATGCATTTATTTCTCAAGGACCATAAGCTCCAACAAACAGAGGCAAAAATGCTTCTCCAAAGTAATCCTTCTGTCCCTCTCAGATCTTCTAGTATATACATAAGCTTATCCAAAGTATTTGGCCATGAGAAAGGTAAGAAGTAGCACATGAAGTGTTGCCAAACTCTCTTTGATATAGGACATGAAAAGAACAAATGTTCTCTGGATTCCATAGCACATGAAGTGTTGCCAAACTCTCTTTGATATAGGACATGAAAAGAACAAATGTTCTCTGGATTCCAATTCTATCCCACAAAAAGAACAGATAACATCGCTATTCCAGCCTTTTAATAGAAGAATCTCCTTTGTATTCAGTTTGTTATGTGAAAGAAGTCAAAGAAAGATACGAACTTTAGAGGGAATAACTGTATTCCAAATAACTTTGTATAAGGGATATATAACACCTCTCTGAATAAGAAAATTATAAAGAGATCTAACTGAGAACTGACTGTTAGGAGTGAAAGACCATTGAGGTTGATCACAATTTGTTGAAACAATATGGAAGTTACTGATAAAATTCAAAAGAGTAATTTTTTCAGCTTGAGCATGTAGGCATCAAAAATTGCCGATAGGTCCCCGCAAACAGCTCAGTGTTAACGAATGACGATGAACGTCACTACCCGGTTCACAAGAGTTTAATTGACGTCGGTGAGCGCCTGAAGCAAACCGACAAGCTACGTGAGCCGACAGAATTTCAGAATAGCGGGGATACGAATTGACCGGAAACCCCGCGACCGCTGCAAAAGAAGCAGCGCCCTCCGTGTCCCGTTCACCCCACTGATAATTCAACCATCGGGACTGACAGAGCTCTTCGTCAGAATTCCAACGCATCCGAAATCAATTAAATCCGAGTTGGGACGACGAATCAACGACAAACACACCCGGAAGGACCTCGGACTGAACTGGGGCACCCGGGGGTGTCTCGGCAAGCTCGAAACACCCGAGGGGTGTCTCGGCCAGGCCGAGACACCCCAAGGGTGTCTCGGCCAGGCCGAGACACCCCAAGGGGTGTCCTCACCTTTTACCATCCCCCCTCTTGGTTTCCTATAAATAGGCCCTTAGGCCTCCATTTGAAAGGGGCTCCTGATTTTTTGTGGCTTTTGGTGTTTGGTTAATTTCAGATCTTGCGGCTTCATCCTCGAGATCTGAAATTGAGAGAGCCTAGCGCGAGCCCTGCCGGAGCAAGGGTGCATGCGCAGCCGTCTACAGCAAAGGCAGTCGTCTTCTTCATCACCCATTCCCCGTCTGATCCTTAGTATTAGCCCTTGGCGTTAATACTAAGAAGAGCTAATATCTCGCTTTAGCCGAGATTGACGCTTTAAGCTTCTAGATCTCACGCGGATCGACGAAGCTCTGTCCGATTTATCCGGATCAGATCTGATTGCCCCGGTGGTCCACGGATATTGACGTCCCCGTCACAGGCTAAAGACCCACGCAAGCGAGACCGCACCAAAACGGGATCTCGTGTTTATTTTCGATAAAGTTGTAATCTTTGTTTTGTTGCACGAGGAGGTCTTATAAAAAGACCGACTTTTTATCGATTCTTGTTGTAACGCTTGAAGTTGTAACAGATTCAAAAGCAATGAAAACAGCAATTTTTCCCGAAAACAAGCTGGCGACCACAGTGGGAGCCAACGGCATCGCTACCGAAGCCGTCTTGACGCAACCGGCATTCAAGATCCGGGTGAATGAAGAGATCGAATACGAGTTCGATCAGCAGAAGTTTGAAGAGTATCTTTCTTCCTCCTCCTCCAGATCCGCCTCTCCAAATAGGCGCAGGAAGACTCCATCTCCCAGAAAGGCTCACAGGATCTCCAGCCCAAAGATTCAAGATCCCGTCGCCGCTGCCACACTCGCACCACAGAACGTCCCCGCGTCGTTCAGCGTGGTCGAGGCACCAAAGCCGGCTCTCCCTTCCGCCACAAAGGCGATTGATGATGCTACTCCAGCTCTGTCAAAGAGGGCCCGCCAAAGACGGCGTCAACGTCTCGCCCAACAACTAGCCAAAGCCGCTGAATCAATGGACGGGATCCGCTACAATGAAGATCTAAAGTCCAGGTACCGCCGAGAACAACAACGGCAACCAACCAACCTCACCTCCAAAACAGAAACGAACGAATGGGTTCGTGTAAAGAGGAATCGCTCCACCTTCGAAGAGCGAATCAAGAAGCGTCGGGCGTTGCTCGCGCATGCCCGACTCCTCCTAAAGGAAGCAGAGGAGACGCAGAAAGAGATGGCGGTCAAAAAGCCGCCTACAAACAAGTTGGTTTGGGTGCCCAAGTCAAAACCAGCACCTTCGACAACAATAGGTGAAGGTATCGCCCGAAACTCTCCAAAACCAGATGTTATTTCTCCTGTTCCGACACCTTCAATGGAGCCAGGTAAGAACAGGGACCCTTCAAGATCCCAGGTTCCTTTGAAAGGTCGCCTCGGTCCTTTCTCAGAGAATCGAGGTAGAGTACCTGTCAAGGAACGACTGGGACCGTTGAAAGGTCCCCAAGTTACAAGTCAAACTGGGGGTCGAATTAATCCCCCAAAGAAAGATGACAAAGGGAAAGCCCCTATTACAGACCGCATTGGGTTGCGGGTTAAAGTACAAGAACCCGTTCAGTTTCTATGCTCACAAAAGCGTAAACTTGAACGGGCTACTTTTGAAAGTACTAACAAAGCATCCTATCCCCAGAAGGAAGCATACTCATCTGATGATGATGGTGTTATACCTGGGAAGTCGTGCCAACACTCTATGGGTTGCTCCAGTTATCAAACTGATGAGTTGTACTATAGAGCTGGGGGTGCGAGTAAGTCTCGAAAGAGAGGTGCTCGAGACACGGACCCCCACTGTCCGTGTGCTAATATCATCAAGGCAGTGTTGTCAGAATGCTGCTGTTCTAAAACCCCGAAGAGAGTCTCGGTGTTCGAAAGGATTTCCAAGCCAAGGCATTTCCGTGGGAAGAGGTTCGCTCGCCAAGAGCACGAATTCCTAGAGGTGTCTGCTAATATGACCGGCAGAGGGAAATCGACACGACACTCTAGCTTAGATCAATTTGCCGAAGCATCCCAGCGCATGACTCGATTGCGGTCAGGGATCAATAGGCGAAAGAATTACCAAAGGATGCAAAAGGGACTTCCTTGGGAAGAGGAATCGTCAGATGATGGTTCAGACTCCTATTCGGCTATAGCATCCGATGACACGGCGTCTAGTACGGGACAGCCTTACGAATCACTTATGATCAGCGCCGAACAAGTAACCAAGATGCTTGAAGATGCCCTGACTAAGTAGAAGGAAGCCTTCAAGTTCGAGATGGAGATGGCCGTGCAGCAAATGAGAGAGATGCACGACCAGCATATCGCAGCTCTGACAACTCATCAAGAAGAGCCCACTCGGCCCAATCATCCGAATCAAGAGGAGAATGAACGGGAAGGGAATAACGTCAACCTAATTATTCCCCCTGTCAACAACGACAATGGAGGTGGTCCTGTAGATGATAATGCGAAAGAGGACCACGTTACCTCTCCCCAAAACCACTCGAAGACAGAAACGAGTGAAGACAAGAAGATGAAGGACTTGGAGAGCAAAATCAACACGTTGATGAACGCTCAAGAGGTAAAAAAATCCGGCATACCATGTCCATATCCAAGGGAGTGGGAATCAATTCCATATCCGGCAAAGTTCAATCTCATTAACTTTACGCCGTTTGATGGAAAGGGTTCCCCTACCCAACATTTAATATATTTCAAGTCTCACTTAGGAATAATCTCCGGCAACGAACCCTTGATGGTACGGTCATTCGTTGGCACTCTTCGCGGAGCGGCCTTCGATTGGTATCGTCGCCTCAAGCCGGGGAGCATCAGCAGTTGGGACGATATGGAGGACATGTTTCTGACGAACTTATTCGACGACGACACTGAGGTCTCAATCAGCACTCTGTTTGAGGAGAAGCAGAAGAATGGCGAGACAGTTGAAAATTTCGTGAAGAGATTCCGAAACAAGGCAATGAATTGCAGGGATCCGGTCAGCGAAGATTTCATCCTCGAGACCTGTCATAACAATCTTTCCTTGGATATCCTCGAAGCTATGGGAATGACGCCACCTAAGACCTGGAAGGACCTGAAGGTGCGAGGAGAAAGAGCCGAACGATTCCTCAAAAGGAAGAAGGCGGAAATGGGCCAAATAGCAAACAATGCCCCGCAACCAAACTTTGTCCCTAGGGGTAAAGGAAAAGCGCAAGCGCATGCGAATGCCGTGGACGCAAATCAAACGTTCGAAGTGCAGGTGCAACCGCAACAGCAGCAGCAAAAGGCGCCTCAACAATCAAGGTGGCAACAGCAGCCCCAGAAGCCAAAGGCTTCGGAGCCGAAATTCCCAAAAGTCTATTCGTTCAGAGAGGATGAAGTTCCCGGTATCTTCAAGTACCTCGTTGAGAATAACAAGATCAAACTGCCTCCAATTCAGGATCAAGAAGACGCCAAAAGAGTCAATGATCCAAAATACTGCGCATTTCACAGAGCGGTGCATCATCCTACCAAGGTATGCTATGCCCTTAAGGACAAGATCCAAGCTCTCATCGATGTCGGGTCATCACCATGAAGCAGCCGAAGGAGAAGAAAGTGGGTGCGAATGCAGTGACGATTAGCTTCGGCTCTTTTCCTGTGAACCAGTTCCAGCTTGAGCCAGTAATAAAGGCAGCAGTGAAGACGGTGAACGATGATCCTCACAAGCAGCGCCAGAAGGGACTTGTGCCACACACAGCCCCTAATGGTGAGATCCTTTGGGTTCATCCAGATCTGATCGGAGACGAACAATGGACTGGAACCTCTTCCAAGAAAAAGTCAAAAGGGAAAGGTAAGTCTTGTTATGGAGCTTCTGCTATTCCAGGGGAAGATGACGAAGAAATTCCCACCTTCCCGCTTTCTGAAGATGAACATGAGGCCTTTGCGACCCGAAGCGGGAATGAGTATCACTACAAGTACCCGGATGCTTCCGAGCAATTGGGTACCAAAACTCCTCCTTCCAAGACATTGTCAGAACTGGGAATAGCAGCAATTCCCCCAACGCCTGTAGCTACGGAGAAGGTCCAGCAGAAGGAGAAAGGGAAAGAACCTTTACGCCAAGAGGCCCAAAACCCGAGGCAATCTCGATTCAATCATCCGATTGGGAGAGACAAACCGGGAAATGTGAGCTCTCCACCCCATTTCGACATCATGGCGCAGTTGGCCAACATCCCGGCTAGGATAACCCTGTACGAGCTATTGCGTCTGTCCAAAGATACAAGGAAAGCACTACAAGAGGCCTTGAGCAACTCTGAAGCTTTTCTAACTTGAATCAAGCCGTCTCCTGAAGAACCAGAATCGTCAGCTCAGCACTGCAATCTTGCGGCGCAGCATTTTCCATGCATCTCTTTCACCAAAGAAGACATGCAGACGAAGAACTCAAAGCATGATCGGCCCTTGTACTTCACAGGGCACATTGGCTCCAGCATGGTCAACCGGATCCAAGTTGATCCGGGTTCTGCTGTTAGCATCATGCCATTCCGATTGATGCATCATCTCGGAATCCCGACGAGCAAATTAGCCTCCACCGGCACTACGATTTACGGATTCAATACCAGCGGGTCTAGACCCCTGGGGAAGATTCGAATCAAATGCCAAATCGGGGATTTAAAATCAGAAGTCACTTGCTATGTGATTGATGCAGAAACGTTCTATAACTTACTGTTGGGTCGACCTTGGATCCACGGTAACCTTATAGTTCCGTCAACTCTGCATCAATGCCTCAAGTACGTAGACTCGAATAATGAAGTCAAGACGGTGGTCGCAGATAAGCAACCGTTTAAGGGATTGGAGAATTATTTCACCGATTCCCTTCTATACGGCGCTGAATCCGATACTGAATCACCGGTCCCAGGAACGGACAGCGGAGATGAAGCTGACACCGAATCCGGGTTTGATTACGATGGTGGTTTTGTACTTAATGACATTGTACCCATTGTAATCAATCTTGACGATGATAAATCATCGGAAAATAGTTGTAATTGGCAACTTGCCGAAGAACTATCAATAAACGATGATTTAGAGTACTCGATGTGTCTTGATAATGTCACTAAAGAGCTATATGATAACCCTAACTTGTATATGCCTCTTCAGTCATTTTGTATGACGAAAAAACAGGTACAAGATCCATGCGGAGCAACGCTTGTCATCCCCGCGGGAGCATGGAGTGGAAAAGAAGTCGTCTTCGGCAAAGGAAAAGAAGCTCCGATACCCGATCACTTCTTAGAAGAAGAAGACGATGAGGATAAACCTGCCCCTCATCTATTCAGATATGACGCAAAAGCGCGCGATATGATGGAAAGGTATGGATATGACTTCACACTCGGAGAGGGTCTTTTCTTTGGTCGAGGTCCGCGAGTTCCACCTCGAATGGCCTATGTACCGAAGGGAAAACCCGATGATTATTATCGTTACAAGAGAGGTCTCGGCTATGTCTCCTCATCCGACGATGAATGTTGCTGGCAAATCATCGATCAAATTGCTAACAAAGCTAGAAATGGAGGCTCATCCGACTCCTCAGATTGGGATTCCGATTCTAGTATCGGCGAGATGTTCAAAAAGCTGATGTCGAATATGGTTACAGTCGATCCTACTACAATAGAGGAAGACGACCAGATGCCGACGTGGGAAGATCCTTGGGTTCATCACCTAAACATGCAATATAGTGATAGATTCGAACAAAGAGAGCCTCCTACCGAAGATCAAGTACTCCAGGTAAATATGGGCAGCGAAGATAATCTGAAGCCTATATTCATTAGCGACAGTCTCCCGCCCGAAGAAAAAGAAGTGTTGATCTCTCTTATCAGGGAGTACATCGATGTGTTTGCCTGGAATTATGAAGATATGCCAGGGCTCGATCCAAACGTAGCAATGCATCGTCTCAATGTCAAGACGGATGTCAAACCTGTCAAACAACAACAAAGATGGTTTCGTCCACAAATGATGGAGGCGATCGAGTCCGAAGTTAAGAAGCTTATTGACTCGGGCTTCGTTCGGGAGGAGCAACACCCGGAGTGGCTTGCTAATATTGTCCCGGTCCTTAAGAAGAACGGAAAGGTCAGGATTTGTATCGACTTTCGGGATCTCAACGCTGCTTGCCCAAAAGATGATTTTCCCCTCCCCATCACGGATGTTATCATCGACAATACGTGTGGGTTCGAGAGGATGTCTTTCATGGATGGCTTCTCTGGTTATAATCAAATAAAGATGCATCCAGATGATGAAAAGCATACTGCATTCAGAACGCCTCTCGGCGTCTTCTGCTACACGGTTATGCCCTTCGGCTTGAAGAATGCATGTTCTACATATCAACGAGCTATGTCAAAGATCTTTCAGGAGCATCTCCGAAAGACTGTCGAATGCTACGTAGATGATCTGGTCGTGAAAAGTCATGATAAAAAGGATCACATCAAAGACTTGAGGACCATGTTCGACTTAATGCGAGCCCATCAATTGAAGATGAATCCTACTAAGTCTTTCCTCGGAATGTCGAGTGGCAAATTCCTGGGATTCGTCGTCACCACCAAAAGTATTCACATCGATCCTGATAAGGTAAAGGCGATCAATGAGTTACAACCTCCGAGGAACCTCAAGGAGCTCAGAGGATTGCAAGGGCGATTGGCCTATATCCGTCGGTTCATTTCGAACCTCTCAGGAAAATGCCAACCATTCTCCAGGCTCGCAAAGAAGGGCGTATCCTTTGTATGGGATGAAGCTTGTCAAAAGGCATTCGAGAGTATTAAGGAATATCTCTCGAAACCTCCTGTACTCGTTGCACCGAAATCGGGCAAACCGTTCTTGATTTATGTCAAGGCGACGAGCCACTCATTAAGTGCATTGCTTGCACAAGATGACGATAACGGTCACGAGCAGGCAGTGTATTATTTGAGCCGAACCATGGTAGGCGCCGAATCTCGATATCCTATGATTGAGAGAGAATGCCTCGCCTTGGTGTTCGCTATTCAGAAGATGCGGCATTATCTGGTTGGACATACCATTTACGTCATCTCTAAAGTTAATCCGGTTCGAGTATTCATGACTCAACCGGCTTCCATGAGCTGGCGATTAGCAAAATGGGCCTTACTCTTGTCCCAATACGACTTGCATTTCAAGCAACAGAAGTCGGTAAAAGGACAGGCCATCTGTGATCTCCTGGCAGACAATCCAACGACGGATACCGCCGAGATATATGACGGCTTACCGGATGAAACCCATGAAGTCAACGCAACTTCACACCAGCAAGTATGGCGTTTATACTTCGACGGCGCTTCGCGAGCAACTCATGTTGCAAGTGCTCCTGGAAGTTCTAAAATCTCCTCCGGAGTTGGAGTAGTTTTAGTTTCCCCGGGAAAACACGTGATGCCTCGAGCTTACTCATTAACCGAGCCATGCTCGAATAATGTAGCAGAGTATAATGCCTTGATTATAGGGCTCAGTTTTGCTAAAGAACTGGGGGTGGAGTATCTCGAAGCCTTCGGCGATTCTCAGCTAATAGTCAAGCAAGTCCAAGGAGAGTACGAGGTTCGAAGCCAAGATTTAATACCCTACCATAAGATGGCAGTAGAGATGGCAGAATTATTCGAAGGATTCTTTATTGAACATATTCCACGGCTACAGAATACTTATGCAGACGCGTTGGCAGCATTGGCCGTATCACTGGCGCAGCCTCCCGAAACGGAGCAATTTGTTACGGTAAGAACTCACCAACTCCTAGTGCCGCTTTACAATGAAGATGCCAAGGAAGAGGAGGTTCAAGAGGTACACGCTACTCAAATCGGGTTCGAACCGCGAGATTGGCGTTTCCCCATCATCGACTACGTCTTGCATGGGATCTTGCCAGAAGATGTGAAGGAAAGAGAGTCTATCTGGCGAAGAGCACCAAGATTCTACTATAATACAGAGAATCGAACGCTATACCGCAGGGAGTACGATGGGTTGCTATTGCGCTGCCTATCAACCAAAGAAGCTGAAGAGGTCCTTAGGGAGGCGCACGAAGGAGAGTGTGGCGCACACCAACCTGGTCCCAAGCTTTACGATCGCATCAGAAGAATGGGGTATTTTCGGCCTTCCATGATGAATGATGCAATGGCATATGCCCGAAAGTGTAATGCATGTCAGATACACGGGAATTATGTGCACCAACCTCCGGAGCATCTGCATCCTTCGGTCACGTCATGGCCGTTCGGGACTTGGGGAATGGACATTGTTGGCCCTATAAATCCCCCATCAGTCAAAGGTGACCGGTTCATCCTGGCAATTACCGATTACTTCTCCAAATGGGCTGAAGCAGTTCCGCTCAGGGAAGTTAAAACGAGCAACGTCATTGGATTCATCAAGCCCCACATCATCTATAGGTATGGCGTTCCAAGACGAATCATACATGACAACGGTCCTCAGTTTGTCAGCAACGCCTTCATAAGGTTCTGCGAAAAGTTTAAAATTCAGGATATCTCGTCGACGGCTTATAATCCTACAGCGAATGGATTAGCTGAAGCCTTCAACAAGACTATCATCAAACTCTTGTCAAAGATCGTGAAAACTAACAAACGAGACTGGGATGACAAGCTCGGCGCAGCTCTATGGGCCTATCGAACCACGGTGCGCACACCGACGGGAGCAACCCCGTATTCACTGGTATACGGATGTGAAGCTGTTCTCCCTTTGGAAATCCAAATTCCATCTCTTCGGATCGCTCTTGCAACCCAGATGACGACCGAAGAACAACATCAGAAACGCCTCGAAGAACTCGAGAGGCTCGATGAGAAGCGCCTGGAAGCTCAACAACATATTGAGTTATACCAAGCTAGAATTTCTCGAGCCTTTGACAAAAAGGTTCGACAAAGAAGCTTCAAGGAAGGAGATCTGGTCCTCACTGCTCGCCGACCGATAATCCTCAATTCCAAGAAGAAGGGTAAATTTGAACCCAAATGGGAGGGACCATTCGTAGTGGAGACAGTCTACTCGAGTGGCGCATATCGCCTTGTCACCAAAGACGGTGACCGACTTATGATGCCGATAAACGGCAAGTTTCTGAAAAGATACTATCCTTAGTATCTTCAGGATAACCAATGCATCGGGAAGTTCCCGGAAGAATACCACATGGGTATTCTTAGGGATAACCCAGTCATTGTGGAATTGACAAAGAAGAAATCTACATTCGAACTCTGAAGGTCAGAATGTCTCTTCTTATTCTCGACAAAATTCCCCAACTCTTATGAGTTACGTTTGTGAGATGAGATCTAATCCTCTGATAGGTTAATCTTTCCTCACCAAACCATCCGCTGATCAAATTAAACGACAGTGGATCCACCAACATTTCCATCTGCCAGTCATTGGCATTTCTCAGACTCAACACGTTAGGTCCTACTCACCTAGCGTTGAAGTCTTCCGTTGAGTGATAATACGAGTTAGCACCTTCTTTGCTACCCGTATTCCACTTTCTTTGCTTTTTGGTCAAACCTATAAAAGTTAGGGCCAAAGCCAAATTCCCCTCTTGATTCCTCCAATGAACGAGAGGTCCACTTTCAAATCGAGTGATCAAACCTTTCGACAGTTAGGGTCATCTCAAACTCCTGTCTGGTCAAACCTTCCTACAGTTAGGACCAAAACCAAAATCCCCTCTCGATTCCTTCCATAAACGAGAGGTCCACTTGGAACAGTCAAACCTATAAAAGTTAGAATTGTTCCCGATCTCGCTTAGTCAAGCCTACAGATAGTCGAGACTAAGGTCGAGTCATTCATTTTCGATAAACGAAAATCCACCTTTGTCCCCTTTTTCCACCAAACCTATAAAAGTTAGGGTTGAAATTGGGTTTTCTCCTCAATGAATGAGGGGTTCTTTGGGTTCAAATGACCAATCCTATAAAAGGTAGTGTCGTTCGAACCTTTCCGATTCTCGGAGTGGAGATCCCACTCTTAGTTTCATCCTTCCGGATTCTGGGGGTGGAGATCCCACCTCGAGTTTCCTTTCCAGCTGAAGATAGAATATAAAATTCTTCCTCTTCAGCACCGGGAGATAGAATATAAAATTCTTCCTCTCCTCGAACCTTTCCGATGCTCGGAGTGGAGATCCCACTCCCAGTTCATCCTTCCGGATTCTGGAGGTGGGGATCCCACCTCGAGTTTCATTTTCAGCTGTAGATAGAATATAAAATTCTTCCTCTTCAGCACCGGGAGATAGAATATAAAATTCTTCCTCTCCTCGAACCTTTCCGATGCTCGGAGTGGAGATCCCACTCCCAGTTCATCCTTCCGGATTCTGGAGGTGGAGATCCCACCTCGAGTTTCCTTTCCAGCTGTAGATAGAATATAAAATTCTTCCTCTTCAGCACCGGGAGATAGAATATAAAATTCTTCCTCTCCTCGGACCTTTCCGATGCTCGGAGTGGAGATCCCACTCCCAGTTCATCATTCCGGATGCTCGGAGTGGAGATCCCACTCCCAGTTCATCCTTCCAGATACTGGGGGTGGGGAATCCCACCTCAAGTTTCCTTTCCAGCGGGAGATAGAGCACAACGTTACATGTGAGACGGGTCTAATAATTCACATGCTAGTCCGATTTCAAACGGTAATCGGTAAAGACATATCAAACCCGTTGAGGGCTGGGGGTTTGCCAAAAATCCCATAAATCTGTCATTCAGAATAAGTACAGAAAAGATCACAAGAAAGAAGCAAATACAGAGTTTCTATTAATAGATCGAATCAAAAGCATACAACAAAAGCTCGTTAGCCCGAAGGCAACTGGCGACTGAGGATATGAGATTTTAAACTAAAGAGTCTATCTACATAACTCCGCTCGAGTTCCGCCTGCAGATTAGCTCGAGCAGATTCTTCAGAATGACTTAAAATCTCTGCGGCCTCACTCTTCAAATTCATCAGTCTCTCCTGGGTGGACCCTAGCTTCTCGAGTGCCTGCTCACGAGAACGCTCTAGTCCAGCCAGGTCATCTGCAATAAGAGCGGCAGATTCCTCCGCGTGCTTCAAGGCCTCTCTCAGCCTAGTCATTTCCTCGCGGTTCGAGTCCAAAGAGCGAAGTAGCTCAGATCTCTCCGTATCCTTCCTCGCCACGTTAGTCATTAACTGCGCAATGGAGCTCTCATGTGACTGGAGCTCGCACCCGATAGAAGATTTCAGGTCACGCCACTGTGCTATCCTAAGCTCCAACTGAGAGGACACAAAAGAAGAAGCCCCGGTAACCTCCAACTCCTTCAACTCTTGTATCTCTGACTCCAGGGCAGCGAAATCAGCAGTGAAAGAATCGGCCAACTCCGGGTATCCTTCTTCCCTCATCATCATCATGTGGCGAGAAAAGGAACGCCTGAACTGATCGAAACCGCCTCCTCTGTGAAGAAGCTTCTCGATCAGGCCGTTATAAAAGGCAGTGAAGAAGCTGAGGTCCGTACGAAAAGCCTCCCTGTCAGGATCAGTATCGACCAAAAGGATGCGGACACGCTCGTATAGGGAAGATCGAGATCCTACAAGCAACAACATAGAAGCTCAGCGGATTATCAAATACGATAAGGAAAGTCAAAAGGCAAGATCTGAGCATACCAACGCCAACGGATGTCCCCTCGGGCTGAGGTCCGACAGGCTCTGAGGCAGCAGCAGAAGAAGGTATATCAACCCCTGCAGGCGGATTGCTCATATCACTCGGTAAGGACGGAGAGGCACTACTTCTGTGCAGGCTTTCAGCCCCGGGAACTGTAGTAGTATTAGGCTCAACGGCCGGTCCTACAGTTACACTCTTATATTAGCCAAATGAAAATCTGGACAAATAAGGAGAACCGGGACAAAAAGATCTCATGCATACCTGCAATTCCCCCATCCTCAGATGCAGTCGGAATGCCAAGAGTCATAAGAGTATCGGCCCAAGCGGCTGGTCCTATGGTGTCACCCTCTTATTAGTCAAAATGAAAATTTAGACAAATAAGGAGGATTGGGATAACAAAGTCATCTGCATACCTGTAGATCCATCATCCGTAGGGATCTGAGGAATGCCAGGAGTCATATGAGAATCAGTCCCGGTGGCTGGTCCTATGATTGCACTCATATATTAGTCAAAAGCCAGATGAACATGGAGAAGTACGATATCCCTAAATCGTATGCGTACCTACGAGCCCGTCACTCCGAGGCAAGCTGGATATGCCAGGGATCGATATCGGGCTAATCCCAATGGTTGGCGCTGCAATATTAATCCTTCGTCAGTCAGATAAAAGATCAAGCAAAAGGAAGGGAACCAGATATATACCGGTGGATGAATCATTTCCAAAGAATGGTCTCTCGGTTCCTCTCGAAGTCTGCTCAGCCAGCATGTCAGCTAATAAGCCGGCATCAGGCTTCGAGAAACTTGGCCTGTCCGTCGCAACATCTGCAGGGTAACCTGAATGTTGAAAGATGAGGAAAACTCAAGAAAATACTTGCAGCAAAGACGGAAGATCTTCCTTCCCCGTGCTTGAGGAAAGTAACATCGGATGTAGATATACCTGAATATGGGACTGGGGGCTCAACATTATTCATCTGCTCAAGATCGATGTTTAGATCGATGCCCAGAGACCCGTCATGAAGGGCGTCGCACACCTGTTGCATAAAGCAATCCATGTTATCGGCACCAGGAGATACCGAACCTGGTGGGAGTTCACCCTCTTCGAAGAAACCTGGAGCATGAAACATGGTTACAAATCCCAAAAGGTAAACAACCTTAAAGCAATGGCAATAAAATGTTACCTTCCCCTCCATCAGCGGTGCTTCCTAAGTCCGCTCCGTAAAGGCGCTGACCGTCGTGGGGCTTATGAATAGTCTTCTTCCTCTTCGGGGCACCAACCCTCCGAGGACCAAAGGGCCGGTCATGCACAGGCCTGTCACACGTTCCAACGTGTGTAGGAGCTTGCGGCTCATGATCGTCGGATGTCCTACCTAAAGTGACAATAGCCATTTCAATAAATGGACAAGAGCTGTTATTAAGGGAGAAGGAGAATTAAAGAGAAAGGACAAACCAGTATCGAGTTCTTCTCGGTCGGTGTCTGCATCTACATATTCTTCCTCGGAGGTCTCGTCCTCGTCACCCGTAGGGAGAAGCTCTTCATCATCTGTGAGAAGAGATTTGGCATGCCCTTTTCTCCACTTCTGAGCAAGCTCAGCCCTGCGACCAGCCATCATAGCAGCTCGGACCGAGTACTCTGACTGTAACTCGGAAAGGCTCCTCACACTGATGGATTCATAGGCGGAAAGGAACCACTTGCAGTTGAGGAAAGTGGTCAGCGGCTTACGCCTATATGAAGGGAGAGCAAAACAGGCTCCAGTGCAGCCCACCATCGTCCACAGCCACGCTCGTACACCGTCAATCAATCCTCCCTCAACCTGCAGGCTACGGCTCGGATTCCCAACGTACAGTTGGTCATAGCCGAACTGGCGAGCAAAGCGGCAAGGGAGATAAGGCTCTATGTGGCATTGGTTCTTCACCCGGAGAACAAGATACCCAATGCGGATGTTCACTAGCCACCGGAAGCAACCAGCGTCGAGAACGGTCCGATCACTTCTAGGTTTCTCCTCGTCAATCAGCACGTCGCCGTAGCGACCTGAAAAGTGAGGGAAACACTTAAAGAACTCCCACCTCTTACGGACTCGAAGCTCTTGCTGAACGTCACTGAATTTGTTCCCAAGCCATCTGTTCTTCTCCAACAGCTGTATGAAGGGGACGGGGATGTCAACGACACTGGGCGCTGACATCAAGTCAGGACGGTGAAGAACGAGCCACGCCATCAGATAAGCGTAAGGGAGCTCAACCTTCGGACAAACAAGCTCAGCTGATGGTTCAGAGCCCATATGTGTGAAACTGCTGACTAGACTCCTGAGCCCGCAATGGATGCCAGCTACCATTGCTGGGAGCAGGGAAAGCTCTCTCCTGTAGGCTAGCTGAACTGCAGGGAAAAGCACCTCGATGGGTAGAGCATTTGAAGGCTGGTGCGGGACAACACACTTCTTCAACCAAAGAGCAAGGTAGCCCGCTAGTAGAGTCCGGGACCCAATGGACTTCTGTGCACGGCAGAGAAAAGAGCGAAACTTGGTCCCCGCGGGAAAAGCTCCCTCAGCACTGGCGGTAGTGTAGGATTGAGCCTCAGCCTTCTCCAGCAGCTCATTAATCACAGAAGGGGTCAATATGTCTAATTCACGAATGGACTCGTCGGAGTTACCCTCCAAGTTCTGGAACAAATAGCAGGCAAACTGCTTCAAGCTGACCTGCCTCTTCCTCTTCGCTTGAAGAGAAGTCTGAACCAAGGAGGTATGAAAATGACAGGTAAGATCCCAGAGAGTGTCGTACATGTCGGGAGTATCTTTCTTCATACACTCCAGCTGCTGGTTCGAGGGAAAATACTCCTGATACGGACAATCCTCCATCGGAAGACCCGAAACATAATGCATCTCATGCAAAGCTAACCCTAGCTCACCACCACTGGTCAGAAAGGTGTTACTGTCAGGCATGTAGGTCTCCAGCAAAGCCAAGAAATGGCGACAGCTGACTGGGATTCCGTACATGGTGGCTCGTATGGGCGCATACAACCCACTGCTCTTCAGATCCCTCTCCCAGCGCGTTAAGACGAAACCAGTCATGCGCGCCCACCACCCTTTGGCTAGCGAGGAAGCCCAACCGTAACATCTGTACTCTGGTGGAGGTAACCGTCTCCCGAGAAGAGCCAGACGGTTACTCACAGTAGAGGCAGCTGCTGACACCTCGCCTAGGGGTGCAGTGTTAAGGCCCATAATCCCGGGCCGAAGACCACGAACGTCTTGATACCCGTTAGAGCCAAGGGTCTTATGGTGAGTGACATATCCACACTGAACTCGCTCAGCATTTTCAGTAAGGTGCCAAGACATCTGTCTTTCCACGGCCTGCCCCTTCAAGTGACTGAAAGAATATTGGCGTGGAATCGAGGGGATGTACAAACAAGCTCCACCGTCAAAAGTCAGCCAGTGCTCCTCGCCAAGGGTCAGTGTAGCAGGATCCTCGACATGATCCCCGAACAAGAGGCACAAGCAATGGCGCCCTCCTTCCCGTATCAAGCGGCAAGAGTCGTCTGAGCGATCTCTATCGAACCGAGGAAGTGGGCTAACAGCCTGCCTAAGGGAAGCTGAAGAGAAGACCTCCCGACTACAACCAGTGTTGGCGTGAGGAGGAAGGCTACCCGCGAGAAATTCCACTGCAATAAAGCACAAGGGTGGAGTCAGAAAATTCATCCACGAAATAATTGGAGTGACGATTTTGAGTGTCCTACACTGGAAGAACGATATGCATCATCACGTGAATAACGTGGTAACATACACCGAACTATAAGGTGTAGGACGGCACAAAATCGCCCCAATATACCAGAAGACTTGAATTGGCTAAGCAAGACAAGTCTGAAACCTTAACCCCCGCGAAGAAGGGTGTCGGTTCTTCCTTCATGACCCGCAAAGAGGTCAATCGAGGATACAAGAAGAAAAATATATATACAAATTCTCACCCCCGAAGAAAGAAGCCGCGGGGGGAGATGTCGCGGGAGCCTCTCCCTCGCTATGCTACGAATGAGAACGACTCCTACGAGGTCGAGATCGGCGAGGAGACATCGAAAATCTGCAATGAAAAGCAGTCTGTCAGGTACAATATAAGAACACGAAATTTAAAAGGGAAATTAAGCACTTGGACTTAAAATCCTATAAATAAATAGGATTTTATAGTTAAAGTCTAATTAAACCTACAAATTTCGTGCCCGCAAAACAATAATTATCGTTTTTTGCGGTGAATTTTGGTGAAATACCCAAAATACCCCCCGTGTTTAAGGCCAGATTCGGGTCAAGGACACGCGTGATCCGGGTCATGATCATCACATTCGATCATATAGCACCCCGATACCCCACAATTTTGGTTAAAGTTTGCAAATAAACCCTTTTGCAGAATTTAGCCAATTTTGCATAAAAGCCCCTCTACAAAATCTTGGTTTGGTCTCCACATGCCTTTATCAAAATTTTGATCATGAGTTCGCGGTCAAAACTCACTAGATGTCAGCCCTAAATTCGCTGCCCCTTTTGCAAATAATCCCCCTAAAACATTTATGGGCTGTTTTGCAAATTAATCCCTCAAATAACTCTTTGATCCCCTTGCATAAAACACCCCTCACGATGTTTCACCAAATGGACATAAATCCAACCCCAAAATTTCAGTTCCAATTTTGCATAAATCGTCAAAGCATCGAATAGACTGAAAATCGAAGGAGCCAAGAGTGAAGCTAACTACAGGTCCTTACGCCAACTGAAGGCTGGACCAATCATATCCAAAGTATTCCGGTCTCTTCTATAAAAGAAACGAGCCCGGAACACTTTGGAGGGGGTATCTGCAGTTCCAATTTTGCATAAAAACCCCCACGAATTTCAGTCCCTATTTTGCAAATAAGCCCTCCAAAATTCGGCCATATTGCCTCTTTTGCACAAAGCCCCCCAAAATATGGTGCATACACAATCCCTTGCCTATTACAAGTATAAAGATGTAATCTTTATCAAAAAAAATAGAGGATGGTGAAGAGGAGCTTACCCAAATCAAGAGGTGGGAGAAACCCTAGTGGGAGGTGAAGATTTTCGGCCAAGGAGGAGCATACAAAAATCCGAATTTTCTTGAGGGTTCGGAGCTTTTGAAAGAGATGAAATAATGGTGGAGGGATGGAAGTAGAAGAAGAGGTTTAAGAGGGAAAGAATTCTCTTTTGAATTTTGAAAAGAGGGGGAAAACAAAAGAAGTAATGAGACCAAAACAAGGGAAAGGGAAACAAACAAAAGGGGGAAAAAGACAAAAAAAAAAGAGGGGAGAGGGGGGTGTCTCGGCCCCAAAACCGAGACACCCTAGGGTGTCTCGGCTTTGGCCGAGACACCGTCAACGTTCGACGATCCGAAACCCTAAGGGTCAACGCCGGTCAACGCGTAACCCTAGGTCAACGCCGGTCAACGCGTTGCGACAAAAAGTCAACACACGGTGGCCCGAAACCCTAAGCCAGCACAATGTGGCGGAGGTAGTTCAAAGTCAACACCAATGACACGAGCCAGACTCAATTCATCAGCTACAAACTCAAGACTCCGGCGACGGCCAAGCGATAAACGCAGTGCCGGAAGAACTTCGGCTATTCGTCAAAGCATCGAATAGACTGAAAATCGAAGGAGCCAAGAGTGAAGCTAACTACAGGTCCTTACGCCAACTGAAGGCTGGACCAATCATATCCAAAGTATTCCGGTCTCTTCTATAAAAGAAACGAGCCCGGAACACTTTGGAGGGGGTATCTGTAGGCATCAAAAATTGCCTATAGGTCTCCACGAACGGTTCAGCGTTAAAGAGCGACGATGAACGTCACTATCCGATCCA
>NC_033794.1:114577136-114578942 GCF_001876935.1 Asparagus officinalis | reverse complement strand
AACTTCTAGATCTCACGCGGATCGACGAAGTTCTGTCCGATATTTCTGGATTAGAAGTTTCTAGATCTCACGCGGATCGACGAAGCTCTGTCCGATTTATCCGGATCAGATCTGATTGCCCCGGTGGTCCACGGATATTGACGTCCCCGTCACAGGCTAAAGACCCACGCAAGCGAGACCGCACCAAAACGGGATCTCGTGTTTATTTTCGATAAAGTTGTAATCTTTGTTTTGTTGCACAAGGAGGTCTTATAAAAAGACCGACCTTTTTTTATTGATTCTTGTTGTAACGCCTGAAGTTGTAACAGATTCAAAAGCAATGAAAACAGCAACTTTCTCCGAAAACAGAGCACTAGGATGAATACTTCTTCTCATCAACAAATGCCAATACCATTCATGTGCATTGTAAAGACCCTGAGCACTAGGATGAATACTTCTTCTCATCAACAAATGCCAATACCATTCATGTGCATTGTAAAGACCCTGGCTCCTGACAGTGGCATTAGAGGAGAGAGCTAACTTATATGATTAAGGGAAAACACTTGCTAAACTGTTAAAACCAGTCCATTTGTCTTCCTAGAATCTAGTATTATCTCCTGAACCTATCATTCATTTTATGTTATGGAAAAAAGCGTCTTTCTGAGATAAGACATCATTCCAAAATGATGAATAAGATGACTTGAAAAAACTGGTCTGTAGAGTTGTATTACCATGAACATAAAGATTGTGAAGAAACTTGCCTGTAGATGAGTCCCTGTCTAAGTACTTCCATAGCCATTTAGTCAGAAGTGAAGAATTGAACACAACAATATCTTTAATCCCCAGGCCTCCCTCATTTTTGTTTAAGCAAACTTTTTTCCAGTTTACCAAACATTTGAAAGTATTTGTGTCAGCCTTTCCTGTCCATAGGAAGTTCCTCCTAACTTTATCAATTTCTTTGACAAGCCATTTAGGTAGCTTATAAAAAGACATGAAATTTAAGGCACTGATGTAAGAACTGAATTCAAAAGAACCAATCTCCCTCCATAAGATAGGGTATTCTTTTTCTAGGTAGCCAGTTTCCTATAGAGATTATCTAACAGAGGCTGCCAGTCTGATTTGGATAATTTGCCATATTTGAGAGGTAAGCCAAGATACTTAATTGGAAGTTGACCAACTTTGCAATCCAGGGAAGATGCTAAGGTCTGAGCTTTGTTTTGAATATTGCCAAAATATATGAGAGATGATTTTGAGTAATTGATGCTCAATCCAGATATGTCCTCAAAAATATAAAGAATAGCTTTGAGAGTGGAAATATCATTGGAGGAGCTTTTGACAAAGAGCAAAGTATCGTCAGCAAATTGAAGTATCCTCAATTGATTGAGAGGTTCCTTAAGACCAAGAGATGTCAATAGCCCCTCTTCAACATTATTCATAATTATTTTGTTCAAAACATCTACAGCAATGTTAAAAAACATTGGAGAAAGAGGATCACCTTGCTTGAGGCCCCTTTTGCAAAAGAAAAACTTGGTAGGTGTACCATTAACTAGAATTGCACAGTTAGAGGATGAAATAATGTGAAAAATCCATGAACACCACCTATTACCAAATCCCCTAGCTTTCAAAAGATCAATAAGGAAAGCCCAGTCTATGGAATCAAAAGCTTTAGCAAAATCAATCTTAAACATAGCAACTTCCTTCTTTCTTTTTGAACAGGCATGTATCATTTCATTAGCTTGAAGAATAGAGTCAAGAGTAGATTTCCCTGCTTGGAAAGCAGATTGGGTAGATGCAACTAATGATGGCATGTGAAAAGCCAGTCTGTTC
>NC_033794.1:114573750-114576388 GCF_001876935.1 Asparagus officinalis | reverse complement strand
TGTATATATCAGGGTCCAAGAAGCACCTACATAAGAAAGGAGAATCATTAATATAAAATTTTAATTGACCATTATCAATTATTAAATATTAAATACCTACATCGGGGGATAGTTCTGGTGCTGCATCAGAGGGGCCGGGTGATGAAGATCTCGCATCTGCAACAAATGAACACTATGAGCTAGATAACTAATAATTTCTAAAATATATTAAAATATTAATTAATTTTTATACCTACATCTGTAGATGGTAGTGTATCATAAGCACCACTACTTGGGGTGATACTTCGTGATCGATCACCCATGTGAATGTGGTCCCACATTTAAATGAGTGGAGGGAGATGTGACACCTCACTACCAAACATAATTTTTTGTGCTTGGTACCAAGCATACTCATATTTCTCTATATATATATACATGTGTGTGTGTGTGTGTATATATATATATATATATATATATATATATATATACACACACACACACACATGTATATATATATAGAGAAATATGAGTATGCTTGGTACCAAGCACAAAAAATTATGTTTGGTAGTGAGGTGTCACATCTCCCTCCACTCATTTAAATGTGGGACCACATTCACATGGGTGATCGATCACGAAGTATCACCCCAAGTAGTGGTGCTTATGATACACTACCATCTACAGATGTAGGTATAAAAATTAATTAATATTTTAATATATTTTAGAAATTATTAGTTATCTAGCTCATAGTGTTCATTTGTTGCAGATGCGAGATCTTCATCACCCGGCCCCTCTGATGCAGCACCAGAACTATCCCCCGATGTAGGTATTTAATATTTAATAATTGATAATGGTCAATTAAAATTTTATATTAATGATTCTCTTTCTTATGTAGGTGCTTCTTGGACCCCGACATATCCATCATATACATTCCATACTGACTTACGACCGAAGACACAGGACTATCTCAGTTTACCTTTACCTCCGGACTCTCATAAGTCCAAGGCTGACTTAAGGAAGTACCACCCATGTGCTGCGAGAAAGTTAGAGAAAATGCTTCCTATGTTAGAGACTAGGAAAGCTGTTGCACTCGTAGCAAAAGAAAGAGAGATAACGAATGGTAAATTGTATAAATACTTTTAATTTTCACATTTAAGAGATAACGAATGGTAAATTGTATAAATACTTTTAATTTTCACATTTATATATTATATGATATGTTATCATGTTATTACACATTTATATATTATATGATATGTTATCATGTTATTATTGTAGGCGCTAAGCGAGATCGTGTAGAGAACAGACGTGACAGAGGTAAGCCTGAATCTAAACAACCTCCAAGAGGAATGAGGGTGATAATTCGCTGGAATAATTCTAATTTGCCAGTTGTTCCTTGGTCGACCCACGTATCTCTGCGTATTTGATTGACAAGATTGACAAGAAGCTGCATATTCAGGTGACTAATGAGATGACTAGAGTTGCGCTGACGACGAACTCGATGGACAATATCTTGTGGTATGTTATAAAACATTTAGGCGGTGCAATTCCTTATAGCACTTATGGTGGTATCCTACGGATCATAAGCTTGATTGACGATAATTCCGATGCTAGGCAGAGCAGCGCTCAGGTACCTTATTTGTTTTTATATTTATAAATTCATTTTTATTTAATATGTTATCAAACACCACATAATGATTATTCAATTGAACATTCAGAATAGAGATATTGGAGGGAGCATCACCCGTTCTCACAACTGGGATAGAGATACCGCCGCCGATGATGATAGATGAGGTTTTTTTTATTTTTAATGCAATAAACAGTTTTATTTGTTATAACACTATATTTATTCATGTCGTGTATCCTATCTTATTCATGTACATTGTTAGTATATATGCTGTTGGATGTATATATTAGACGGATTTGGTTGATGTATATTTTAGAGTGGATGGTTGGATTTATGCATTGTGTTGGATTTGATTATATTTGGTTTTCAATGGAATTGTTATGAATTTTGATTATATTTGTATGGTTGGATGTATTCATGTGTACAGTATTTATTGGATGTATTCATATATTAATGTAATTGTACAGGGAAATACAAATTATAATTAATTTTTTTTTTCTAAAAAATTATCAACCTAGACGGAATTCCGTCTAGGGTGAGACATCCTAGACGGAAATCCGTCTAGGTTGTCATAATCAACCTAGACGGAATTCTGTCTAGGTTGACTCATCCTAGACGGATGTCCGTCTAGGATCAACCTAGACGGATTTTCGTCTAGGTTGACAACCTAGATGGAAATCCGTCTAGGTTGATAACCTAGATGGAAATCAGTCTAGGTTGTCAACCTAGACAAAATTCTTACTTTCGTCTAGGTTAACTTCTGTCTAGATTGATCAACCTAGAGGGAATTCCGTGTAGGTTGCGTCAAACTAGACGGAAGCAAAATAAACGGACCTAACTAGACGGATTTCCGTCTAGTTAAACTAACCTAGACGGCATTTGGAGCAACCTAGACGGAAATTTCCATCTAGGTTGCTCGTTTTTCTACTAGTGAATGAGTGGTTAGGAAGTTTGGTGGACATCAAATTAAGTTGGTAGGAGTCTCTCTCTCTCTCTCTCTCTCTCTCTCTCTCTCTCTCTTTATATATATATATA
>NC_033794.1:114534736-114572455 GCF_001876935.1 Asparagus officinalis | reverse complement strand
AGGATTGTAATGTAAAAATTGAGCAATTAGAACATAATAAAACTAGTTAGAGCTAGGCAGAAGGCAATTGTAAACTTCCACATACCCATGATTTTGCTTCTTATTTAGACACGGAATTGACGAAGTGCTGGACACAACATGCAGGTTCAGACTTGTAGGCTGTTCATTAATTTAAGAATAATGCTAACTACATTGCACTTTTCTAAACTACTCCCACACTATAAGAGAGAGAAGTATGGCCCCATGACGAGTCATAATTTTGAAAAAAAATTGAAGGGCTTTAAGCTTTTACCCCCACACTTTTCTCTCTCTATTTGTACCGCATAAAACGTGCATGCAGCTCACACACGAAGAAAATGAATTGGGCTTAAATGGATAGAGTTAAAGCTTATTTCAATTTCAAATTTGATAAAAATACCTAGGCTTAGAATTTTAGGTCTTTGAAAAACATTTTCATATCTCCTCAACCATCAATGGTCGAAGTAGACTTCGGTCCTTGCCAATACTTGTGAAATGGAAATTTACCTTTAATTTTTTACTATAGTTTTCTTTAATTACCTAATATTTATATATCAACTTCTTGGTCTTCTACCTCTTATGCTTCTGTAATCTTCCCGTCCCATTTTGGGAGAATCATCCTTCTTAAATAATAATTAAACTGCAAAAAAGAAGAAAAAAGAGGCGGGCGTTAGATCTAGCTGCCATAAGCATCCCATGCTTTACCGTTATTATTGTCTTAATTATTCTTTCAATTGTACAAAACACTTTTGCTACTTCATCTATTATCACAACTATTCATGCTATTTGTACTGCTCTCTCTTAGATTTATCATTATCGTTTCTGTCACTTCTATTTTTATTATTGTTGTTTTCACTATTTTACTTAAAGTCTGGAAGCATGTCCATTTCTATCTTCTCTAATTTCCTGTTCACATTTGTTGATTCCTGTAGGAGACTAATCTCAAATTGGTGGAGTTCACCCAGCTTAAATTGCGAATGTATCTTGCTTTTTGAGCTAAAAATGGTAATGATGGTGATGTCAAGATTTATCAAACTCGGGCAAGGATCTTTCCTGGAGGAGAGGAGATTGAAGAGGTAAGATTGAAACCTGGAGTAAACTGAAAGGTAAATTTAGTAATAAAATAGTTTATAACAATTGGATATTTCTTCAGATTGCTGCAAGTGCAACCACATAACTTCATGCAATTTTTTTTTTGAAGAACTTATGACCCAATGACTAAAAAATTTGTCCTTTCTAAAATGATAATAAGAGTCATACACCCACATAGTTACTCCTCTTTACAAGTATTATGTAGAGTTGTAACTAGTCGTTGAGTCACATTGATTTCCTTCCAAGAGAATTAGCTGCTTAGGTTCAATTGTGGCTTTACAACACTCCACTAGTTTATCAAATTAAATACTAATTCCTGTACATTATGGATTGAATAAAGCAGTGTAGAAGATAGCGCACGTTCCGTACCGCAATGTAGTACATAGTGTAATGTAGCGCCATCCTGCCGCTACGTAGCGCTAGAAAATAGCGCAGAAACAAAACAACGTAAGCTATTTTACCCATAGCTTTGTAACGCGTTTTCATATCGCTCCATAGATTAGGTTAAATTATTCAAGGGCTGTGATTGAATTTTAAAAGAATTTTAATGGGTAGAGCTAGTAACGCGTTTTCATATGTGATTACGTACCATTTTAGCAACATTGCCAAATCAAAACCTCACAAAATATTGGGTTTTCTTGTGGAAAAATGGTGAACAAAAAAAAAAAAAAAAAAAAAAAAAAAAAAAAAAAAAACAAAGTATTTCAGTCATTATAAATGCTTATAAGGAAAGTATCGAAATGCATCACATTTAAGCAATTTTATTTTATGCATTAATACTATTGAACTTAAGGTTTATGTTTTGGTCGAGAGTAATTATCATTATGGGTAGAGCTAGTAACTACAAAAATTATGGGTTTGCTGTATGACTCCAATTCCCATCCAATGCTTAAAATAAAGAATGCAGATTAAATCATCCTAAACAGAATTTTATGTGTTCGAAAGGTGAATTCCTACAGTGTATAAACTTATTGGTTTAAACATGTAGCAGAAAAGTAATTACATAACACATGATTCACAAATATTTTTGTTGGGCGCAGAGTTACGTCCTCATGCCGCGGAAGCGATATCACCCGAGAGAGAGCACTCTGGCTTTTGTTGTCACAAAAGCTTAAGTCAACCTCTACATTCCTGTTTCACAAAGGAAACAAGAACAGAAAGTGAAATATCTCAATAAAGTGAGGTATACACTATTCCTCTCATCAGTTCCAGGACTGACTTATCGAGGGAACCTACAAGTAAAAAACCAACTCACAGTTAAGACACGAGATTTACGTGGTTCGACAAACTTGCCTACGTCCACGGGAGGGGGTTTCACTATGAGGAGAATATCAAACTTGTATAACTCACAAGTTCTCTCTTTTCTTTTACTTCTCACTCACTCTCTTTTCCTCCACACCACAAATCTCTCTTCATCGTCCACTCTATTTATAGGGAGAAAGGAGAGACAACATCCCCCGAAACATGCTCCATGTTTCGAGGGATGTCCCCCCTTGAAACATGAAGACATGCTCCATGTTTTGGGGAGGAGGGTTCACAATTCTCCATCCCGCACATCATTTGATAAATCTTAAATTTTGAACGAACACCGGAAGAACACCACGAACATCACCAGAGAGATCTGAAACCCCAAACCAGGCCAAAACCAGGCCAAACCAGCTTTGCCACTATACCGCGACTGCCTACGTACCCTCCACTGGGATTAAGCTAACTGTAGTTCTGTAATTATTCACCAACATAATCTCCACCTCACCCCCATCACCGCTTCGAAGGGCCATAATGCCCTCTTTGGCAAATCAACATGGACTGATATTAAGCAAGTCTAAGCAATACTGAAGCTTGTTACCTGTCACCACCTTGGTCAACATGTCAGCTGAGTTCTCATTTGTGTGCACCTTCATGAGAAAAATATCGTCTTCCTTTATGACATCTAGCACAAAATGGTACCTGAGATCGATATGCTTGGTACGAGCATGATGAACTTGATTCTTCGCCAAGTGAATCGCACTCTGGCTGTCTCACCACAAGTTCACGCTCTTCTGCTCAATCACCAAATCGTCTAGAAGATCCCACAACCACAATGCTTCCTTCACTCCCTCCGCCATGGCCATGTACTCGACCTCTGTAGTAGAAAGTGTCACTGTAGCCTGTAACATATATCGCCAACTAACTAGAACCTTATGTATCCTGCATACATAACCAGTAGTAGATCACCGTCTATCTAGATCATCCGCATAATCTGAGTTCACAAACCCATCAATCTGACATGTATCTCCACCAAAACACAGACCCGTATCAACAGTACCCTTTAAGTACCTTAGGACCCACTTTACTACTTTCCAGTGCGTCTTTCCCGGATTCACTATAAATCTGCTGACCACACTGACTGCCTGTGAAATATCTGAGCGTGTACATATCATTGTGTACATTAAGCTGCCAACTACACTAGCATAGGGAACACGCTCCATGTGCATCTTCTCTTCCGCTATAGTGGGAGATTGTTTACCTGAAAGCCTAAAATATGGAGTAAATGGAGTCATCATCGACTTTGCATTTTACATCCCAAACCTCACGATCACCCGCTCTATATAGTCCTTCTGACTCAAGAACAATCGCCTATTTGTCTGTTCTCTTCTAATCTCCATACCCAGTATTTTCCTAGCAGCGCTCATGTCCTTCATCTAGATCTCTTTACCAAGTTGAGATTTCAGTCTATCTATCTCCACTCTACTCTTCAAAGCAATAAGCATGTCATCCACATACAAAAAAAGATAGATATAATCATCTCCACGAAACTTCCGAATGTAAACACAATAATCGTAATCGCTTTGGGAAAATCCATGCTTCAGCATGAAGGAGTCAAATCGCTTGTACCATTACCGAGGAGATTGCTTCAGTCCATAGAGTGACATCCTCAAGCGACACACATGATTCTCCTTGTCCTCAACCTTGTATCCCTCAGGTTGGTGCATATAGATCTCTTCATCCAAGTCTCCGTGCAAGAAGGCTGTCTTTACATCGAGTTGTTCTAGCTTAAGATCACCATGAGTAACAATACCCAATAGCACCCGAATAGAAGTGTGTTTCACCACTGGAGAAAATATCTCATTGTAATCCACACTCTCTCTTTGTGCAAACCCTTTTAGCCACTAGCCTCGCTTTATACCTTATACCACCGAACTCTGAAGGATCTTCCTTTCTCTTATACACCCACTTACAATCAATAGCTTTTCTTCCTACAGGCAATGGGACCACCTCTCATGTTTGGTTTTTTCGAAGAGATTCCATCTCCTCCTCCATCGTAGCCAACCAACTCTCACTATTCTTATCCCGAATAGCTTCTTTGAAGGTGATCGGCTCATTATCCTCCACCGAGAGTGCGTATTCTACCAAATTAACCTGCTCATAATGCTTCAGGGGTTGATCAGCCCTCAGCTTCAGTACCTGCTTGTATGCTCGCCTTGGCCTAGTGGAAGCTAAACTATCCTCGAGATACTATTGTTGTAGTGCTTGTGTATTCTTCTGCTGAACTTCCTCCTGCTCAAGCTCATCATCTACCCGATTTTCCACTTGAACATGACTAGAACCTGGTTAGTCTTTAGGTTTTATCTTAATAATCTGGGACTTTAAAGTCCCAACAGTCCCAACACCATCATCCTTGGGCGCCTTAGCAATCATAGATTTCTTATTAAATGTAACATCTCTTCTGATCATGAACTTTGAATCTTCTGTACACCAAAGACGGTAACCTTTTACACCCTTTACATATCCCAAGAATATAGCCTTCTTGACCCTCGCGTCAAGCTTTCCCTCATTGACGTAATAATAAACAGTACACCCAAAAATTTGGAGCCTCTCATAATCTGAATGTTCTCCCTGACCACACCCTATAGGGTGTATCACCATCCAATGTAGAATATGGAAAACGATTCATAATATAATAAGCTGTAGTTACCGCTTCTTCCCACCATTCCTTACCCAATCCAGTATAAGATCGCATACTTATTGTTTTCTCCCGCAATGTTCAGTTCAGCCTCTCCGCGACCCCATTTTGCTATGGTATAGATCTGACTGTCCAGTGTCTAGCAATACCTTCCTGATCATAGAACTCTTTGAAAATATCATCTGTATATTCTGTACCGTTGTCAGATCTTAGTGTCTTTAATTTCTTTCCTATCCTGTTTTCAACAATCGCCTTCCACTTCTTAAATGTCTCGAATACCTTATTCTTATGCTTAAGAAAATAAATCTAAGCATACATCGAATGATCATCTATGAACGAGATAAAATACCTAAAACCACCATTGGAAGTTGTCTGAGCTGGACCCTACATATCTGTGTGCACATAGTCTAATATACATTTGCTCTTGTGATTGTTTTTCAAGAATTGGACCCTGTGCGCATTCCCGTACACACAATCCTTGTAAAAATCCATGCAAGGTTTCTTCGGATTCTTCAGCAAACCCTCCTTACCAAGCAAATCCAGAGCCTTCTCTGATATGTGCCCAAGCCGTCTATGCCATAACCGTGTGTGATCACATGGGTCTCCACCACTACCTTCAGTTCTAACCGCTGCATCTCACGTCACCATCGTACCTGAGAGAGTGTATAAATTACCGTGATGAACACCTTTCATCACTACCAGGGAATCGCAAACAACCTTCTTCACTCCGTTCTCTGTAACAATCATGCAACCACCGGAGTTCAATGCACCAACTGAGATAAAATTCTTCCACAAGTCGGGAACGTGCCTCACATCCGTCAAGGTTCGGACCACTCCATCATGCATCTTGATCTTGATATTACCTAGCCCCATAGTTTTACAAGCATGGTTGTTCCTCATCAATAAGGTTCCACCATCAATACTTCTGTAGGTAGTAAACCACTTTCTATTTGGGCACATGTGGTAAGAGCAACCTGAATCAAGAATTCACTTCCCGGAGATATCATCATCACCTGTGACGATATAGCATTCCTTCTCGCCCTCTTTCTCTGAAACATAGCTCGCTTCTTCCTTGCCTTCTCTCCTCTCAGTCTTGTTGTTGTTCTTCTTCCCTCCTATTCTCTTATTTGGACAGTCGATCTTAAAATGCCCAACTTTACTGTATTTGAAATACGATCTTCCCGCAAGAGGTCTTGATTTAGATCTAAACTTTTATCCCTTGCCTTTTCCTCGCTCATTGCCCCTTCCTCTAGCAAACAATCCCTGTGCTTGTTCTTTACTACCACCAGTAGTCATGTCACTGGTTACAATCTTCCGAAGGTCATCCGCTAGAAGCGTCGTTCTAGTCTCATCAATCATCAAATTATCTCTCATAAGCATCAATGTTTGCACTAGGTTCTCATAAGACTTCGGCAGAGATAGAAGTAGTAGAAGCGCCTGATCCTTATCTTTAGCTGTCATGTATATGTCCTTTAAGTCTGATATGATCCTATCAAACTTGTTGATGTATTCCCGGATTGATGAGCCCTTCTCTATCTTGTAAGTATACAATTTAGATTTTAAATAGATCTGGTTCGTGAGACTCTTCGTCATGAAGGTGCTTTCTAACTTCGACCACACGCCCGCAGCCGTTTCCTTTCCATCTATCAAGAAAGCTACATCTCTTTCAATGCAAAGGATAATCGACGCCCGTGCTTCCAAATCCAGCTCCTCCCAATCCTCATCAGACATATCCTTATGCTTCTTCTCTTTTCCAGCCAAAGCCTTATGCAATTTTTGCGAAATCAACGAGTTTTTTATCTGCATCCTCTAATAGGAAAAATCATTTTTCCCATTAAACTTTTCGATCTCGTACTTTCTAACTTTAACTGTTTTGCTAGTTGGCATCATCATCCGCTTATATTAATAAATTCTCTTCTCTCAGAAAATTGCCGAGCACCACCTCCCAATCTGAATAACAGCTCTGGTACTAATTATTGGGCGCAGAGTCATGCCATCACATCGCGGAAGCGATATCATCCGAGAGAGAGCCATGACTTTTGTTGTCATAAAAGCTCAAGTCAACCTCTATATTCGTGTTTCACAAAGAAAACAAGAACAGAAAGTGAAATATCTTAATAAAGTGAGGTATACAATCTTCCTCTCATCAGTTCTAGAACTGACTTGTCGAGCGAACCTACAAGTAAAAAACCAACTCACAGTTAAGACACAAGATTTACGCGGTTCGGCAAACTTGCCTACGTCCACGGGAGGGGGGGGGTTCACTATGAGGAGAATACCAAACTTGTACAACTCACAAGTTCTCTCTTTTTTTTACTTCTCACTCACTCTCTTTTCCTCCACACCACAAATCTCTTTTTCTCCTCCACTCTATTTATAGGGAGAAAACAGAGACAACATCCCCGAAACATGCTCCATATTTCGGGGAATGTCTCCCCTTGAAACATGGAGGCATGCTCCATGTTTTTGGGAGGAGGGTTCACAACTTCTCAACAACCATATTTCATGCTCTATTATGATTATTATTATTTTATTCTGTTTGAGTTCAACAAGTAGTTTTTGAAATTATGGTTCCTAAAGAAGTACTCGACTTTTATGACGTGAAATTACTTCAGTTGGGTTCAAACTTCCATAACATAATTTTAATGAGTTTCTTTTATGCTCCATTATTAATTTTTAAATTTTAATTGAGCATGTAGTTCTTGAATTTATGGGTCTTAAAGAAGTACTGAATTTTTATGTTGTGAAATTTTATACTTTCAGTTGGTTTCATATGTTAGAAAATATCAAATACATAGAACTTTATATCCATTACCTAAAAGAATACAATGTCAGAAGAAATGGCACCATTCTACTCCCTCTTGCATAAAAATGATTTAGAAAGAAATTAAGTTTCATTTTCATTTTCGTGAGATGATATCTTCACCTAGATCGTTAAGGTTAAAGATCAAGATCTCATTTTGGTTTTGGAATTTGTTTCAACTCGCGTATTTGAATGGTTTGTAGGATATGATTTGATACACAATACCAAGTGTAGGATCCTAACCCTTAAGAATAGAGTGCGTTCTAATAAAAATCTGCGTAATCTTTACGCTTAAACACTAGAGGGTGAGTTTGCAAAGTAGATTATAAATTGCAAAGAAAGAATGACAATCTCAGAAAATGAACATCACAAACACAAGCATGTATATTGGTTCCACCTCCTCGGTGTACATCCAGTCCCCAAGCAAATCCCGCTTGAGATTTCCACTATGATTTTGAAACCTTACAAAATCAAAAAGCAAACCTGACCAATTTGCAAGACCATATAAATTACAACCCAATTGACAAGACTATGCCAATCGTCACACCGATCTCTAGACCAAGAGATCAACCCCTCTCATAAACCGAGAGAACCTTTTGAAGCAATGTACAATTCCAATCCTATAAGCCTTGATGTGGATGCGAACGTGTAACAGTGGCTTATCAATCTTTTTAACTCTCTGAATATTGCCTAAACAAGCTCTAATAATGATAGGAATAAAGGCAATATCAGAAACTCTCTTTTATGGAAAAACAGATCGAAAAACTGAAAGTTTAGAGAGTTAATTTGCACAATATGTGAATCTTACAAGTGCAAAACTTGGTGCTTGTTTTCTGATGTTTAAACCTTTTTATATAGCCTCTGAAATGACATAATTTTAAACCCAATTAACGTCCACAAAACGGCTATAAACAGTCACTTATTCAAAACATAAAATCTAAAAAAACTGTATCTGCAGTCGACTACAAGTCATAGTAGTCGACTACACTAAGTCTAAACAGACTCTATGAAGTCAGAAAATTGCTTAGTAGTCAACTACAAGGCATAGTAGTCGACTACACTGTAAACTCACAGATTCTGGAATTTTCTTTTCAGTATTTTGATTGTAACTTTCTCATCCGACATCGGAATAAAATACATACTGCTAACCGTCATTTAAAACATAAAAAGTTAAAATACATACTGAATTGATTAGATTTTATATACATATCACACACTAAGAAAAATTAGCAAAAAAAAAGAGAGAAATTGATCTTCTACTTATGATGCGCGAGATGGGATCAGACTCTAAACCTCGTGTAAACTCACAGCAAGCCCACATAAGATATAACACGATGCACCATTAATTTTTGTGGATTTGTCATCTTCTAATGTTTATGCATTTATTATTCTCTTCTTTTCTGTAGTTATATAACCAATAAATATTTATGATCAGCATGGTTAAATATATGAAAGAATCATCCAAATTTATGAGAGAATTTTCTTATTTGATTCCCCTTTTGCTTAGATGATTACTGTACTTTGACATGCATGCACTCTATTTACTCAATATTAGTGCACTTTCACTCTCACAATGCTCAGACTTGAACTGGAGACCGCCAAGTGTTAATAGTAGGGCTGGGCATATTCGGTTCGGATCGGTTTTAAGCTCAATTCGCATCCAATCCAAATTTTTCGAATTCTCAAAACTCTCATCCAGATCCAGATTTTTTCCCCTTCATCCGAATATTCGGCCCAACCGAAATTCGGATCGGTTCGGATCGGTTCGGATCGGTTTCGGTTTTGGACCGAATTAATACTATTTCACAAAAATCTGCCTACACCTGATATCATTGCTTATTAATTTCTGATGAAGTATCATTATTTGTCCATTTTGTCTACTTAACTTTTTCCCTCAAATAATGAAATGTGGAGCTTGTTTGAAATAACACCATTGCCACAGCTAACAAAAAACCGAAATCAGTGAAATGAGCGCAAACCATATCAACAAGTACATATGGTTACGTAACATTCAAATATTAATTAACTATAATCAAAAGGTTATCTTTCATTTCTTGGAAAACAACTTAACATGCCTCTAGTAGAATTTGAAAGCTTATATGAGGTTTCACCGATTTTAATGTGGGCACATACGCTAGCAGGCCCAATGAAAAAGGAATTATACAATATAAAAACATAAAAATCAAATTACCGAGCAATTATATAGCTTAATGTTCAAGTGATGACTCACTAATAAGAAAGCTACTCCATCTGACTTCGTCCGAACCAAAAGTCCTTTCCATTTTGACCGAATTCCGAACGATGAAGTCCTTCCCATTTTGAGCAATATGAATATCCGACAAAGAACGAATTAGAAAATTCGGTTCGGTTTTTTTTCGGGCGGTTCAGGGGTTCAAACCGGATCCAAACTGATTTAATTCGGTTCGGGCGGTTTAGAGTCTTCTTCTCATCCATTTAATCCGATTCGGTTAACCGGCCCACTTTTTCGGACGGTTTTTTCGGTTGAACCGGTTTTTTTCGGTTTTTGCCCACCCCTAGTTAATAGGGCGCGATAACCATTTACACCAAAAGCGCATTTTGTTTGTTGTAAAAAATACTATTCTATCCCTCAAACTGACAACAAAAAAAGGACAATCCAAAAACAATTCTAGATAATGGCTTCGCCCGGACTCGAACCGGAGACCTTCAGTGTGTTAGACTGACGTGATAACCAACTACACCACGAAACCACTTTGCTTGAGTGCACAAGAACCTTAATATTCTTTATGTAACGATATATCTGCTCAGATAGTTAAGATACATATATGATTTATAAAGTGAATCTAAGGTGACACCCTAGGCTCCCACCTAAGGACGCGGCCTAAAATCACATAATTCCCTAATATTTTTTTACGATCCGCTCCGTTGAACTTGATTTACACGTTCTTAAACCTAAACACACTAATTTTGGGGTGAACCCGTCGTGTTTTAAAAAGGATCAGAAATATTAAGCAAAAATAGTTTAAAAATAAACCATAAATAGCCAATTATAAGATATATATATATATATATATATATATATATATATATATATAAAATAAAATATGTAGAGAAATATTCAGATTGGTATCCATAATATCGGGCATACTACTGCAATTGTTTTAGTCCTTAGGTTAATAGATTTGAGCTTAATTTTGATGATCAAGAGATCTAATATTAGCTTTTCACATGTAACAAATATTCACTTGCATTAATTTAACTATGTCTTTTAATATTATACGCTTTTCTTATATTCATTTTATATCTACATGTATATTTGTGTATATATCTAAATATATATCTGTTTTTAGCGGATACAAATGCAAATTATTATTACTAAGGGATATCCGTGTTTGTATCAGTATTTGAATTTGTTAAGTAGATACGGATATGATAAGTATTATATCTGAGTCATATCTACACTGTGTGCACCCATAATTCAAAATGATCACAACTTAATTAGGACTTGATATCACTTAAATTGCTCAATTTTCATTTCAGCCTTCTTCATGTGCCTCTTCTAATCGACGTTATCCTAAACTGTTGAAACTTTGAATAAATAATAAGATCGTTAAGTACTTAAATGTTGGAAAATAAGGTGTAGATCCAAACATCGGCGACCTTCAGGCGAGGCGAGCTCGTGGCCGGAGAGATCCAGGCAAGTCGAACGCAGGCGAGGTCACGGTTGATTGCAGGCGAGCTCAAAGAGGGCTTCAAGCGAGGCTGGCTGCAGGCGAACTCGAGAGGGTTTTAGGCGAGGCAAGCTGCAGGCGAGCTCAAGAGGGCTTCAGGAGAAATTTGGCTGCGGGCAAGCTCAAAGATCTATCGAGTGCAGGCGAGCTTGAGCGCGCGTCTCTTCACAGGCGAGATCGGGACAGCTCACGACAGCATGTCCTAGGGTTCCCCTATAAAAGGGAACCTTGTGCACGAGAAGTTTGTGAGAAGAATCTCAGAGGCGATTTTGAGAGCTTGGCGGCGGTTTTTGAGAGTGTTTTCTCCAGCGATGTTGAGGAACGAGATTTAAGAGGAAAATCTCGTTGATTCCCAAGTGCTCCTGTAGGGTTTTATCGAGAAGAGAGGAGTTTTTCCAGTTGGAAAAACTCACGCCTTTGTAAGAAGAACAAATAGTTTTCTGTTGCTTCTCTTTTAAGAGATCTCAAGTTTGAGATATTCTCTTTTCAAGCTTGTAATTTTCTTTATATTAAAAAAATTATTTGTGTGGCTCCCGAGGACGTAGGCAAGTTGCCGAACCTCATTAAAACTCGGTGTTCTCCTTTTCTTCTAATTTTTAATTTGATGTGTTTTTTTCTTTCCGTTGCTCAACACAAGATATGGTAGGACAAATTCCGCACGAGAGTTCATATTTGACAGATGATCGAGTAGCTTGAATCTACAACATTAAATACAAAGATTGATCAGAGATATGCTTAAATACTATAGTGTCATCGTCATGTCTTGTGATCCAAACCTAGAATATGACACATTTTAAACGACTCTTATCATGACCTTCACATATCATGTAAACCACGGCAATCAGAAAGCACCCTATATATTGTAGAATTAAAGTGAGTTAGTGACTTGTAAGGGATGAGTAAATCAAATGTCTAATTTATTGTACCGATTAACCAACTCTCATCATAACCTTTTCAACAAGTTTATAGCATGTTTGGAAAGTGATCAAAATAGTTTATAAGTCACTTTGACCTGACCTGTTTGACAGGCTCATTTTAGTTAATAAGCAACCAAAAATAAGATAAGAGCAGCAAAGTTGTTTTTACATTTTTTTTCGCTCGGAAGCCATGATGTTTGACCTAGTAAAAAAACCTATGTATCCCTCATTATTTTAAAAAAAATTCATGCCACATTTATTTCTCTCCAACCGAATTTAATATTTTTTGATCATTTTGAAACAGGAGAGTATAAATTAGTAGTCAATTACTCTGAGTAGTAGTCGACTATTGGGGCTGTTTCCAGTTTTTCTTTTAGATTTTAGGTTGGATTTGGTTTATATCTGAACCCAGGTTGTTATATGTTTATAAATACATGTTTAAACCCTAATTTCAGAGATAAAATTCGTGAGAACAGCAGCCACCTTCCTCCTCAAACCCTAAACCCTAGTTTGTGAATTTTGAGAGAGTTTTGAGGCTTTTGTTGAGAGGAAGGCGGAGTTTTAGCATCGTGGTTGAAGAAGGATCTTGCACACACGCGGTAGAGGACTCCAGCAACACTTAAGGCAAGATCATCTTCATCCAAATATGCACCCTTAGTAATCTAATGTTTTAAAGTGTTAAATCAAAGATCTACATGCTTATTTCTTATTTTGATGTGATAAAAGATAGGTTTTTGATAATAGATCTGTAACCCATGTTAGATCTCATGTTTTCCTTGCTGTTTATATTAGAAACATGATCATGGACATTAGGATAATTATTAATTTCGTTTTTAATTTGTAAATTAAGATTTACCCATGTGCAAACCCTAGTTTATTAATTAAATGAGTTTTCTTGTAACCTAATCATGCAAAAATCTAGGTTTGTGATATCTAGGTTCTGTAATCAAGTTTAAAACGAATTACTATCTCTGCATGTGTAGATCCTTTCATTTTTTAATCATCATGTTGTTTATATATAATTAATTGAAGAGATTAATTGATAAAGATGTAAATTTTAAATTGAACTAAGATAATTCTATGTTTTTGATCAAGTTAGTCTTTGTTTAAGGTTTTAAATCGTTTAAATCTGGTTAGGGTGAACCTTCTCCGCATGATTGCATGTTGGATTCTTTCGACACTAGGGGTTGTCACCATCAACCTACAAGGGACCTCAGAGAACATCTGACTCGCAAACGCTCTATTCACGAGGCGAATCCTCAGTGTCATTGTGAAAGGCTCATCTAATCAGTACTTGCTGATTGCCAATATTCCGACACGCCGAAACCATCGGTGTTCGAGAGGCTTTCTCAGCAGCCTTCGCAATCAAGGCCTCCTCGCCGAAGACGCAATCGTCAGAAGAGACGAGTCGCTGATGATTTAGAGCTCCCCATCGCCACGGTCAGCATGACGTGGAAAGGGAAATCCAGATATTCGGATTCATCCGATCCGGAATATTCTCCGAGGTTTAAACACCTCCCCATTGAGCGTGACGGTGTCTACCTACACACCCGCGCTCAGACGGGCTGCCATCCCATACGATTATTCCAGCTTATTGCCTATCTACGACAATGATGACGAGGCATGCTCAGCAACGACAACGCCTCAGACATCAAGTTCGATTTACAGCAAGCACGCAAAGGTGCACGTGGCGGAGGCCTCTGAGGACCTTGCTAAAAGATTTGAAGAGCAACAGACAACCATTAACTCTCTGAGGAAGATGATGGAACAACTTTTGCACAAGAATAAGGAGAAGAGGACTTCGCGAAATCGACGAAGGTTCTCAAAGAACAAAAAGCGGGAGCCTACTCCTCACTTCTGAGAGGGAGGATAAGTCCCGGACCATTTTCAGATCATTCATCTAGGTCTTCTGGAAGAGTGTCGCATACTGGCAGCACTCCCCGAGACAAAATACTCGATGAATTCCAGAATCAGCTCTACGCCCTAAAGATTTAGAAGAGCATGAACGAGCTGAGGGTGGTCAGACCATATCCAGTCGAATGAGACATGGTCCCCTACCCAGCAAAGTTCAAACCCATGAGCTTGGTCCAGTTTGATGGCAAGGGATCTCCATCACAGCACATCTACTACTTTCTATCTCAAACGGGATTCCTCACAAGGAACGACCTCATCCTCACACGACTGTTCATCGGTACCCTAAAAGGAGTAGCCTTTGAATGGTTCCGCAAGCTGGAACCAGGCTCTATCACAACATGGGCCGATGTAGAAAGACTTTTCTTGGCCTGTTTCTTCGAAGATGACATGGAAGTATCAATAGCCACCCTACTTGCTGACAAGTAGAAGACGGAATCAGTCAACGATTTTGTCAAGAAATTCAGGAATCAGTCACTCTAGTACCGAGACCAGGTCTCTCAAAGCACCTTAATTGAGATGTGTCGCAACAACCTCTCAATCAACATTCTGTCCAAGGTCGGCGCGGTGAAAACCCGGACCTGGAAGGAGCTTGTTTGTCAGGGCGAGCAGGTAGAAAACATGATCAAAAGACTGGAAGCTGAAGAGCCTCTGCCTAAGAAAGGAGCTTCGGAACCAAACACCTCTAGAAACCCTTGATCAAAAGGGAAGGAGATCATGGCTGTTGATGCTAATCCAACCCCCATGACGGCTCAACGCCAGAAGATCAAGTCTTTTGAACAACAACCCAAGGCACTATGACTTCAAGGAAGACCAAGTCGTCGCCACCTTCGACACACTTCTCCAGAGCAACAGGATCAGGCTTCCAGATATCACAAAGCCTGAGGACGTCAACAAGATGGACGATCCGTATTACTGTGCATACCACAGATTTGTTGGTCATCCCACTTCCAAGTGCTATATCCTTAAGGACAAGCTCCAAGCTCTTTACGACGCTAAAGTCCTGACAAAGGAGAAAGTGCAGAAGAAAGTGACCGCGAACATGGTCACTCTCAAGTTCGAGACAGACCTCCCTGAGATCCACGCTCCGGTAGGAGTCATACCCATCCCGAAAGAAGAGTTGAAAATCATCAATGTCGATCCTCACAATCAACGAGAGAAAGGCTTGGTACCACAAACTTTGCCATCAGTACAAGTGATGTGGGTTCACCCTGATCTCCTCAAAGATGAGCAGTGGACTTCCAAGAAGTCTAAGGGCAATGCTAAGCTCTGTAATGTCATTTCGGCTATTCCAGACGATGACAAGGTGGAGATGGCAACCCTCACCGACTCCAACAACGAGGTGGATGTATTGATCATCAGAACAGTGAAGGACTTTACTAAGAACTACCCTCCAATGGCGGAGAGTCCAACAAGACAACGGGTGAGGCCGTCACCAACAATCCAGCCGAATCCCAACAAGCCAAGTCCGAGCGGTCAACCCTTTCGGTTCGACCTACTCGCACAACTGAAAAATATCCCGGCAAGGATCACCTTGTATGAGCTCCTGCGGTTATCCAAGTCTAACCGGGAAGCTCTACGAGAAGCATTGACAAACTCAGAAGCTTTTGTCATACATTTCTCACCTATTCCGGAGGGAGACGCGAAAATGAGATGTTCACAATGCTGTCAAGCATCTAAACAGCAGATTCTTTGCATCACTTTCACTCCTGATGACATGCTCATCAAGAGTACATCTCAAGACTGATCCCTATACTTTACAGGATACGTCGGTTCTTCAAAGGTGGATAGGATTCAAGTCGATCCCGGTTCTGCACTAAGTATTGTCCCCCTGAAACTCATCAAACACTTGGGGATTCCCTAAAGGTGGCTATCCACAACCACTACTATTATATTCGGTTTCAATGCTATTGAAACCCGACCGCTTGGGAAGATTCGCCTCAAATACCAGCTGGGTGACATGAGGACGGGAGTGACCTGCTACGTTATCGACGCAGAACCTTCCTACAACATGTTATTGGGTCGACTATGAATCCATGGCAACCGGATAGTCCCGTCCACACTACATCAGTGTTTGAAGTACGTAAACGACCATGAGCAAGAAAAAATTGTGGTTGCTGATAAACAGCCCTTTAATGGGGTTGAGAACTACTTCACCGATTCTTTACTCTACCAGGACTCTGAATCGAATGACAAATCTCCGATTGAGGAACCCGGTAGCGGCAACGAGGCCGACAGTGAGCCTAAGAGCAACGATGGTCTTGTCTCAACGACATTGAACCCATTGTAATCGGCTACAAAGGCATTGTTGTAACCGACACTGATAAAGCAGCCGGATTTACCCTGAATGAAGATCTTGAATTTGCTTACTCGTCGTCTGGTTCAGAATCTAGCAATAATGAGTTTAGCAACTTAATTTCAGGGTTATACAATGATTCTTCTCTGCACCTGCCTGTGTGCTCGTCATTCCTCACCGACAAGAAATGATCGAGTCATCACAAGCTGTCTTTGTCATACCTGCCCGAAGTAATTATCCGCAAGAAATTATCTTTAGAAGGATAGACCAACCTACGTGCACCATGAGGGACGATTCGGAAGGTAACGAGCATGATCCTCAGTTCTCGCACTACGGGCAAGTCATGAAGCGTATAATGGAGAGCATGGTTTATGACTTCATCCGCAAAGAGGGCTTGAATTTCGGTAAAGGGCAAAGGACACCCGCACGACCTTTTGTTCCCGAAGGAAAGCCCGACAACTACTTCGGCAAAACTCGAAGAGAGCTGGGTTACACCTCTTCTTCATCAGAAATTTATTGTAATTTCGAGGGAGAGTTCGAAGACGACCCTTCCAGAGAATCATCATCAACATCCTCGATGTAGGATTCGGATGTCAGTGTTGGAGACCTGTTCAGGGGCCTCACTGTCAACATGTTTATGGTCAACCCCGCCGGAATCCAAGAGGACAAGCAGATCCCGCTTTACGATGAAGCATGGGACCATCATGTCAGTACACAATGGAGTGGTCGATTTGAACAACGTGAACCAGCCACCGAGGATAAAGTCCTCCAGATAAATATGGGGGATGAGGCTAACCCTAAGCCCATATTCATCAATGACAGTTTGCCTTCTCAGGAAATGGAAGACCTTATATCTCTCGTCCGAGAATATATCGATATCTTCGCATGAAATTACGAGGATATGTCCGGCCTTGATCCTCAGATCGCCATGCATCGTCTCAACATCAACCCGGACGTTAGGCCAGTCAAGCAACTGCAGAGACAGTTTCGTCCACAAATCACGGAGGCGATCGAAGCCGAAGTAAAAAAGCTGATCGAATCAGGCTTCATCAGAGAGGAACAGCACCCTGATTAGGTGGCTAACATTGTTCCAGTCCTGAAAAAGAACGACAAGATCTGTATCTACATCGACTTCAAATACCTCAATGTTGCATGTCCGAGTGACGAGTTTCCTCTGCCCATCACGGACGTCATCATCGACAACACATGCGGCTTCGAAAGGATGTCCTTCATGAACGAATTCTCGGGATACAATCAAATCAAAATGCATCCCGAAGATGAAAAGCACACTTCCTTCAGAACTCCAATGGGGAATACAGTTACACAGTTATACCTTTCGGACTTAAGAACGCCAACGCAACCTATCAACGCACCAAGAGCACCATTTTTCAAGATCATCTATGAAAGACAGACGAATGCTACGTAGATGACTTGGTCGTAAAGAGTCACAACAAAGACGATCACCTTCAAGATCTGAGAGCGATGTTCGAACTCATGCGATCTCATCAACTGAAGATGAACCCTACGAAGTCCTTCTTAGACATGTCGAGTGGCAAGTTCCTTGGATTTGTCGTCACGACGAATGGAATTCACATCGACCCCGACAAGGTGCGAGCTATTCAAGAGCTTCAACTGCCCAGGAATTTCAATGAGTTGAGAGGACTACAAGGACATTTAGCTTACATCCGAAAATTCATCATAAATATTTCGGGTAAATGCCAACCCTTCTCCAAGCTGATGAAGAAAGGTGTTTCCTTTGTGTGGGACGAAGCTTGTCAACAAGCGTTCAATGAGATCAAAACTTCTCTCTCGAATCCGCCAAGACTGGCGGCCCCCGTCTCAGGGAAACCCTTCCTGATCTACATGCGCGCGATGGAGCATTCTTTCGGCCAAGATGTAGATCTAAAGGGTTTTAGGTCTAAGTGAGATCCTAATCAAAAGGATTAGGGTTTAGATTGTGAGCATCTATGAGATCTTAGAATCAGAGGTAATTAAGAGAGATTCTAATCATTGTATTAGGGTTTAGAGAGGATTGAGAGGTTATTCTCGATTCTAGTGAGATTGTGAGGGAGAGACTTGTAATAATTGATTCTTCATAATCTAGAGAAGGTATTTTCCTTCGTCATACTGAATTGTTCTTGTGTTTTAGTTGTCTTCTTCTCAACCCATCTTTTGGTAATTCCGCGACCAAATGGTGCTCACACGACGACTCGTATCAAGTAAGTATTGAGAAACTAATCTTGTAAAGGAAAAGATAAGAGGGAAGTAAATGGAAGTAGACAAGTATAAAGTTACCTGTTACAAGTTGCCTGTGCAATCTCTGATAGATTTGTTCCATGAGGGCCCCAAGGCTCATTGCTTTTTGCATCAAGAATCTGAATAACAAAGAAAGAATAGTACATTGGTTTTCTAGAAAATATAGTTACTCTAATAGCATGTTGGAATTTCTTCCAACGAGATTGACAGAAAATATGGTTTCTTATTTTCTATAAATTAATTTTTTTTAAGTCTTATACACAGAAGCGATCCTTTGATTTGAATTAGTGAAGTTATATGCCAACTTTCAAGTTCCTTGTTGTAAAGAGTAACATTTCAAATCAACTAAAATTTGTTCAATTCGGCATCAAAATGAGATAATATACCTTCTGCTCTATGCCAGAAAATTTAAGAACTTTCTTATTAGCTGGAAAAGCCCAGTTCCTTGATTTACCTTTCATCTGGAGACCTATCAGCTTTGTCACCACCACTTCTGTAATATTAAGAAGAATTGTGTCATACACGTGAGATAAATTAAAATATTTAATAAAATATGGATTTACTTGAGATGGCATAGCTCCATGCAGCAAAAAATTTGTCCTAGACCATGAAGTGTCACTAGCGTAGAAAATATATGCAGCAAATAAGATCTTATATGCTTGTAGGAAAAAGGTTTTACCGAGATGAATAACAATCATCATCACTTCCATCAATGCTGCGACTTCTTGGCTTATACTGATTATTATCATTACCACGACCTCTGTGATTGTCGTCCTGATAGACATCTCTGCCATTCCATCCATCAGAATTCCTACCCCCGCCGTATCTCTCGTCATCCCCATACCCATTCCACTCATCAATACTATATCCATAACGATCATCATCATGATGATCACCGTAACCCCCTGTACCCGTATATAAACTTTGCCTATATGCCTTATTAGCTTGTGCTTTCTGTCTGATCTCCTGTACTCTTTCTTTATCATTTACTAGTGCCACAAGAGTCTGGGATTTCTTTCTAACATGAATTCCCTGGTCTCTTCCACCAGAATCAATGTATTGGAATTCTGCTAGAGTCTGGAATGTCAAATAAACTTCCAGTCATGACAATTGCAAATTAGATAAAATATGCTGACAACAAGTAGCACAATAGTGGGAGGTATCATATATTACCGATATCTGGTAAGCATGTTCCCTGATTTCGTCAATTACTCGTTCAGATCCGTGTGCTACTAGATACTCCAGAACTCTCAACGCCTGGAAGTTAATGAAAGAAAGTATAAGTTGATACTTATCATGGTGATAGTAATGTTGCAAAACTATACAACTACATGGCAGTAATGTTTTAATCAGAATATATGTACACCAGACTAACAACTTACAGAAGTTATGTAGTTTAGAGGTCTCAAAATGTTCACAAACATGACATAGAAAACATTTACAGATACGCCACATAATGGAAAATGGCAAGCTATTGCATCATCTTAAAAACGTGACTCCATTTTTTCCAGTATCATTGATCCTTCTCCAGATTACTGACATGATTACCTGGTACTCATGACCGCAACATCGTCTAGTAATGATACGGGCTCTTCAGAAAAAGCGATCCTCATGAGAGCTTGAGGATAGGAGATTCTCATGATATCTTGAGAATAGTGGTGTGAAACGACACGGCGGAGCACAGGATGGAGCGTGGAGCTAGGCGAAGAATCAAAGAATCGAAGCCTCAGTTTTCAGCCTCATGAGTCGACTCATGTGTATGTTTGAGTCGACTCAAGAAATCAAGCCCTGTTAGCAAAACGTCTCTGACCAGTCGACTCATCAGTTATGAGTCGACTCATATGAGGTCATGAGTCGACTCATAACTGTTCATGAATCGACTCATCGGAGCTTTCCAGATTGGTTAAGTATTCTGTTTACGTGTTTTCCTGTTTGGGTTTGGTCTGGTTATTTACCAGATTGCCACCACGTTGTAAACCCTATAAATAGGGACTGTTTAGGGTTCTAAACAGAAAGGTGAGAGGCCAAGATGTAGATCTAAAGGGTTTTAGTTCTAAGTGAGATCCTAATCAAAAGGATTAGGGTTTAGATTGTGAGCATCTATGAGATCTTAGAATCAGAGGTAATTAAGAGAGATTCTAATCATTGTGTTAGGGTTTAGAGAGGATTGAGAGGTTATTCTCGATTCTAGTGAGATTGTGAGGGAGAGACTTGTAATAATTGATTCTTCATAATCTAGAGAAGGTATTTTCCTTCGTCATACTGAATTGTTCTTGTGTTTTAGTTGTCTTCTTCTCAACCCACCTTTTGGTAATTCCGCGACCAAAGGGTGCTCGCACGGCGACTGGTATCAAGTTGGTATCAGAGCAATCAGATCCTGTCGTTAAGGCTGCATTACATCAAGGGGGTAAGAATTCTTATCAGAACCTGAAGATTGATTTCAAGGTGGAGATTCCTGTTTATGATGGGAGTGTTGACGTCGAGAGGCTTGATGACTGGATCGAACGGATGGAGACGTATTTTACTCTTTATGACTATTCGTCAAAAGAGAAGATTGTGTTCGCGACTTTGAAGCTTTCAGGGCACGCGTTGACGTGGTGGAAATCCTACTGCAAGCAGGAGAAGAAGGCGGTGTCGTGGAACAAGTTCAAGGAGTTTCTCCAAAAAAAAGAACGAAAAGAAATAGGAGAAAGAAAAATTAAAAAAATACTGAAATTCGAAATAACAGATATTGCATGAGGCCGACCAAAATGGGGCAAAATGATATTACAAGTACAACATGACGAGGTATAAATGCTGAAATTTGAAGAAAATAGGATTGATACAGATAAAATATAAGTCAATTTCAAAGTGAGTAAAAGATGCTTACAGATCCCTAACAGTTTGTCCAAAAACCTTCTTCATGATATTTGTTCCTCCGATGCAGGGATAATCTACATACATAAAGAATAGACAAAAATTTTAGAGAGGAAAAACATAATCGATACAACCCTACACCTAATCAAGGATGTTAGCAAAATAATCCAGTAAGATTCGTTCACACATACAAACTAAATCCTAAAATTAATGATTAATAACAAAAAAGAACCATTTAATGCCCTTCGCAAAAGAAAACTTATCGATGTCGAATCTTTCTAATGCAATATAATCCAAGATTTGAAATTGATAAGAATACTACTACATTATCATTAAATTTACAAATAGGAAGGTAATATTGATAAGAATACTACTACATTATCATTAAATTTACAAATAGGCAGGTAATACAGCATTTAAATTTACAAATTGATAAGAATGCAAGAGGGGGCAAAAAAACCTAACCCTAGAATGGGAAAGAACAATACCTTTGTGATCAGGATGGGCGGTAGCTGAAAGGATCCAGATCCGATTGCCGTCGTCTGAACAGAGGACGGAGAAGGGAGTCTTCGATCTAAACAGGTCGAAAAAAAGAATGGGAATTGGATCCAATCCAAGATGGGGAAGAGAGAGAGAGGGGAGGGGGTAAGAATAACTGAATTCAAACTCGGGAGAGATCAGTCACATGTGATAACTGATATGAACTCGGTCACCACCGCCCGCTGTTGGAAACTAACAGAGATCAGCACCACCCACCACCAACAAATAGCTCGAGAGAGAGAGAGAGAGAGAGAGAGAGAGAGAGAGAGAACCGAACAGAACAAAACAACGAACTACTTCCTACGGCACCGCATGAGCAAAGAGCATAAAACAGACTGAAAACAACCGCACGCTACATGTTTTAAAAAAATAATGAACCCGCCAAATAATGATCTCAAAACATTCATCAAGCAAAGCATAAAGGCTTTTTTGCTCCTGCCCTGCAGCAAAACATCCTCAGATGAGATACTAATAAAATGTCAAAATGACATCCACAAGATTATTCTACTACACTTAAGGTTTTAAGCAATCAACAAGGTTCAAATAGAACACAGTCGCCAATCTCCGCGATTCAAAACTTCAGCGCACGCTCCTTTTTCACTTCACGCCCTTTGTTATGCCGCCACAAGCCAACATCCAAGGTCTTATTCTTTTGAAGTTATACATCAGGCTTAGGAATATATATACATTTCCTCTTCCATAAATCATTACTTGCTAATTTAGAACATGGGACTTCAAAGGATATAAATGCAACATGTATATGGCTTCCTCTCACCCAGAACAAAAAAAATCAGGTATATTTCAACTGGTTCCTGTACTGTCCCCTCGGTAGACACTCTCTAAAGCTTCCTTAGCTCTGTGAACCTTTGATTGAATATAGAAGCTTCCATTCTTAGCATTCCGCTCGAACAATGCATCATATTTCTGCATGTAGTAAGACTTTCAGACATCAGATGCACAAAAATCACTATACTCTGTATGCACATTACAAATAAACCGACTATAAGACTTCAGAACATGGCAACTTAAATATTCCCAGGAAAAGTGAGAACTCTCCAAAATCATTAATGGGAAGTTCTCCTAAAATTCCAATTTTTAAATTTTCTTGCACCATTTCCTACCAACAAATTCTATAACTATACACTCCCAACAAATCATAGCAAAGAATGCAATTGACATCAATTCTTAAATTTTTCCCATCCAGGTACAACGTAGGGAAATAGAAATGGAGAGTGTATAATTGAAGAATAAATGAATAACATAACGAAACAAAATAGAGAACTGAAGAATAAATATCTAACATAAAAGAAAAAGAAAATATCAAAACCAAAGGTAAATTACCTGCAAAACTTCTTCCCATGATGCCTGCTCGGTCAGTCCTAAAATCTGCCTAGCTTCTTGTTCCGTCAAAACTTTACTCGGTCTTCGGATATTGTTAATCGCTTCGTGTGCAACACCATTTTTGCTGGCATCTGTAATGGCAAACACAAAAGATATTATAAGAATCAAGAGCCTCCAATTGTTGTCGACACCATCAACATCATATCATCAAATCTTTTCACATTCCAAATAAGATCGGCTATCAAAGCACAACACAAAGTCAATCCACAGATGGGCAAAATTCAATCACTACATTATTTACACATGTTGGTTCTTATTCCAACACTTGCAGTTACTCTGAGAAAAAATTAGAAATCTAATAAAAAATGGTTTTTTGCACAACTTGGACCTATTTGATTATCCTAAGGAATCAAATCCATATATCTGAAACTGAAAGTGTAAACTTTAAAACTCAAGTAATAACCTATTGATATATTTGAGATCCACGGAATATGAAAGATCAAGCACATCCTTTCAACCTTAAAAAAAAAAGAAAAAACCGTGATCGTAATAAAGCTAAGCACTCGTGCAATCTCAATCTTTTTCTACAAATCACGAGGATCAAATCCAAATCTAGAGCTTGAAGCACGCATACATCTAATAAAATCAAGATATCTACTTTCTTAGAACCCTAGCTCAGCCAAAAAACCGATTACTTGAAGACCTCAAACCCTGACAACAAAAAAAAGGGAAATTTTCTTAAGGAAAAAGAGAGAGAGCTAAAAGATCAAATAGAGAAATTATAAAGACTAACCATTTCGAGACAATCAAAATCTCCACGAAAATGATCGACAAATTTCAAATAAGAGTCTTTCTTCGAGGAAGCAAAACTTGGGAACGAAGAATAAAATATGAGGGCTCTAATAAGAAGAGTACGGGTCGGATTCTATCTTGTCCATAATTTCACATATCATGCATATATTTGACACGTAGACATATTTGTCCAAATTACCAAACCAACATTTTCTCTTGGGACCTAAATTTATACAAGCTATATTAATTTACTAAGAGTTATTATGATAAAATATTCAAATACATAATCAAAAATACATATCTCGTCCATAGTTTCACACATCATGCATATATTTGCCACATAGACATATTTGTCCAGATTACCAAACCAACAAGTCCATAGTTTCACACATCATGCATATATTTGCCACATAGACATATTTGTCCAGATTACCAAACCAACAACAATTTCTCTTGGGAGACCCCAAAAAACTTCTTCGGTCACAAAAACTACATAGAGATATATTTTTCTTTGCCTTTCAACTCTCCATCGTTATTCATATGTTGCTACTATTTAGAGATGCTATTTGCTCTTAACAGGCCAGTGATTTTTTCCCCCAACTACAAAGGGGCTTTAGAAAAACCCTTTTGAGACTGTTGACAACAACGCATCCCATGCTTATTTAGATGGTTACCTAGACCAACAAAACCATATAGAATAGTAGATTAATCTTAAGGCAAAGAGCAAATATTATCTTGATAAAGGATCGATAGAAGCACATGATAGGTCACAATAATATGCTCACACTTGCTATGTCCTTATCTCATGTTACTTGAGGCCTGATGCCTTCAGTAGCAGTTGTAGCCTAAAACAGCGGCAGTATCGATCTATGCCAAAGCACCTAAGATTTTTATGTACAACATTCATACCAGTATTCCCATTACACCAAGAGATCTATCTTATTCTTTACTATTAAACCAGTTACCAGCCAATGACTTCTAGGTATGACCGAGGCAGTCATAAACTTACAAAAGATATGCTCAAGTCGAAACCCAGACAGAAGTGAACTAAAAAGCAAGCACACCATTGATTCTAACCACCTATAATAAGCAATTAACGGGATCCAGTTACCTAAGAGGAATATTATAATTGAAATAAAAAAGATAAGGGATCATATAGAATAAGAACTGAAGGCTGCAATAAAGAGAAGAACCTAGTGTACATATTATGTAGCGAAAACAAAGATATAATATAAGTATAAAGTGGTATTGATGAAAGAGAATAATGTAGATATATTAGAAGAGGACAAAATTAAGAATGAAATCTAGCACCAGAATAGCTTCCAAACTCAGATCATTGTGCATACCCACAGAAAGAAATATCAAAATAAGTGATTATTTTGAATAAAATATGAGTGAAAATGTGCTCTCGTCATACAAATAAAACAAAGAGAAGAATAAAAACCCATCGCGAGGCAGAAAATAACTTACTTTCCAGTGCTTTGCGATAAGCTTGAAATACGGCTCTTCCCAATATCCCAGAACCCATAACGATCAAGTTGGCAAGAATCTTTGCAGCCTATTTTGACAATAAAACCAGAAAAAATTAGAAATCTAATAAAAAATGGCTTTTTGCACAACTTGGACCTATTTGATTATCCTAAGGAATCAAATCCATATATCTGAAATTGAAAGTGTAAACTTTAAAACTCAAGTAATAACCTATTGATATATTTGAGATCCACGGAAGATGAAAGATTGAAAGTGTAAACTTTAAAACTCAAGTAATAACCTATTGATATATTTGAGATCCACGGAAGATGAAAGATCAAGCACATCCTTTCAACCTTAAAAAAAATAACCTATTGATATATTTGAGATCCACGGAAGATGAAAGATCAAGCACATCCTTTCAACCTTAAAAAAAAGAAAAAAAAATCTCAATCTTTTTCGACAAATCACGAGGATCAAATCCAAATCTAGAGCTTGAAGCGCGCATACATCTAATAAAATCAAGATATCTACTTTCTTATAACCCTAGCTCAGCCAAAAAATCGATTACTTGAAGACCTGACACCCTAACTTTCAAACAAAAAAAGGGAAATTTTCTAAGGAAAAAGAGAGAGAGCTAAGATCAAATAGAGAAATTATAAAGACTAACCATTTCGCGACAATCAAGATCTCCACGAAAACGATCGACAAATTTCGAGTAAGTCTTTCTTCGAGGAAGCAAAACTTGGGGACGAAGAATAAAACTTGAGGGCTCTAGTAAGAAGAGTACGGGCTCTAATAAAATTCGAGAACCGATCAACTCATTATTTAGGTATATAAACGGGCCGGGATTTAGTGATGGGCTTTTTATGTATTCGATTTTGGTAGAAACAAATTTTTTTGGTTAAAATTGGCTTAGTTTTTTATGCCGGGCTCTGGTCCATAAAAATACGCATCTATCTATACAATAAACTAAAGTAATATCGTGAAATGTCACGTGTCAAAATTCTAGAGCATTTGACATGTGTTAAAATTTCAAAGAACATATCTATCAAAGGGCCAGTTTGGTTGCATTTTTTTGCTATGAAAATTATGTAAAGCTGTCGGTTAATGGGCCCCACAGTCAGCTTTCATTACTTTACCATTTTTTGCTATGAAAATTATGTAAAGCTGTCGGTTAATGGGCCCCACAGTCAGCTTTCATTACTTTACCATGTTTGTTTGAATCTCTTTGACAAAGCTGTCGGTTAATGGGCCCCACAGTCAGCTTTCATTACTTTACCATGTTTGTTTGAATCTCTTTGACATGAAAAACTAACATATTTTGATAAGGTGTAGTAGAATGCAAAATCACTCTAATTTGGAGTGATTTTGTTGAAAAGATGGCGATGTATCAGCTAGATACAAAGAAATGAAAAAAACAAAACAAAAGCACTCCGTGTGATTACAATAACCATAAATTATTTCTTTTCCTTTTCAACTTAGCCCTTAATCTTTCAAACTTTGAATTAGCCACTCAAATCTTTGAAGTAGTATTAGGTTCCATTCTTAATGATTTTCAAAATTAGTCTCTCAAATAATTAAAATTACTATAAGGTCCCTCCATTCTTATGAGAGGGGCCTTATTAGAGTGTTTTGTGTATCATGATGGTAATCCTATCCATTATGAATTAAACATTTTAATAGGATACACATAACTATCAGTTTTCAAGTTTACATTATGCTATCCAAATAATATAATATTATTTATTTTAGGATTCATAATGATTCCTAACCAAACATTGTAAATACTCAAATGGTAAGTTGTGAGGTGGATAACCGCTTTCCATATTATATCATAACCCTAGTTTCACTAAGGCATCCAAATAGCCCCTAATCATCTATCATCTATCATCTACCTTTTAAAAGAGGGAGTACCCAAAAAACTTTTCCTACCCCAAATTACCCTTCAGCTATTGTAAATATAACAAAGTTGTCCTCATCTTTCATTTTATTAACTTAACGAAGGTAAATTTTTTTCCCATTACTCACAAATCAAAAGATGTAAAACCCTAAATCTTCATTCCTTCCCTTCTCTGTTCCATCCGTTACGAAATTCCTTTGGTAACGCAGTCCCGCTCTCTCTACCTCATCAATTATCCTCATCGTCCACAAACCTTCTCTTCCATCTTTTCCTCAAATATCAGATTTTGGGGAAGGATCATGAAGTGAAGAAATTGAGCAAGGTTTTTATAAGAGAATAATTTCTAGTTTGTCTTGATCAATTTATTAATTTTGATTAAATTTGAGAACCCACTCTTCAGTCGATGGCTTGGAGTAATTGCCAGCGATTTGTTGTTGGATTGATCTAGTTGCTTGATGTTTCCTAGACTCCAAGTCCACAAAATAGCGAAATCCATCTACCGATTCCAAGGCCTTCGCAAGCTGACGAGCAAGACATTGGCGTTGTCTCTGACGAGTTCTCTTCATCAGAGTTAGTAACTTGTATTGAATGACTCCTTAACTGGGGAGGAGCCATTGTGAGCAGAGCCTCCGACTTCGTTGATCGCCAGAGTGGTGTTGCGAGGGGAAGCCTCAGCAACGACTGGGCGAGAGTCATCACCCATAGCCTTCATCGGAGTTGAAGATCAGAAACCTTCTTTGAAGATGAAATCTTCCTGCACTTGCGGAGCGATGAAGACCTTGATGAGTATGAGGAGAGATACTCCTCGAACTTAGTTTGGTCGAACTCATACTCGACCGTTGGGTCAACTGGGATCTTCATCAGTTGTGACACTCCAGCTTCGACGCCGAGGCTGGTGGCTTCCACTGTAGTCGCTAGCGTGTTTGCGTCGAGAATCAATTTTATTATAGAATCTATTATAATCGTTTATCGATTACAAATAGAGACACAAGAGTGAGCCTTTTTGTAAGAGACTTATCTTTACAATAAAACAAAAAGAAAACTCCCTAGAAATACACGCAGAGACTATTTATTAGTCACTGCTTGCGTGGGATCTTTGCCTGTGTCGGGGACGCATTAGCTCGTGGACAACCAATTTAACGATCCGAGTTGATCGTGAAGAAGACTTTAAGTCATTATTCATCTTGGAAACAACAATCTGAAGTAAATATCTTAGTGAAGTAAGATAAATACTCTTCCCGATATCAAATTGACGTTTGAAACCGAGGAAACGCTGAAGGCTCTTGAGATCTTTTGAAAATGGTGAAGAATTCTCTCTCGTGCTCACAAGTTCGCCAAGATGCAAAGTCTTTGCTCTTAGATTTGCTTGGTCCTCGTGCATATGGGTGCTAATGAGGTATTTATAGCCTCTGGAAGCTGTTACTGAAGATAAGAAACTAAAACAACCCGCAACCGTCAATCCCTTTGGGCAAGACAGTGTTCACTATCTCGGCCAAAGGGAGTAGTTCCAGGCAGTTTGTAACCGACACCCATTCTGTTAAACGTCATGGTTTTCAGAGATTATGGGTAGATTTTTAGTTTGTAATGGCCTCTCTGCATTTATGGATGTTCCCAAGCAGTTATGAAGTCGTGTAAACCACTCGAAACCAATCAAAACTGTTAGAAAATAAGGGGTAGTTGTCTCATAGTTGGTGAGACAGCTGCGACTGTCTCGTGTGGCCCAGACAGTGTATACTGTCTCGGTCACACGAGACAACATACGATGTCTCACCAACTGTGAGACAGCTCTGACTCTTCTTTTGCGTTATTTCGCATACTCCTTTGCTTTTTCTTACTTCTGATGATCTCCTTTGACTTAGATGATGATGTTTTTCGTCTTCTTTTCATCTTGAGCTATGTTTGGAACCTATATGTAATTTTTAATGCCTACATTCCCATCACAGATGTCATGATCGACAATACTTGTGGGTATGAAAGAATGTTTTTTATGGATGGATTCTCAGGATACAACCAAATCAAAATATACCCTGAAGATGAAAAGCACACAGTCTTCAGTACACTACTGGGGGTGTATTGTTATACAGTGATGCCCTTCGGGCTGAAGAACGCTGGTGCAACCTATCAACGTTCATGAATACAATCTCTCAGAAACCTCTACGTAAGAAGATTAAGTGTTACGTGGATGATATTGCAGTGAAAAGGTAAAATAAAGGTGATCATCTTTCAGATCTGAAGATGATGTTCGACATTATACGGGCACATCATTTGAAGATGAATCCAACCAAGTCTTTCCTAGGGGTAGCTAGCGGTAAATTCCTTGGATTTATAGTTACGTTCAAGGGAATTTCCCTCAACCAGGAGAAAGTCTGTGACATCCAAGAAATGTCGTCTCTGAAGAACATCAAAGAGCTCAGAGGCTTGCAAGGCAGATTGCCTACATCCGAAGATTTATGTCCAACTTTTCGGGACACTGCCAACCCTTCACCAAGTTAATGAATAAAGAAGTATCATTTGTTTGGGATGAAGACTGACAAAAGGCATTTGAGGAAATCAAGCGATACCTCACCCAACCACCCATCCTAGTGGCCCCAGTATTAGGAAAATCATTCCTATTATATGTGAGAGCTATGGATCATTCCCTTGGAGCTTTTTTAGCTCTGAATGACGACCAAGATCATGAACAGACAATTTACTACCTCAGCCGAACCATGATCGAAGCTGGACATCGAAACAGCCCAGTAGAGAAAGAGTGCCTTGCTTTAGTGTTCGCAATCCATAAAATGGGGCACTACCTAGTCAAACAAACAGTCCATATCATTTCTAAGATAAATCCTTTGAGGGTACTCATGACGAAACCTTCTTCACTAAATTGTCGCCTTGCAAGATGGGCGATCCTTCTGTCATGGTATACAATGCAATTCATGCCTCAGAAGTCTATCAAAGGCCAAATTTTGGCTGATTTCTTAGCCGACCATCTAGTAACTGATTCTTCCAAATTATATGAAGAATTGCCAGATGAGGTTGCAAAAGCTTGCATGACTCAAGAAGTTGTGCGAGTATGGAAATTGTTCTTCGATGGAGCTGTAGGTTGTCCAAAAATTACTGCAGATAGCTGATCCTCATCAAACACCGATGATAGAAATTACAATTTGATGGTTTCCAGAAGTCTATAATTTAAAAACTTTCATGTAGATCGATGAAGGTTACAATCTGACGATCTTCACAACAACTGATGAAAGCTCTAATCAACAGTCTTCACAATCAACAGCGAGAGTTACAACCTGACGACTCTCACATATCAAAGAGCTAAAGCAAATATTACAAAACGAAGATCTTTGTAATATTCTGACAAAAAGAGATTACAAATTAACGGTCTCCTCAAACCAAGACGCGGAAGTCCTCCATGCGTTTCAGCATCAAGACGTAGCGCCAATTCAACCGCGGACGCAGCTCCTTATCAGCCATCGCTGACATAGCTCAAGCTCACGACGCAGCTCATGTTCGGCCGCAAACGCAGTCTCCGAAAGCTACCAACACTGCTTCCATTCGCTGCCAAATACAGCTTCCAAATTGTTACAAACACAGCTTCCAAATTGCTGCAAACGTAGCTTCCAAATGCTATAAATGCAGCTTCCAGATGCTACAAATGAGCTTCCAGACGCTACGTTTGAACACAGAATTCATGCCAGAACGCGGATTTTATGTTTGACTCATTCAAACACGAGTTGAACGGTTTCAAAACCATTTTCCACGATCTGAGGGGATCACAACTCCACTCGGGAGTGATTTAAGAGGCGGTCATATCCTATTAGCCCTACAAAGGAGTGATTTTAGGGGCGGTTACACCCCCTAATCACCTATAAATAGCTGAAAGATCAGCTTAGTTCAGATCGGAGGGAGGGGGGATATCTTTGGATCTTTGAGAATTTTGGAGATCTAGAGATCGGCTTCTTCGGATCATCTTCTCGACAATAGATTCTTGGAGCTATCTTCGTGCTTAGCTTGTCTAACCAATTACGGTTAAGATCAATCAACTCTTTTACAAGAGTTTAAACTTGATTTGAGTTATCAACTCGTTCAGAATTTCAAACTTGCTACGCAAGTCCTCCACAGCGTCAAATCGTGAGGAGAAGATACCGTTCCAGTGAAATAAGATGTTCAGATCGTCAACGAGAAGCAAACTCGATACAAGCATTCGAGAGAGGTATCTCATCGCTAGCGTGAAGAACCCAGACTTAAACAAAGGGGAGAATTCAGATTAATTCTTCTCTCTTTTGTAATCGGAATTCAAATTGTAATTAAGATCAAAAAAATATAAATTAAATTTATTTCATTTTATTTACTATAAATTTTCCACAAACAAAAGATGGCGACTCTGCTGGGGATGAGCTTCTTCGACGAAAAAGTGGTGACATAATCCGATGTTCATCTCATTGGAACAACCGTCGAAACTCTTATTGTTGAGTTTGATCAAACCAAGTATGAGGAAGTTCTTTCCTTTAGATCACTTAGCCCCAAGGCTATGCACAAGATCCACAAAGTCTCTAAAGAGACTAAAACTCCAACTGCTCTAATTACAGCCGAATTGCCCAAGGAACACCTCTCCTTTGGTTAGGCCCGCAAAGAGACCGAGGGAGGCCCTAAGCGCTGAGGAGGTGGTCGGCTTAATGCCTCGAACGAGCGAAATTACTGCCTTGGTGAGAGGAAGGGCAAGGGCCGAGAGTCTACCTCGGGCTGAATATGTCGAGGATCTTTCGTCGGCCGTGAGAGGTCCCTTAGTTACTCGGTTCGGCCGTTTGGCTAATGTGGGGCTGTAGAAGGGTCTTCTCTTGGCGTGGATTTGTTTGGCTCCATCAATCGAAGAGGATGTTGTTGGACCTAGTTTTGTGTCTAAGCCCTTCTGTCGTTCTGGTAAAGAGCTGGCTGGGATGAGTGGTGATTTTAGAGGAAGAATCAGGCCTCTATCAAGCCAGGTGGAGGATGGTGTTGCTGGGAGGATTTTGGAGGATATGTCGAATGTCGGCATACATCAGGCTCTCCAAGCTTGCTTGGCTTGGGGAGTTTTTCTAGAACGGGCCTTGTATAGTCGCCTCGTGCGCTTGCATCAAGTAGAGCAAGCCCAAGAATAGTCGACCAGTGAAGAGGCAGTTAAGAGAGTCGCTGCTTTAGAGGTCGAGTTGGCTCGAAGAGAGAGCGTTTGGCACCAAAGTCTGGAGGAGAAGGAGGAGCTCCTGAAGAGCTTTCAGATCCAGTTTTCCAAGCAGGTGGAGACCATTGAGGATCTGCAAAGAGAGGTGGCCCTATTGAAGGGAGAGGTCAAGTCCAAGAAGCATCTTAGGATGACGACTGAGGTGGATGCTCGATCGAGTCGACTTTCCCTTGAGAAGTCGAGGAAGGAGTTTGAGGAGCAGCAGTCGAGGGATCAATCGTCTATAGCAATTATCAAGGATTTGTAGGGTAGGCTTGCTCGTCTGGACTCAGAGAAGTATAGGAAGGAGATAGTCAAGAACTGGCGCCATGGCCTTTTGGGAAGAGTAGAGGTGGCTTTGGCGTGTAAGGCCGGGGTTGACTACTTTGCTTCTCTAGTGCCTCCTGAGTTGTATCCTTCTCCCGACTACTTCTATCCTTCCCGCATTTCCTATTACCTTGACCTTTTGAGGGAGGTCGAGAGGAGTGGAAGGGAGTTGGATTTATTGGATGATGATGGGGAGGACGAGTCGGTTGCCGAGACCTTTGGAGATCCTTCTGTCGCCGCTGCTAGGAGAACATGTTCTGCTTCCGGACCTCGCCGAGAGCTTTGATGGCTTCTATCTCTTTTGTTTTCTTTTTTTAAGCCTCCTTAGGCTCAGATGTTGTAAGGAAAATTGTAATAAAGTAACTCTTTTGAATGAAAATTAGTTTTGTTTCCATCCTTGAGGTGCCTTTGTTAATTTATAGATTTGTTCTGATTTGAGAACTGTCTACTAGGGTGAGTTAGTTGTGATGTGTTGACCTGTGCAGGGGACTTAAAACAATTAGTTCACTTAGTGTCGTATGATGGCTGAGTCATTTGTTCGATAAAAACTTGATAAACGAATGCTTAAGTTTTTATGTCGATGAGCCATCAGCCAAGCTCTTTTTTTTTTAGAATTCGTACCTTAGGCTTGTCCGATAGGTAGCAAAGCCATTTTTGGTTGAATGACAACCCTGAGGTTGGATGCCTAGGTCTTACGTAGTTGCCTAGGTCTTCAATATCCTCGTATGGCCGAGAGATGATTATGGAAGTTGACCATAGGGTTAATGCCTTGGTTTTATTCCTGAGAATGCACCAATGGCGTGTTGACAAAGCAACCCTGGAGTTGTGTCGCCCAGGATTTATTTGGACGCCTGGGTTGTAAATAACCATGATGGTCGAGTAACTGAAGGATTCAACTATATGTTGTGCCTTGGGTTTATCCTGAATAGGCACCTAGGACTTTGTTTAACTTAACAACCCTAAAGTTGTGTCGCCTAGGACTTATTTGGATGCCTGGGTTGTAAATAACCATGATGGTTGAGTAACTGGAGGATTCGACCATATGTTGTGCCTTAGGTTTATCTTGAAGAGACACCAAGGGCTTTGTTTGACATAACAACCCTGAAGTTGTGTCGCACAGGACTTATTTGGACGCCTGGGTTGTAAATTACCATGATGATCGAGTAACTAGAAGATTCGACCATATGTTGTGCCTTGGGTTTATCCTGAAGAGGCACCAAGGGCATTGTTTGACATAACAACTCTGAAGTTGTGTCGCCCAAGACTTATTTGGACGCTTAGGTTGTAAATAACCATGATGGTCGAGTAACTACAGGATTCGACCATATGTTTGTGCCTTGGGTTTATCCAGAAGAGGCACCAAGGGCTTTGTTTGACATAACAACCCTGAATTTGTGTCGCCCAAGACTTATTTGGATGCCTGGGTTGTAAATAACCATGATGGTCGAGTAACTAGAGAATTCGACCATATGTTGTGCCTTAGGTTTATCCTGAAGAGGCACTAATGGCTTTGTTTGACAAAACAACCCTGAAGTTGTGTCACCCAGGACTTATTTGGACGCTTGTATTGTAAATAACTATGATGGTTGAGTAACTGGAGGATTCGACCATATGTTGTGCCTTGGGTTTATCCTAAAGAGGCACCAAGGGCTTTGTTTGACATAACAACCCTGAAGTTGTGTTGCCTAGGACTTATTTGGACGCATGTGTTGTAAATAACCATGATGGTCGAGTAACTGAAGGATTCGACCATATGTTGTGCCTTGGGTTTATCCTCTAAAGAGGCCCCAAGGGCTTTGTTATTCGGTGAGGAGTCAAATGCCTAAAACTCTTGAGAGCTTGATTAGGTCTTTGGTAGCTTTGAGGTCAAATGACAACTCTGAGGTTGAATGCCTAGGTCTTACGTAGGTGCCTAGGTCTTCATTATCACCATATGGTTGAGAGGTGAATGTGGGAGTCGACCAAAGGGTTAATGCCTCAAGTTTATTTCTAAAAAGGTATCGAGGGCTTGTGATTCGACTGAGAAGTCGAACACCTAGAACTCTAAAGAGTTGACTAGGTTTTTGGGCCCATGGAGGGTATAGGACAGGAGTCGATCTGTGTACCGTAAAAATTTCTTTTGATGTTGAAATTTGTACATTATTGAGAGCGTTGATTGTAGATATACAATGCTCTAAGGGTGTTGAACCACTTGTGATTTTTGCTCCGTCTATCTTCAGAGGTAGTTTCATTATGGATGAGGCCGCCAGTATAGAAGCTCTTTAGTCGAATTTTGCTTTTTATAATCAGCGAGTAGTTGTTGGTAAGAGAAGATGAGTTGGAACTCTATTTGCTATTTCATCAACCTAGTTTCCTCTGAATTTAGATCTTCATTGAGGTCTTGAGGGCGGATGGTTGGCATACCGGCTTTTAGTAAAAGGAACCGTCCAGACGCCGCAGATCGTGTTGGGCGATGATCTCCTGGTTTGAGTTTAAGAGAGTTCGACTAGAAGTTACATGGTACCTTCTGTGATGGATGCTCATTTGGAGAGAGAATCCATCAGTCGGTATTGTACTCCCTGAAAATGACAACCCTAAGGGTTTTTTCTTGAAGGAACTTCAGGAGTACTAATGGTCGGACCATCCTGTGAATGGAGAGGTCTCCCTTACAAGGATCATGCGAGTCACATGCCTCGACCACCCGAGCTTTTTCAACTTTGGTGGTGCTGGCATCCGCTGAAGGGCCGAGTCTACTCTTCCTGGGAAGATACATCTAGAGGGCCCTAAGTTTTTCCCACAATCTCATCCCTTGTGGGTGGAGGCTCATCTCAAAGGAGTCGCCATGGTCCGAGTTTCCTAACACTGACTTAATCGCTGCTCCTGGAGCTATCGCCAGTCAGAGCTTAAGCGATTTTTGATCTGATGAGAACCTATATTCGTGAGAAGGTACCATTGTTGATCGAACTCCAAGCTTCTAGGTTATCCAGAAGATGGAGTTCATCTATGATGGCAGTTAGAGGTCGGTGTTGCTTGTTCAAGGAAGACATCAACCGTGGAGGTGTGTCTTCTTGTGGAGGGCTTTTAGGGGTGTCGAAGGTAGTTTTAACCATCTAGTGAATGGTGTACCTAGCAAATACTCCTTAGAAAGTTGTAAAGGCTTTTGAGGACTACATGTATGTTGGTTCTGTTAGACCCTAGAGGGGGGGTGATTAGAGTCTTATGCTAATCTAATCTGATTTTATGCTAATTAAAACTAATTTAAATATTATTCTTGCAAGATAGATATACAATATGATATGAGCAAGAATATACAATATGAACAATGAGATAAAATATTATTCTTGCAAGATAGATATACAATATGATATGAGCAAGAATATACAATATGAACAATGAGATATATCCTATATGATAAAAATATATGCAATGATATATAAACTAACACAAGGGTGAAATAAACAATCTACAAAAGTGATAGGGTAATATACGATGGCGATAAGAATGTAATGAACACTAAGCACCAATGAAACGCCAAAGCAAACTCAAACACAAGCAAATGATCACGGAGTTCGGACATTCCGTCCTACGTCTCCGCTCCCCACTCCCAGGAAGAAATCCACTATCACAATCTGGTTTTCTACGTTCACCCAAATAACGTTTACACCTCACAATGTTAGTTTTCAATGCTCACCGATCAACGTAACACTCACACTCACAATGTCGGTTTTCAACGCTCACCGATCAACGTAACACTCACACTCACAATGTCGGTTTTCAACGCTCACCGATCAACGTTCACTCCTCACACTCGGTTTTCTAGCTCACCGAAAACTTTACAATCTCACAATGTAACAAATAATAAATTTATTCTCTACAATAGATGAGAACACAATGAAAGCTCACATTCAATTGTTACAACTCTCACAAACTCAAATATACTATGTATAAAAATACGATAAGCTCATGTGGGTGTGAGTAACAATGAGAATAAATAAAACATAACTCAATAAGAACTAGCAATAAGATTGATATAAAATACAATAGTAAAACTGCTAGGAAATAGAGTTAAGGAAACTTCTCTATAAACACAAAGAGATGATGATGAAATATTAAAGATGAACTCTTCAACAACTGATGTAAGCTCCTCTTTGTAATACCCCAAACTTAAAACAAACTAACCAAGCTTAAACCCTTATTAAACTTTTGTTTTAAAAAACTTCTTGGTTACTGATAGAAGAGGGGTTGAGGGTTTTATATAGGAAGAGAAACCAACAGCCAAAACCCCAAACAAAACAATAAAAATCCCAGAAAATCAGGAATACGAATCTGTACAAAAAGAGCCGTTGGGGTGAACGGCGGTCGACCGTGAAAAACTCA